>NW_020897694.1:29241075-29313623 GCF_003984885.1 Neopelma chrysocephalum | reverse complement strand
AATAAAAATAAAAATAAAAATAAAAATAAAAATAAAAATAAAAATAATAATAATAAAATGAATTTGGGTTTTTTAAGTTATGTGAAAATGCCTTTCATATACTCCTCCTTTCTTAAAAAATTACAGGCCAAAACATCTGCTTGTGAAAATCAGCCTACCTATACTGATATCAATGGGACTGTATTGATTTATGCTGGCTTGTGATCTATGTCAGTGTCTCTTTTAACCCTAGTTGCATTAGGCTTTACTGTAGTCATAACAGACAATATTTGTTCAATTAAGTTAACATCTGGTGCAATGCAAAGGCTGGGAGTGGTAATTAAGTCTTTTTTTTTTTTTTAATATCTGTGTTGGACTACTTTGTGTCTTAAAGAGGGATGATACTGCTGTAAATGCAACCTACTTGGTTTTTTACAGGTTCTAGTTAAAAACATAACTGTTCTTCATATTTGCTTGTTTTGTCTCGCAAAAATTAATTACAATGCACCATTGCATTAGATATGGAACCTTCATGTTTCTCTTGTGAGATTTCCTGGAAACATAGTCTACAAAACCATTAAGGTCATTCTGCTCAATAGATTTAGGGTGAGTCGGCCCTGCCCAGAAAGTAACTTAAACACTGCTGAGAGGAAACATTTACCCAAAAATAGGATCTATCTACCCCTCTACATAGGTGATCTGCAAAGCTGCTTGGTGTGCCCAAAGTCAAATAAAATAGTCTTTCCTAAGAGAGATACCACTCCACTTACTAAATCTTGATATCTCAAAAATGGGGGCAGAGGGGAGTATGTAGTTTTTCTCCGTTCTGGTAAAAGTGCATAAAGACGAGGAAAACCAAATTAAACACCAATAGAAATACCCAAAAATCACAGTGCTTCTGAAATCAGAGTTGTGTAGATGTTATTTGTTTTTCTGATAGCTATAAAGATCATTTTGTCATGAAACAGTTGGATTGTATAGACCACAGTTTTAAGAAACATGAAGGGAACAGTAATGAAAAGCAATTTATTACTGGACGGATTAACACTAACCTTAAAAAGCATTCCATGTGGAATATAGAATATGTAGAATATGTAGAATATGTTTGAAATACTTTATTAGCAGACTTCCTAGAAAGTAAAAAAATATATATTTATTTTTTAATGTTAAAACTGAATGAAAAAAGTGATAAAAGTGAATGATTCATAGACTGTCAATTTCTTTCACTTACATGAACAATAAGAGTGATCTTAAGAGAGTGGGAACAGGAAGAAAGAATTAATTTTCTTTCCAAACCCTCAGGTTCCAAGGTCTGTCAATATAGCAAATGATTAGTCCAAGAGTACATGCTCCATGGTCATGCTTTAGTAACTTAATTACATGTAAAATGTAGCTAAGGAAAGCCAAGATTTGTTTTTCTGCAAGACAACAATCTCACTATATAGGCAACAGAGGTGTCCACTTATTTTCCAGCAGTCTGCACTGTACATTATCAGCTGTTGCAGTAAAAATCAGAAAGTTTTCCATTTATTGCTTAACTACAAGTCACGGCTTATGAATTTCTAGTTAGTTGCAGACGTTTTAGAAGTTGAGAAATGATCATTCTCACAGAGTCACTGACACTGTTAATTGCAACGTGCATGAAATAATTTTTATTGGTTTGACTACAGTATTAAGAAAGCATTCAAGAGCCCCATTTTCTCACCAGGGCATTTTCTTGTCACTAAAAGACCTCAAAATGAAATAAACCTACAATGCTTAGATATTTCTGTGTGTATGTCAAACTTACACTCTCTCAGATTTTCACCAGATTACATGTAGGGTCAGTCTTATCATTAGCATTGACATAGGCTGTGAAATGCATATAATGAAAACTAGTGGAATTTGAACCATCCACGAGATAAGTAGACAAGGTGGATGATTTCAAGAGAACTTGGACAAAAAATATACAGCCTAGGACTGTATTGTCTTTTTCAGACCTCCTACACTTGCAGCTGTTGCACCAAAGATCTGATGTCAGTAAGACTTTAATTACCTTTCAAATACCCTGTATCTTTTTTTACAGAATGGAAAACACTTTCCACATTATTAGGATATAGTTCACATTGCCTTAATGAAAGAGTAACGTAACCATAAACTGTAGCTGCCACATGCTTTTTCTTTCAGAATAGAGCAGGGAGAAGAAAAACTAGTAAAGAAAAGATATCGCAGTCTAAAATTTAGAGCACTTGACATATTTAAAGGCCCTTAAAGGCCATTTTTTATTCTTAGTCTTGAAAACAAAGTTGAAAGATAGTTTTAAATAGTTCTTCTGAGCTTGTTACTGCCAAGAGAAAGTGTAACTTTTAATTCCAAATATAACATTTTTCTAGATTAGACTATTTTCTTGTCTCACTTGGCATTTCTTCAATTGCATTTCGCCATTCTACCTTTCTCAGTGCTTTTCCTCCCTTTTGGGGCTATTCCACGATATCTTCCAGTGTTGGTTGTAGCATTGTTCAAGAAATCAGAATATAACTGAAACATCTTGTTAAAAGTGATTTTTTTTTCTTGAAGTGAATTTTTATTTACAAATAATAGCTATGCTCTTTATATTTCAGCATTGCTTTTTCTGTAACAAGAATTATGTAAACCTTTTAAATCTGCACAGCATATACCACTGCTGAACAACTGCACAAGTATATACTACAACAGGGTAGAATATAAGATTTGCATCCCTAGGCCATATAAGGCTATTCAAAATATATTAGACTGAAAGATTCACCGGGGAAGAGACATAGACTGCTCCTGAAAGTTGTCAATTTATAAACAGTAAATTATGCAGAAAAAAATTGAGTACTGTGTTTAACAGTTTTATGCTGTCACATCACAAAGCAAGACATCCTTCATCAAGGTTTGCCATGTTTTGCACCTCAGTGAAAACTGAAGAGAAGGGAATGAATCCAATGATATATAAAGAGGTCTGGATATTTGTTGTGTATTTCTGCAATATTTGCCAACTCTTTTAAAGAATTCATAAGAGATCTGACTGTATATAATGACCTAAAGAGTTATCCAGCCTTTGAACGTGTAGAGATTTTGTGAATGTGAGTTCATAGAATGACGTAATACACAAGGACACAGAGGCTTTATCCTCTAAATTTCACTAGTTTATTACAGGTTACCACACTGTCACAAAAATCACCAGTAACAAATATAACTATGATTAATAAAATGAATATGAATGATTATAGATCAAGCTATTACCAATTGCTATCAGCAAACAATAATGTAGTATCAATCAATAATATGGTATATCAATCAATAATAGCATCAATTGGTATTGTTGTACAACCAATAGCAGCAACAATAAAAAACTTATCATTAGTGAAGCAAAATTATCAACAACATAACATCAGATATATTTAATATAGATTAATTGTATGACTATATAAAAACACAAAAATGAAGTGAATTAGTTTTTGAAGTAGCCAAACAATCCCAAAAATGAGGAACAAGCTGACCTCAGAGCAGGAGGACAGCCATCTCCAAAAGAAGTGACAATATACGGAGTCTGGGCATCCAAGCTGGCAATAATAAATTTTTTAACTTGTCTTTTTGAAGGGGCCCCTACTTCCCGTGGCTGTTGGACACTTGAATAGCTCAGAAAGGGAGGACATCAAGTCTCTTGTATGCTTCTCTTTCTACAGAGAAACATACATTGAGGAAAGAAAATTGTGAAATTTTCTCGCATTTGTCACATTTCTTTCCCAAGAAAGGGTTCTATTTTGAGTAAGCAGTAGTTTACACCTCTCAGATACTAGGAAAAACAGTATCTTATGTCCACAGGCGTAAGTACTTCGGGAGAAGATGTGAGGAAAGACTGAGAGAACTCTCATTCAGAGGAGATGAAGTCCTACAAAAAGTAGTGTACCCACCTTGGAAATGCCAGATATTCAAGAAAAAAAGGCCTTTTAATCAAAATATTCATATTTTAATGCTTAAGTTCTAAAATATCATCAAAATTGGAGCTTTTTTTTTTAAAATGGGTTAATCCTCTATGAATCCCAATGAACATGCTGGTTCACCATTCTTTACAACTAAACTAAATAATATATAGTGTTTAATCTGGACTGAATAGGTGGTAGGCTACAAACTATGGCTTAGGTTCATCATTTTTGCATGTTGGTGTACATTTGGTTGGCTTCTCTCTGACACCTTTTGATGTATTACAACTGAATAAGTCCAAGTTCAGGGCCCATATTTCCTTCTTTATCCCCTACAGAAGAAATAACTTTAAAATGAAAGCAGTTCTGTTTTCAGTGCAGATGAATAATTTTGTTAAGCAGTTAAGGTGGCTAAATAGTTGAGAAAAACTGGTGTAAAAAGTATTCCACAAATAATAGATTATTATATCTCTGAGAATTAACCGTAACAGAAACTGTAAATGAACATGGTCTCTAAGGAATATCAAAAGGAGTCTCTACACAGAAGCAAACCACATAAGCCTCCTTGAGTAAACCTTGATAAGAGGCCTTGATGCACGTACTGTGTAAAAATGGTATTTGTGAGACTGACAATGACATTGATGATCCAGGGAAAACAGTAAAATTTCTCAGAATGTCTCCAGTAATATTGACATTCAATTGTCTTTTAGGGATAATGTTTTTTCTTTGGATGAATTCCATAGGTATCTATTCTGCTCTTTACCTTTCCCTACAAGACAAATAGAGGGACAGAAAACAATTTTCAAAAGTTTGCTGAAATATTTTGACCTATATAAAGTGCTTTAGATTTTCATTTAGACTTGTTTGGCTGAAGAAATTACTGGAGGAAATATAGAGCGGCCGGCAATGACCCCCCAGAAACCCCTCAAACAGCTACAGGAAATAAATTATATATTTAAGCCTCTAACTCATTATTGGTCACTTACATAAATTATCATTAAGATTATTATATTTACACACTAATTACCACTAGAAATTATACTGCATCTGACAGAACTATCATCTCACTTCTGAACTACTATGCATTCCAAGATCAAAATGCCACCAGACCACGAGGTAATAGGTCATATATTCAATTCAAGTTGCTTTGCAATTGTATTTCCCTTAGATTCCAAGATTAAGAACTATTTTCTGATCAACCATTAGTATCTTAAAAGAGAAAATTGACCACCACTTTCCAATGTGAACCTTATTGATCAGGTCAGGTCCTCTATCGTAAGTTGACATTTTTAAAAACCATATTGTCAAAGTATATGTGCGATGTTAATTTATATTAATCATGATTTTATACTTACAGTGGATAAAACCAGAACTTTCTTTTTCAAATAATATAATCTCGTAGTTACTTTATGACATTTGTGTAACAGTAATAGAAGTTTACAACCCAGCTCAGGCAGCAAAGAGCAGAAAGGACTGCCAAAAATTAGTTCTAGAGAGTGGATTGCTATATTTATAGTTGTGAGTCACTTTTCCCATTAAAATTCTTTTCATTAGTTTTTGTATTTAGAAACAATATTGATTGTTTACTTTTTATTTGTCTACTGCCAAAAGTACATGTTTATTTGACCTTCTTGTTCATTATTGCTAGTGGTGAGGAAAGGATGATACATCCAGAAAGATATAACACAGCTGTTCCAGCTTGAATGAGAATTTTAAAGAAGAGTTATTGTTAGCTATGCAACAATTTAGAAAATAGTATGGAAATCTGCCTGTAAAGAAATAAACCTTACTACAGAGCATCTTTGAAAACTGTCAATACCTTTAAAATATTTTCACAGATATCAATACAGAATAATGAGAACCTAAGAATTTATTAATATTAACAACACATAAAATTAATTTCAAAAATATTTGTCTCTTTAATAAATGTCCTTACAAAATATTGACTAGTATACATCTATCTGAAGAAATTACTGAACAGTTCTGTGAGGGTAGGATTTAAAGTTACAAACTGATTGCTGCAAACAGAAATCAGGATATCTAAAAATAACAGAGTATGCACATGCATATTTTTATTTCTGGATTTAAGAACCTATTCAAGTGGTAACTCTGCTGAAGGTCTTTTCACCCTCTACATGTCTATTATTTCAATGAAATTACTGGTAGGAAAAAGCAGGCAGGGTGCCTTAAGGTCATGGATGTGAAAAAAAAATCTCTTTAGAAATGCAAAATGTTTGAAATAAATTTTTAAAACAGTAAAATCAGGTAAATTAAAATATTAATTTATTCATAAATGTGTCAAGTAAGATACTCCACAGGGCATAACCTGTGATGTCATTTTAATTCCAAAATGTATGGCAGGAAAAAGCTTTAAAAATTATGCATGGTATAGTAGCAAACAAAGAATTCATTCAAAGACCAGTTAATGTTTTGGAATGAAATTAATTCCAGAAGAAATAGTAAGGACCTTGGTTGAGCAAGGAATGCTCTCAATATGTACTGATGTTTTGTATACAAAAAAAGAAGAAGATTTATGCTAAAATTCCTGGGAAATACAGCTAAAAAATGAAAAGTAAATACAAATAAATTACACGCATAAAGCTTCTGTGCTTTAAGACAGTTTATAACCTTTTATTTTGTCTTTTATTTCTTTATTTGTTTTTCTGAACATTTTAAGATCATTTTGTCTGCAGTCACTGTTGCTTGCACAGTTTCACTATTTTTGCTCTTTGAGGACTCTTGTACAAGAACTTTTTATGCCGTTCACCTTCCTTTTCTGACATGGTAAATCTCTCTTCATGATGGAAGTATTTGCCTAAAACTGCTACTTCTAATAAGAATAATTTAATGTAAAAAAGGTTAATTAGATTAGCAATGGACATCATGATCATTAGTCTTCTATCCCCCTTACAGTTCTTGAATTTGGTAGTCTTTTCTGATCACAGTCTCTCTTCAATCATACCATCTCCTATATAGGTAATTTCCTGAATTTCACAGAAAGTGCCTCATATTTTATTGCCCCTCAGATTATTATGCAGCCTCACTGTTTTCTCAAAAAAAAAAATTATAAAATTAATCTGTTATGTCTTTTCTGAGCTTTCCTCTTCCTTTAAAGTCCTCCAGGTGGTGACTTAAAGACCTGTCTTGTCTACTGCTTCCCCTCATTAAAACTAAAATTACTTCCTGATTACAAATGCCCTCCTGTGGTTCCTTTTCCTTACGTATTCCTACAAATTTGTTTCAAATTTATTTGACAAACCCTTTCTTCACTGGAAATATTTTTTCTTCTCCCATTATCTATTCCTCCAAATTTTTGTTTCATTTCTTTATATATATATATACTTTCATTCACTATTTTTTTCTTTTTGAAGTTATGAAGAATTATCCCTTAATTTTGTACTCAAGATAAAATTTTGCATCACATTTCTCATAAGCTCCTGAGCGTTTCTGGGTCTTTCCAAGTGTAGCAAGGACATGTTATTTCTCAAACAAGTCTGAAACAATTGTTAATACACTGAAAGAAATAAGACAGCTCTTTGCAACAGTCACATACATTGAATAGGTCTACCACTAAGAAATAAGGGTATTTAAATACTCTCCACTGAAAATGTTTTGCTTTAAGATGTTATTTACTGTTGAATTTCTATATAATTTTCAGTTAGAGTCATACATGTATGCATGGTGTAATGTGACAGAATTTTTCTTTTAAAGTTTGTATCAATCTTTATTGACATATAGTACTTAATTCCCACTTAAATTTTTTTAAGAAATGTTACATGCTAGTGGTGATACAAGAAATCTTGGAGTAATTTTCCAAACCATCTATGTGATATACCTGAATTATGAACCTCCAAATGAATGAAAAAGTTATTTTTATGATTCAGTGTTATTTTTAAGAGTCTTTACTGATTTTTAAGATGCTATCTTCACTGAAAGGGTTGTCAAGAAAATCCAGGGAAAAGACTGAGTCACTGTCCTGAGAGGCATTTAAAAGATGTGTAGATAGGGCATTTAGTGGCATATTTCAGTGGTGGACTTGATAGCATTAGGTTAACAATTGGACTTGATGATCTTAAAGATCTTTTCCAACCTAAACGTTTCTATGATTCTATGAATATGTACAGGCTACAACAAGAATGTAGTGTTTATTCTATTAAGTGAAATTCTGAGAGATTTCTGCTTTGGGAAGCCTGAGATTCATGAACATGACATCTTTGACTAAGAAGTTGTGTATTTGCACATTTCAATTTGGTATTTCAAAATGGTTTAACAATTTTTAGTATTTTCTGCTTTGCAATATATTCTGAAATCTATAGTAGCTGTTAGCTAGTGTAACTATGATAGAATATTTTATGGAAACATTTAATTATCTGCAGCAAATGCACTCTAATAAGTTTTACCTGTAAGAAGGTTAAGTCCCATTTTCAAAGGAGGCTTAGCCAATTGGAAAAACAGTTTCTATGAAGGCAAAAGTAGCATTTGGAGTCTAAAAACTAGAAATTAATTATTTACCTCACCAAACTGTCCGTGCAGTGAATATTGCATAGTAAGTGCTTAATGAGAGTATCCAAAGCAAACACCAAAAGGAGTAGTGGTCCACCTGCATTGCTTGGATGGAAAGAAAGACCTCTGCAACTTGTACAGAGTTTTTCCCAGGTGCTGAAAATAGAATATTGTTCTGACAGCAAGTGTTTTTAAAACACTGGGGTTTGTTTTTTTAATCATGTCTTTTTTCCTTTTTGGAAATCACAAGCAAATTATTTCCCTTATTTGCCCAGTACTTCATGCACTTGGCATCCATGTCTACCTCTGAATCTTCTACAAGGTAACAATAAAAACCAATATAAAGAAACTTGAAGGAGGTAGAATTTATTACATATAGAAAGTTATCCAACATACGAATGATTTATATATTTCTTAATCCTATGACTTCTTCCGACAAAGATGTTATCAACCACAGGATATTTCATTATGCAGGTGATGTGAGCCATCAGAAAGGCAACCTGTTTAGAAGGGAAAATTACTGAAGAGAATGAAATGTCTGCTGAAATATTAATAGTGAAAACTGTTGTCTGTTCTAATAGTTGGAGTATTGAAGGAAGAACAGTTTCACCTGTACTACTTTAATGAAAGGTATTCTACACACATAAATAATTTGCACTTCCAATCAAATTATTCTTCCTGATACTTTGCAACATTTATTATCAAGCCAGTGTCTAAATTGTTCTGGTCTTCTTTTGCTATTTGTACTGTTGATGTATTTACACAGAAAATAATTTTCCTACCTAATTTTCATTTCCCTAAACTAAATAAATCATTTAGAGTATGTCTAAAGGGATAAGTGCAAGTAAGTTGAAGAATGTCTTAGTATTGCACAGAGTCACAAAATTAGGCTAAATAGCTTCAGAGTAGAGCTAGGTCACTTGTCATTTTGCAGTAAATATAAACCTATCATTTGTGTCCTTCTAAGTAGATGTAACTTTACCATGCCTTATTGTTCCAGGATCTCAGTAGGGTTTTATTGTCTTGTTCCCATCTCATATAACCATTCTGGAACATCAGTGACTGACCTGTCCATAGAGTTTCGGTGAAGTCCAACCAGTGGCATTTAGTAAGCAATTTTTTTACCTATTTCTCTGAAAAAATACAGCACAAAATTTGTCTTTCATATGAATTCATCATACTTTGGGGCCCAGTCATCTCATCATCATACTTTCTCTTCAAGTCACATGGTCTGTAAAGGATCGCAAGAAAGCACCTAATCCATCTGCTCCCTCGAACAAAGAGTAGCTATTGTCAGATATTTTCCCTTTCTCTTCTTAAAAATTCCAAAACCATCTCTAGCCTACCAGTTCTAGAACATCACTACTCAAACCACTAGAAAACATTTCACAGTTCAAGCCTGAAATTTCTGGGTTTTTTTCAGTGTAGGTTCAACACCAAGTCTTATCTTTTGTATGTTCAAAGGAAGAACTATTTCCTTTTGCCTTTGAGAAACCTTTTCTTGTTTGAAGTCTGAGTGTGATTTTATCTAGTTTTCTATTTTTCAGATTAATCAACTTTAGTTTTTGCTTTCATCTAGACTTTCATCTAGACAGACAATTGTAATACAGCACCTCAGCCCTTGATGTAATACAGCATGCAAACATCCAACTCCAGGTTTAACTGTGCTAAGCTACGGATGGCTCTTTACGGTTATATTCAGTTTCCTAGGTTTTTTCACCTCATCTTAGTCTTATTTTTTCAACAGACCTGCCCTATACACCTATCTTAGAATAAGATGAAGTCATCTAAAGATCCTTTATATCTTCTTTGAATATTGTGGAACACAGACAGATTACCTCAAATTTGAATGTCTAAGTTTCAGACGTAAATTAGACTATGTGCATTCTATTTCATATGATGAAAGTTGCATTTTTTCCCCCTGCAATCAGAGTAATCTTGACAAAGGCAACACAGGACTAAAGCAAACATTCATCTGCTCTCCATTGACAAAGAAATATTCTTAATATCTCCTCAATTTCCTTTTGAGCTCACAACAATTTTAATTAAAACAACAGATATAGTTAAATCAGACAAGCTCTTAGATATGCAAATATTTCCTCAAACTTAGGCAAAGTAACAATCTAAATACAATCTAAATGCAATCTAAAAACATTTTACTACATTTAACTTAAATTTTTTTTTTCACTACTGGAATGGACATTTGACAATTGGTGATGTGACAGGTGGGTGAAAGGCTGAAACTGTGTCCTTGGCAGGGTGACAGAGAAAATTTTTAGCAAAAAGAAAGATGATAAGAACATAGAAGTTAAGTATCTGAAATAAACTAGTGGTAAGATGGGGTGTTCAATTACCTTTACATTGCAGACCTTATATAAGAAGTGAATAGATTTTAAGAAGCGGACGGACCATACCATATTCAAAGTCACCCAGCTCTTTCCTTCTAGTCTCTGCTTTGTGATTTATTTTGTTTTAATCTTCTTTCTCATATGTGTTGCCACTGTCTTCCTAAATCTAGGAAGCTGTTTTTGCTGGTTCCACATGGTTTTATCCACTGGTACATTTCACAGTTTTCCTCAGTTTGGGAAGAATAGAATGGTAATTATGTTTATTAAGATTATTGTTATTAATGTTTTTTTTCTGTGAGAAAACTGTAATAAACCAAGTCTTCCATGTTTCCTTTGCTATGAAAATATTTATGACCAGAAAGTAAAGATTAGAGTCTAACACCAAGTATTTTGCTAAATTGATGTTGCAACATGCTCTATTTTCCTTTTCCTTTCCTGTCTCTATCACGTACTTCGAAAATTGTTCTAAAAGCTTAAACAAAATTCATATCAGGTTAATGATCCTTCAGTTTCCTCAATCACATGTCCAAAAAGTAAATATTGATATTCCATTTTCTATTATGTTTTGATAAAAATAGGTTCATTAAAATACCTTGTTTCTGGGTCTATAATTTCATATACCAGTTTTTTCCAGTTTTCCCATGACTTTGAGATCTTTGCTTCTACCTAAGATGTAATCATCTATTTTTTTACATATTCATTCCCTGAATTAACTTTTTTCTCCATGTGCCATATCTTCAGTCTTACTGAAAAGTGAGCTAGATATTCTTTTAAGTTTTAGATACTACACAGATTATTTTTTATCTCTACTATATTCTGGCCTCAGTTTTCTTGTGTACTTGCTCTCTTTTTATTTATATAGCAAAGAACTTTCATTATTTCTAATAATTTCCTCTTCAGAGCTGAGCCATCTTGACTTTTTAACAATACTCATTTTATTCCTATACTTCCTGATATCTGGGGCTGCAATTTTATTTTCTGGTCGATGTTGGATTCTATTCCACACAGGCTTTCTGTTTGCTCTTAATACCCATCTGAGTAAGTGCTAGGTTGACTCTGGCTGAATGCCAGGTGCCCGCCAAAGACAATCTATCACTCCCCTCCTCAGCTGGACAGGGGAGCGAAAATATAATGAAAGGCTCGTTGGTTGATAAGGAAAGGGAGAGAGATCCCTCACCAGTTACTTTACTCAGTCATTGGCAAAACAGACGTAACTTGGGGAAATTAGTTTAATTTATTATCAGTCAAAACAGAGTAGGGTAATAAGAAATAAGGCCCAAATCCTAAAAACACCTTCCCCCACCCCTCCCTTCTTCCCAGGCTTAATTTCACTCCCTATTTTCTCTACCTCCATCACCCAGTGGTACAGGGATATAGAGAGTGGGGCTGTAGTCAGTTCATCACATGTTCTTTCTGTCATTCCTTCCTCCTCAGGGAATGACTTCTCACAGTCTTCCTGCGCTTCAGTATGGGGTCCCTCCCATGGGAGACAGTCCTCCATGAACTTCCCCAACATGAGTTCTTCACACAGGCTGCAGTTCTTCACAAACTGCTTAGGCATAGGTCCCTTCTCTGAGGTGCAGCCCTTCAGGAACAGACTGGATCCCCCACAGGGTCACAAGTCCTGCCAGCATTTTTTCCAGTAGGGGTTCCTTTCTCCATGGGTCCTATCAGGACCCTGATCCAATGCAGGCTTCCCAGTGGATGACAGCCTCCTTCAGGAATACACCTGCTCCAGTGTGGGGTCCTCCACATACTGCAGACGGATATTGGCTACACCATGATCCTCCATGGGTTACAGGGGGAAAGTCTGTCTCATCATGGTCTTCACCAGAAGCTACAGGGGAATATGTGCCCTGTCACCCCTCCTCCCTCTCCTTCCTCACGGACCTTGGTGTCTGCAAGGCTGTTTCTCTCACATATTCTCACTCCTCCCTCTGGCTGCTGTTGCTGTTGCACAGCAACTTCCCCCTGCCTCCTCCCCCATCCTTCTTATAGCTGCTATCCTAGAACCTCTGCCACCATCGCTGATGGGCTCAACCTTGGCCAGTGGCAGGTCTGTCTTGGAGCCAGCTGACATTGGCTTTGTTGGACATGAGGGAAGAGCGTGACAGCTTCTCAGAGAAGCCATCTCTGTCACCACCCCTCTATCAAAACCTTGCCTTGTAATCCCAATACAGAGTGGTTATTGTAATTGGCTTGGTTCTTATACAACATTGGCTCAAAACAATTTTAATTCTATATACTTAATCTCATTTTTAGTTAAAAAATTCAGTTACATTTAAACATAAACTCTGAGGATGTGGACACAATACTGAGGCAATGCAAATTTGGTATTAAGTTCTAAATTCATAGTTTCTTGCATCTGTTTAATGCAATCATCAATTACAAGAGAAAAGCACTGTAGTTTCTGTCTGTACAACCTTAGTTTACACTGCTGTGTATCCTCGGCCTCCTATTACTAGCAACTTGCCTTGAACCTGTCACCTTATAAAAAGTTGACTGGAATAAAACCAGCTCAGGAATAAGGTGTTCCTGAGGTATGTACTAGTTCTGTGAAAGTTATTGTTCCATAGAGATGGAAAAATAAGTATAGACTATAGTCTATAGGGATGAAAAGTTCATTATTCTCATACCACTGAAATAGTTCTTACAAAATCAAACTGGTAAAGACCAAAGGCAGACTTAGGAAGGTCAGTGAGTTACGCTTTTTCTTCCAGAAGACGTAGCTTTTTCAGAATTTTAATATGAGCATATTGGTCAGAAACTGAATGTAATATAGGCTGTTGCTGTCTCCTAAATAATGGTCTTTCATGTGCTCATCAGTTCCTTCATCGCTTATTATTCACCAGAAAGAAAAGAGAATATCTTCTTCCTCCCTTGTGTTTCCCTCAATCAGTAGTATTGTCTCCCACACCTCACAGTAAATAAATTTCATGTGAAAGAGCAGCCTTCTTCAGAATGCAAGAAACGTCTACTTGAATTGACCTGATCTGGCTGATTACCTAGCTCAGTTACCACAATGAATTTATAGCAACGTCCTAGAATAATAATTTCTGGAGTTACCTGAAACTGCTCTTTTAACTGCAGTAGTTAATATCAGTAATTTTACAAATAATTAATTCTAGCAACAACAACATAAAAATTACAGGTGAAGACTGGAGCAGTAATTGCTATCTGAACATAATATAATCTCTTCTTATTTTTATGACATTCTAGGAGAGGTGATCTTATTAAAAGCAGGGAAAAGAAAGACAGCTCTCAATCAAATTATTGAAACTGAATATTCTTGTTTTCTGGGTTCAGTTGGGTATCTTGATTGCATCCTGATTTTCTATACGTATGAAACTTGAAAATTTTATTAATGTATTACACACACACAAACAAACACATTCGTGTTTCCCAATGTTTACATTTTCACTAGAGCATCTTCAGGTGCACAGTAAGGGACAAAGCTCAGGTAATGTTTAGTCTTGATGAACAGGTGCAAAAGATCATGGAGTGGAACGTATGCCTTGACTCAGAGTTGAGTCAAGGTCAAAACCCACAGATCTGCATGTTGGAACACAGGGAAAGTAAAAATTCAAAATTTCACAATTATGATTATGATTATTAAATTGTAGGTGCTTGATTCAAGCTAATGATTGAATAATTTTTTTTTTAGTTCTTGGTGGTATAGATATTCTATTATAAAGTTTTTTCCTAAAAATTTTTGTAATTTTACTCTGAAGTTAGTATTCACTTGGTAAATTTTTTTTGTAACAGCACACACAGTGTGTTAATGGTAATAGCTTTTAAAAGTAATCATAAAGGTTTTAATAGAAGGTACTGAAAATAACCATAAGAGAGCTACATACTTTGCATTTAAATTAACTGATATTTTCTTTAAAAGTTTTTTTATTTTTCGATATCCCCTCAATATCTCTATGTTCTAAAATATGCAGAAGACGTTTCTTTGAAAACATATTAAACCATTAAATATTTGGAGTTTTGGGGCATATTTGTAAATTGACAAAAATCATTCTTAATTTGCATACTTTTGAATGCATAATTTAAATGACTTTTTTGATGAAATTCTTGGTGATGACAAAAAAATAAATTAATGTTTCCCTGTATCCCTCTTCAAAAAAGTAGATAATCGCTTTCTTTTTTCCTTTTTATTTTTTCTTCTCATTTAAATCTAAGGCATTATTGTTCTCCCATTAATCTCTAGTAGCTAAAAGTTTAGATTTCTTTTCCTTTATTCATAAGGTAATACAGTTTGAAGGGATATTGAAATATAATATTGTTACACCCCAGGGAAGATGATAAACAAAACAGAAGAGCTCAATTACTTTGTCTCAGCCATTTTTCTTAAGGTGCTAATTTGACAAAGCATTTCTGAATTATTTCGTATAATTTGAGTATTGTATTCTGGTATTGGATAAGCTTTTATGAAGAGCTTTAAAAATATCACTAGTAAATGTTTATTCAGTGTTTTGTGTTTGATCTTTTTTGTACAGTCCTTATACCAAAGCTGGAATTTATTTTCAATGACTACATATAAATGCAGCACACGCTCTGCGTCCTAACAGATGCCATCTGTAAAAGCATTTACTTTAAATTAGTGGAATAAGTAATCAAAAGGGCTTTGTACTTAATGCAAAACTTTTGGTGACTATTAAATACTCATTAGAGGGTGTTTTTGCTGTATGGCTGTCAAAATCAGCAGGACGTTTATGTTAGATTTCCTGAGTGGGTCAAGATTGAATATGATTTTACAACTTAAATAACGTAAATGAATGCAGGTTATTTCAGAATCTCCAGATGTTCCTTAAACTCCCTGCCCCTAAGCGAAACTTACAGCCAATTTAAATTTTGCAGCAATATTACAGTGCAGATTTTTGCTTCAAACATTTAACAACTCTCTTGTTACATTCCACTCATTTGTGCCTTAACCATTACAAATTAAAAAGATGAACAGTATTGTATTGGAGGTCTCTTTCTTTAAAATATGAATTAATAGATTGTTCAGATCAGTCTACAATAAAAAGGCTTTTGGTGGGATGAAACGCTTTCAAAATTTCCTTATAAAATCTTTATAAATATTCCTTACAAAATCAGGTCCTCTGTCCATATTTCAGATGTCCTGACTTTTCTGAACTGAACTTAATTTAAAAACTAGGCAACTGCTGAAAGCATGTTCTAAAGGTAAATAGAAGCTTGAAAGTTAGCTGTACAAGTGCACGAGTTTTCAATATCTTAAAAAATACTTCTTTCTTATATAAATTTATGATACAATAATTTCTTTGTCAACAAGAGGTACATCTACTTGTATATTGTGAGTCGTTGGGTTTTTTTACATTGCACATATTTATGCTAATTCTAACCTTTGAAGATGGCAACATCTGTTAGGAAGAAGGCAATAAAGGTAGATCAAGACCCAACTTAGAAAGTGTATTAAAAACTGCTTAAAAGCAGCCTTTAAGCAAGACACTTTTCTAGGTAAACTTTCACTGGAAAACAATAATTCTGGGGTTTTGCAATGATAAGATAAAATGGCCTGATAGAAATCATCTTTAAATATCCAAACTCCAGTACAAAAACTTTGAAACACTAGAGTTTTTTATAATAAGCAAAAGTTTTTCATAGTTCAGCTCCAAGACAAGAAGAAGAATTCATGACAAAAAGAAAATAAGTAAGAGAGAGAATACCATAGACCATTAATACTAGCTGTTATGGCAGCTGCAGTTGTTGGGTCCCACATCAGGACCCATAGGAATAGCTTGTACAATCTTCATTAAAGAATCACTGTTTAAGGTATGTAAGAAGTCTTAAAACTAGATATTCAAGAGATTCCATCATCAGTTGAACTAGGGTTTCTTATAACTAGTGAATGCAAGGAACAATTCAAAGTCTACGGAAATGATAAAGACAACTCAATTCACTTTTTCTGTCTACATATTCTAGGATAGTCAAAGTCCACATTTCTATTCTTTTCTTTAGGAGCATAGGATAATTCACTTTGGAACCAACCTCCTGTTAACAGCATGGTCAGATCAGATCTTGGGGACTTTATCCAGTTTGGTTCTGAAAACATCTAAGGACGGAGTCAGTATGACCTCTCCAGGTAATGTGTCTCAGTGCTTGACTATCCTTTTGAGAAAAGGATATATCTCTTACATCCAGCCTGAACATCTTTTGTTTCAATTTATGCCTGTTGTCCCTCATCCTGTGACAAAGAACCACTGTGAGGAGTGAAACTGTCACCTCCTCTCTTTAGGGGTTGGCTGTGAGGTGCCCCAGGGCCATGTCCCCACCAGTCTGTACAAACGCCACTCTCAGCCTCTCCTTAGGGGGCAACTACTCCAGTCTGATGATCTTGGTCATTTTCCACTACAGTATGTTCATGTCTTTCTGGATTGGGGGTTCCAAACTGGATATGGCATGTGTGAGTGCTAGATAGAGGCAAATATAAATTTTCTTTGATCTCCTGGTGGTGCTCCAGCTGATGCAGCCCCAATACTGCTGGCCATTTTTCCTGCCAGGGCTTACTGCTGGCTCCTACCCAGCTCACTATCTCCAGTGCCCATTCTCTAGAGCTGTTTTCCACTCAGTCTATCACCAGCCTGATTCTTTTTTAAAGCTCTGTGGGTTCTGATTTAAACAATCAAAAATATCCCAATCTCCCCTCACCAAAAACCCAAACCAAACAGAACTAATGCTACAGATCCAACCATCGGCTATATAAGCCATTGATGGAAAAGTTATTCTATCCTAGAAAAATCCATACTTGATTGTTAACCAAGTTATCTAGCTGACTAGAAAGAGAACAAATAACACTCATTTTTAAGGCACTCAGACTGATCCCTACATTTATAAAAAGAGTGCTACAGGCACTGGATTTTTTTTATTTCAATATCCACCTTGTATTTGAAGATGACTGGGGTAGCAAACTAACACTTATGTTTTCAGGACAGTTATTAATAAAAGATGTAAACTTTATAGCTAAGTCTTTCTGTTTAAAAGGTAATGCAGAAATTTATGAGAAATAAAATAAGAAGTTTATCCCCAGGGCATAAATAAACAACACTCAGTGTATATCTCTAAAGCTTCAACCACCCAAGATATTTTAAAAATCCTACAGCTACTAGTATATGCATGTTTATTTCAATTTAAGAGTGATTTATTGAAAGGGAATTTTATTTGAACTCTTGTAAAGAAAGGTCATATGAAACTGAAATAAACAAATTTTTACATAGAAGACACCTTTCTGTACAGATTTTATCACTGAGTTATGATTGACATATTTATTTGTGTGTAGATAATGCCTTTCAAATTGCATAATGCAAATATTTTACACTAAGTAAACATTTTTTCATTTGAGATGGAGGAAACATACAGTCAGCATGGAAAAACATACTGGAAGAAAAAAAACTAGGGAAAACTGAAAGCTGACAAGTTTTTTTCCATAGTTTTTCTCTGTATTGAGTCTATTAGGCTATTTTGGTTCAGAGAGCTAACACATAGCTAGTAAAAGTAAAACTAGAAATTTTTGAGCTTTGTGTCAAAGTATATGTTATCTGAATGAGAACTTTGAAATAAAAACAACTTTTACATTTCTAAATTGTCCACATGTGTGAGTGTTTTTACTATTATTATTATTAGTTATTGTGGTGTCTTACTTTATTAGATAGGGTATTTTTGAAATATAAATTATGATAATGTCCTAATTCATTTGTACTGCTTCAGTAAGAGTAAGTCACTGCAAAATTGAGCCCTATTATTTTCTTAACATTTTGTCTAATATAGAGTACAGGTGGCTAGTCTACATATATTTTTCAAAAATAGACCAGGTCAGTTCTGTGTAGGGCAGGTGTTTATAGAAAGCATTTCCTTTCCCTGGAAGTGAGATTTAAAATCTAGTTGTTAAAAATATCATTGCCATATGAAAACTAACTTCAATAACTTCCCTTCTTCACATTTTTTTCTGTTAAAATTTGTATTTTAGGGTAACATTATGATGAGAAAGTACGTAGAAGTGCCATGCATGGACAGTATAAATGGGACCCTATGTCTTTATGTCGCAAAGTTTTTAGTTCTGAGTCTCCATTGAGTCCACATGGTAGAGCAAGGAAATCTCCACATAAAAAAAGTATGAAGAGAATAAATTATTTAATATTTTTTTGTGGCTCCACAATATACATGATGATGATGATGATGATGATGATGACGACTGTATCTCCTGTTTCAAGAATGTTCTTGATCTTTGTTTTCAAGGCTTAGTAAGTACTATGTACTCAGATGGCAGACACAATGAGGGCAGAAATTTCTCCTTATGTATTTAACCCTTCTCCTCTGTCTACTGGTATCTACTTTAATCTATTTCATTCTCAGATATTTCTTCAGAAAAAAAATAATCTCTATTCTTTCTAAAATTTTCATTAAATATTAAGGGATAGAAAGGAAGCTTTCAAAAGGTTATCCAGACCGTTGTCTTTTATCTAAATAATACTGTCTCATACTTCAATGACTTATACCTAGACTTCACTATCAGTTGCAAAAAATCCTTAGTTTGTAGAATTGGCATGACAAAGACCCATTTAATCCAAATCCCTCGTGGACAAAGTTATAGAAAAAGGTTAGGTAGGAGATATTAGACCACAGGCAAGTAACATAACACTATGTTACTGACCAAAGCTGAATAATATTATTTAAATAATTCAGTTTTAAAAACTGATTTATGAACAGGGTTCAGTAGCCTTCTATATCAGTAGTCAGCTTGATTAAACGAGCACAGGTGCGCACATATACACTTTTTTTTTCTGAGAGGAAAAGGGTTTCCTGGGCTGTTCTTAGTCAGTTAAATCCAAGAAAACATGTAAGTGAAATTCAAGAGAAATTTTTAATTTAGTAGAATTAATTTATTAGTTCATCAGTTAATATTTTGGAGAAGCCCCTTCATTTAAAGACACTCTTTGCAAAGTTGAGTAAGTAAGTAGAAAAAGAAAACGATATTAACTGTTCATTGCATCAGCTCTTGATTAGTGTATTTATGTTGGACGTTATAGTCCTCTTAACTTTCTGTGTAATGTACAATAATTATGTCATACATATGTGTGCATATCCTTAACAAAGGTAATCGATTAACTTTTATCATTAAAGTGTGGCTCATAAGTAAGATTAATTTAGTTCTTCTGGTTTTATTTTTTTTCCTAAATTATTTCAAGGATGAGACAATATGGAGGTCAAAAGGAAATAATTTCTTGAATTGTAGGATGAGAGAGAGAAAGCAACACCCAGGGCTCCTTCATGTGTAACAATCATAGAACCATTTAGTTGGAATAGATCTCCAAGGTCATTGAGTCCAACCATTAACCTGACATTGTCAAGTCCACAACTAAACCATGTCCCTATATGCCACATCTACACATCTCTCCTCCACTTCTTTCCTGGGCAGTCTATTTAGTGTTGTCAGTGCTTGACAACTCTTTTGGTAAATAGATTTTTCCTAATACCCAAGCTAAACCTCCCTTAGTGCTACTTGAGGTCATTTCCCTTTGTCTTGTCACTTGTGACATGAGAGAAGAGACTGACTCCCACCTTACTACATCCTCCTTTAAGGTAGTTGTAGAGAGCAATAAAGTTTCCCCTCAACCTCCTTTCCTCCAGGCTAAAAAACTCAAGTTCTTTCAGCCTCTCCTCATAACACTTTTTCTTGGTCACTTGGGAAGACAGAAGTCATAGCCCCAAAAGTCCCCCCTTCTTTCTTCTTCCCCTCTCCTTATATGCTGAACATGACACCATATGGTATGAAACATCTCTGTGGTCAGTTGGGATCAGCTGTCCAAGCTGTGTCCCCTGCCAGCACCTTGTGCACCCCCAGCCTGTTCACTGGTGGGATGGGGTGAGAGGCAGAAAAGGCCTTGATTCTGTGCAAGCACCACTCAACAAAAGCTAAAATATCTTTTTTTTAACAACACTGTTTTCATCACAAATCCAAAGCATGGCACCATAGCAGCTACTATGAAGAAAATTAACTCTACCCCAGCCCAAACCAGTACACTTGATCTTATATAATTTTAGTTTCCAGGAAAAGAAATGCAACATATGCAACAGATACAGGTCACATTACAAATATATAGATGATATTCACAGATTTGTATGACATATTAGACTGTGTGAAAGTCTTTAGATTGTCTAGTATAGATTTCTCTAACCTAGATATAGCTGAATTAATAAGTAATAGAGTATGCTTTTCAATCCTTTTTTGATTAATATAACTTTGAAATTCCAGAGTAGCTATTCACACATGATAGTTTTATATTCACTTTGTAGAAGTGCTCTCTAATATTTTGTTAAAATTTAATACCTTTTTTCTATATTTATGTAAATTAATTGGTTCATTATACTTTTCCTAGAGAGTAAGAACAAATGGATATCAATAAAAAAAGGCAATCAAATATTTTGTAATTAAGATTAAAATTAAAAAGTATTTTGTTCTGGAGCTCCTCTCACTGGATTCTAGTTTTTTCTCCCTGTGGCTCAGAAAACTTAGTAGTCCTGAATCAAAGAGCAGGTAGTCTTGCCATGAAGACAAAAAAAGTGTTTATATTTTCTGCATTTCCCTATGTTTTATTTGAAGATTATTTTCAGTCTAATGTTAATGATGAGATAAATTTTCATTCTTTTAAAAAATTTTCTCTGTATACAACAATTGCTCATCTAAATTTTATTTAGATAAGTCAATAGTAAAGATTCAGTGCAACAATGACAGGTGTCAGAGAAAAATAAATATCAGTTTTATAATAACATTGATTTAAAATGAATGATGAAGGTATTGTACTTAAAACTTCAGGTCCAAAACTGAAGACTATGTAAACAATTAGCCTAATTGGCTAATCCTCAGTAGAGTGTTAGATGGCTGTAGTGTATATGAAATATGATTATAACTTTCATTTCTTTTGGTAGTGGAACAACAGTCCTCATAGTAAATGATACATTTGCACAATAAGCCTATCAGAGGAGCTATGAAACCATCTCTGATATGCTTCAACTGACATACCATTTTCTTTTCTTATTCAAAACTGTTCCATTCAGGAACGGATCACTTTTTTTTTTCAGTCATGACTGCAACATCAACAAATTATTTATAGAGTGATCTATCATCAGAAGGCTTAACGTTCTAAAGTTTATGGTGAAACAGATGCATAGAATCAGTAAAAACTAAACACAAACTTTTTGGTTTTCCTAATAACCATAAATGTGTTACTAGTGCCTAACCCAGGTGTAGATTTTAAAATTCAGTGACAAAAAATAAACCAAACAACACTGGCTATCATATAAATCTACATTATCTTATTTTTGTTTAGCTGTTGATTCATTTCAGCAAACAACTCACTATTTCCTTCCAATTGACCAGGGAGCATATTTAGGCTTCAAAGGCTGTAGCTTCATTTAGAATTTCTTTCTAAACAAAGATTTCTAAATGTGTGTTTCAGCAGCTGTCTTGTCAGGTTTCTGAAAAAGAAAAATTAAAGCTCTACTACATTTATTCCATCTTCTCAGGGACTGTTCTAGTATGAGAGTTAATTTTATTTTCTTTTTATCAGGAATAAGGCTTATCAAAAACGCTGTATGTAAGTAATTATGAGAAACTATCACACAGATGGTGGATAATAACGTGTAGCTAGGGAGGATAATTTCTTCCTTTTGACAAGTAAAGAGAAATGGGATTTGACTTCTCTTCAGAAATGATAAGACTCAATTCTTGACAGAGAATTGTCTGCTTCCATTTACCTAAAGAAAGGAGATCTGATGTTGCTAATCAATATTTCTTTCAGAGAGCTGTTCATTGCCCTTCGTCACTCTAAGATTTTATTAGTTTTCAAATTCCTAAGTGGTTACTCTACCTTTGGGATGTCTAATTGTGGAACTGAGCTTTGCAGGAAGGAAAGGGGCACTACCCTGTGTTTCCACTGTTTGCATTGACAAGAGTTAGAATGAATAGCTAAAATTATCTTTACTACTGTTCAGATGCCTTTCTTATATACATTCCATTCTGGAATATCTGCACAGTTTTTGGGTCTTTGGGTTGTTTAAGCATGTTGTCATTTCCTGGACTTTACTGCTGCTGATAGAGAAAAAGTCAGCATGTATGGTCATATGTTTAAATTAATCTGTCTGATGGGGAGCTTGAGGCTAGTGACTCTGGTAGGACATTAATCTCTCCCGTGGTGAAGGTTGAGACAAGCCTTTCAGGGACTCTATTCTACTCTCACTGTCCCAAAGGTGCTTGCTCTTGCCAAATGAAAAACAAGCTTACTGAAACTCAATTTGCAGATTTTAAGCAGAACAGGAATTTTCTGTAAGTTTTGTCATGTGAATCAGAAAAGGCACTTTAGAGAATATTCAAGAACAGGTGTATTGGTAACTTGAACCTTTTATCTAAGATTTTTAACATTACTGCTATTTTGGATCTATGCCTGACTGTCTTCCTGGTGAGCAGGTGGTGCTGTTTTTGAAATGTATCTGCAGCTTGTAATGAAGAATTAATTTTCAGTGTTTGTGTTCACTTTAGTAAAGCTCTGTGTACTTTCCAAATATTTCCAGATTCAGCATGGCTCTGATACCAAGGGATGATTTTGCAAACTCTTTATGATTCCCATTTAGGATTCCCATCACTCTAAATGACTCTATGAAGTCATTAAGCTACTAGTTAGTATCTTTTTTTTTCATAGTTTCATTTTGAAACACCAACTTTAACATACATGTTGTCACTTTTCTGGTTAAAAAGAAAATTGACCTATGGAGAAGGTGGAGGCAGGGAGATAGTATAGGAAAGGAAGTGAAATCAGACACAGTGGCCCTCCAGGTCTCATAAAAGCCCAAGGAAGATATAAGAATAAAAAACCTCAAGAAAATTTATACTATTCCTTCTCTTTACTCAGTCAGTTGTATCAGAGATTCAGGACACTCACATTGAATTCCAGAGACCTCTTCAGGTATCTATTTTACTAAATTCATTTTCCCGAGGAAGTTCCATCCTCCCATTTCTGAAGGGTTTGCTGTTCAAAAGGAGGAGAGATCTGGGAGAGATAAAGCAAGATGGATTGTTGCAAATCACTAAATTTGCATTTATATTTTGTTGTGTCATGGGCACTTTTGTTAAAATGGTCGAGAGAAAAATATTACAAAGAAAGAATTATAACATTTTTAAAACTTCTAAAGTTTGCATAAATCAGCCTTGTTCCTGTGGTGAATGATTATTCAATCAAAGGTGGTCAATCTAATACAAGAGTGGGATTGAGTCAAAAAGTGTTTGGGCAAAAAGGTTAACTCAGATTTACTCCTAAAACATGAGATAAGGTGACGCCAGAGAGAAATAGAGCAGTTGTCTTACCAAGAAGTTAGAAGGGGAACATTAAAATGATAACATTTTAATGAAGATGAACAGACTGTCCTCTTCCACAAACTTGTTTTTATTTGTGTTGCCTGTTTACTTTCGCTCAACAAGAAATCCATGTTTTCCTAAGCCACTTCATTAATCTTTTGAGAGTAAGGATAATAAGCTCATAGAGCACATATTGCCATTTTAGATTTTCTCAGGTGTCTTGATAAGAGCTCAAGATAGTGCTTATTAGTGATTCTCCAAAACTTGATACAGTCCTTGCAGCTGTCAACAAAGTAATTATGGAAAGACTTTACAATTTACAATACACAGTAACATGAATTAAATTGTAGATTTCTGTGGATAGAAACTACTCTATCATCATATATGATATGCCTTATGGCAATTGAACTCTGACCTTCTAAAATTGTCATAGTGAAATTAACAAGAAGAATATCCCAAAAGACAGGAGTTATATATAAAATCAGATATTCTTAGATCTAAGCTTAAATAAGTTAAAGCATTCTAGTATGTACTATAGCAGAAAATATAGTCACAGGATATCTTGAGTTGGAAGCGACCTTCAAGGATCACAGAATCACATAATCAATTGGGTTGGAAAAGACCTCTGAGATCATTGAGTCCAATGTGATGGAACATCACTGTATTAACTAGACCATGGCGCTAAGTGGCATATCCAGTCTTTCCTTAAACACCTCCAGGTCCGGTGACTTCATAACCTCCCTGGGCAGTCCATTCCAATGCCTAATCACCCTTTCTGTGAAGAAATTATTCCTAATGTCCAACCTAAATCTCCCTTGGTACAACTTAAGACCATGTCCTCTTGTCCTGTCACTAGTTGCCTGGGAGTAGAAGCTGACCCCCGTCTGACTACAACTTCTTTTCAGGTAGTTGTAGGGAGGGGTAAGGTCTTCCCTGAGCTTTCTTTTCTCCAGCTCCCTCAGCCACTCCTCATAGGGCTTGTGTTCCAGACCCTCCACCAGCTTTACTGCCCTTCTCTGCACTCTCTCCAGCACCTCAATGTCTTTCTTGTAGTGAGGAGTCCAGAACTGGACACAGTACCCAAGGTATGGCCTTACAAGTGCTGAATACAGAGGGACAATCACTACCATAGCCATGTTGGCCACACTATTTCTGATAAGGCCAGAATGCCATTGGCCTTCTTGGCCACCTGGGCACACTGCTGGCTCATATTCAGCTGGTTGTCAACCAGCACCTTTAGATCTTTCTCTGATGGGCTGCTTTCCAGCCACTCTGTCCCCAGCCTGTAGCATTGCATGGGGTTATTGTGGCCAAAGTGTAGGACCCAGCACTTGGTCTTCTTGAACCTCATACCACTGATCTCAATCCACTGATACAGCCTGTCCAGATCCCTCTGCAGAGCCTTCTTACTCTCCAGCAGACAGACATCCCCACCCAAATTGGTGTCATCTGTGAATTTACTAATGGGAGACTCCATCCCCTAATCTAGTTCATCAATAAAGATATTGAATAGGACTGGGCCCAATACTGATCCCTGAGGGACACCACTAGTGACCAGACACCAACTGGATGCAGCACCATTCACCAACACTCTTTGAGCCCAGCCATCCAGGCAGTTCTTAAATTAGTGAAGAGTGAACTTGTCCAAATTGTTGGCTGCCAGCTTTTCTAGGAGTATGCCATGGAAGATGGTGTCAAAAGCTTTGCTGAAGTCCAGGTAGACTACATCCATTGAGTCCAGCTTGTGGGTCTTCATAGGACAATCCCCAAAATCACACCATATCTCTGAGAGCATTGTTCAAACACTTCTTGAACTCAGACAGGCTTGGTGCCATGAATACCTCCCTGGAGAACCTGTTCCAGTGACCAATCTTCCTCTGGGTGAAAAACCTTTTCCTGATATCCAAGCCTCCACTGACACAGCTTTATGACATTGCCTCAAGTCCTGTCACTGGTCACCAGAGAGACAAGATCAGTGTCTATTCCTCTGCTTCTCTTCATGAGGAAGTTCTAGACTGCTATAAGGTCTCCTCTCGGTCTCCTTTTCTGCAGGCTGAATAAGCCAAGTGACCTCAGCTGCTCTTCATATGGCTTCCCCTATAGACCCATCGCCATCTTTGTGGCCCTTCTTTGGATGCTAAAATAGCTTTAAATCCTTCTTATAGTGTTGCACACAAAGCTGCACATTACAGAGTCATTTTTGGAAATGTTTTAATGGCCATCTTTTGCCAAACCACTCAGTTTAATGCAATTATCTTATAACCAGTTATTAGAAAAAGGAAACACTTGAGGAAATTTGTCAGTAAAGGGAAATGTTCACAAGGAGTAGGAAGTAGTAGATGTGGAACCTGGATGCCACATAAAGACTAAGGAATTTTTCTTTTCTTTACTTCTGAATGACAATATTTTGCAGCAAATGTGAAAAACAAGTACAGACGATGTTATAAAGACGTATAACAAAACACGCAGAAAACTTTTAAAGGTAAAACTCTGATAACACTGCAAGAGTTCTTAATAATATAAATAGATGAACTAAATCAACTACAGCCAAAAGATCAAGTTTAACATATTTCTTTGCTAAACTTCCTCAGAAAAAAGCCATGTGACTTCTTTGTATATATTGTTGTCCAAACAGAAACAGGACTGAAATTCAACTAGAAATATTGAGGACAGTTTTAAATAAAATGGATGAACTGTTGTCTACCAAGGGAAAAATTATTCATAAAATAAGTAAACTACTAGAGCAGAAATTATCAGCCTAACAATGAATTGTAGGAGCAACCCTGTATGGAAGTGAAACAAGAGTTTCGTTGGTTTTCTACCACAAATAAAACTGCTGAACATGAGGATTGTTACTTGTTACATTCAGAGATGAATGAATAATTAAAAGAAAAAAGCAACAAATAATTTATTCAATGAATTTAGCTGTGGTTTGTTTTTTTTTCCTGCAGCCTACTTATCACAACTTTCCTAAATGTATTCATTATGCAAATTAATTCCACTAATATTAATTTACATTCTTAAGAGATTGGATTTAATTATTCAAAGGATATGTTGCTTATAATATCTGTGACTGGTCAAAAGAAGTCAAACAGAATTACTTATATCACCTGACTGAGTAAATAAATAACCTGTTAGTAAAACTATACAACAGTATAATTATCATCATGTATAACCAAGTACAAGCATTGAAATATACCTTTTAAACACTTATGTTGAGGTGTCAGCCCTCAGACATTTGCTTTCAAAAAACAAGGGAATTAAGTCAAAACCTGAAACAAAATGTAGTTCTTTAGCTCTAACTCTCTTTCTGTGTACTTTCTGTAAGTTGGAAGAATTTTTCCAGAAAATGAACCTTGTATATTTTCCCGTAACCTTTTTAAGGAGATATTGCTGACCACTCTTAGAAACATAACTGTCAGGTAGAGGGACCATTGGTATGACCCCGAACAGCTTTTCTGGTGCTTTAGATACGCAATAAAGTGAAATATGAACCTTTAAATCTGTTGCCTATAACAACAACAAAAAAAGTCCATTAGTATAGTAGTGCATGAAAAGGGCTAGAAATTGGAAATATTTCAAGACTTATCTGTCAGTTGTTTGTCTTCAGAGATAACTCTGCTTATGTTCTCATCTAACTGTATCTCTTGAGCACAGTTAAACATACTGCTATTCATGACTGGCAATAACTGGGTTAAGTGACTACTTTATAAAGGTCTACTACACTCATTAGCTGAAATTTCCAGTTTGTGTTTTAGCACTACTGTCTCAGAAATTATTTGCTTGCTCACTTTTTGCTCACCTATTCCCATATTTCTTTGTCCTTAACCACTTAATTAATTAATTAGAATGATTTTGCCTGGAGTGTACAATTCAACAATTCAACAATTCAACAGTTAGTTGTCACATATATACATATATATATATGCATATGCATGTAAGCATGTTTCTATATGTACATACCTATATGTTTATTTTAAATTTTGAGCTTTCTAATTGCTTAATGAGTATTTTTTCTTGAATAATAAATTATGAGTACAGAAATATTTCTTTAGCAAGATATCACCCAAGAATAGCGCTCAAAGAATAGCTTCTGTCACAGCCAATGATAAAAATCTATATTTTTCTAATGTTGCAATCTCCAATATCTTATAGTAAACAGACGATTTAGAAGCCTGAGTTGTAGATCTTACAAGAGGTTTCTCGTTGAGTGTGCTAGATTTCATATTTCTTCCCTATAAGTATATTTTTTTGTTTGTAGCATTGTCATAGATGTTCTGAGACATAACATTTTTAAACCATATAGAAATACAATTTTTAAGTTTTTGAAAAAGCTAGTGATAGATCCTTTCATAATTCAAAACTCATAATAGTCTGCATCCAGATCTCAAAACTAAGTGATAAGTTCATTAAAAACCCCCAATCAATAAAACTTCTGCCAGATGATGAAGCAAGAAGTAAGACATAACTGATTTCCTGTAATATACAGCATCAAATTTTCTTGATTTTCAGTGGTCTAGGGAATTTGGAATTAGTGCTGTATGTCATTTACAGTTAGAGAGGTGTTGTGAGGAAAGGCAAAGGATGCCACAGCTGAAAATTTGAGCTCATTTGAGCTGTTAAAGCCTTCTTATTTAAAGGTAAAAATGTTAAACTGAAGCAGAAAACTTTTCTGCTTTTCACAGATTTTTGCTTGATCTGTAAGTTCTTTTTGTGTCTAGGCTAAGAATTAGTTTATCTGGTTAGCAAGAAAACAGCCCATGTTGCTGTGATGCAGGTCTCATGTAGCTTTCTATAGTGTCCTAAACTCTTTCATGTAGCATAACTACAGTGTTCTAAAGTCTTCAGAAATCTTGATTCAAATTTCCTATACATTTCTAGAAAAGGACCTGACAGCAACTTATCTACCCAATATGGGCCACGTCTCAGAGATGCAATGGCTGGTAAAATCCAGAGTATGAGACAGCAGACACATGGGCCTGTCATTTGCCCCTCTGAAGAACTTGTGTTAAGTCCCAAATTTTCTCCACTACTGTGTACCATTGTTTTGCTTTTGTACAATGCATGTGAGTTTGAAGAGATGTATATGTCACTTTTATGGTCAATGTTCCCTTGGTCTCTGCCTAATATTACCTATTGCAAGCTGATTTTAAGTTCTCTGTTAAATTTGTATCCATTTAACTATATAGTATGTACAAAATCATGTACAATCTACTCATAATCAGATGAAGACTGAGTTTTGACTAAATAGTGACATCAGAATCCTAGAACAGGACCTAACACTGACCTTAGAAAGTCAATGAGCCAGGCAGACTTTGCATGCCTGTTTGCCACAGACAGTACAAGATGAAAGAAGTGAATTTAAAGCATATTAAAATGCGAGGTTTTATGCTTTTTGGTTTTGATGCTATTTTTAAATGATGCAAAGCGATAGAGAAATCAATAACATATGGACTTACCTGATTGACTCCTTGGCAAACAGTCCCTTGTTTTTATAGACGTTTTTATGGAAATAAATGAGGATGTCTTACAAATGCGCAGTTTACTGTTTTAATACACAATTTACGAGATTTATTATTTCAGTTTCCAAAAGTAGATTGTAGGACATAAGGCAGCATTACTTATTCAAAATGCATGCCATTTCTCACAATAAATTCAATAAAAGTAATAAAATATGTAGTTTACTTTTCACACTTCAACAGCCTTTTCTATCCTAAAAACAAAAGGCTTAACAAGTGAGAAAGTATCCTTTTGACAACACCAGAGTAATTCTGAAACAGGCCAGTGGATGAGTGGTTCAAATTGTCTGCAGTAATAGTAATTTCCAAAAATAAAATGATGTAACCTTATACTCGTACAGAATGTTTCATCCTAACATATTACAGAGACCTACTAAGGATGTGATTCTGTTTGCTGAAAAATGGACTCAACATCTAAGGGAAAACGCTGTTATTCAATGAATAGGTCAGCAGTCTGGAAGCTGGGAAACTTCAGTTCTGTTGTGGGTTTTGACAACAACCTTCTGCATGTTTTTTAGCAAGTCATAGATCTCTAGTGGTTTTCCCCTGATTCTTTGCATTTCCCCATCTCCTTATAAGTTTCTTAGAGGCCATGTATTTTGATATTGTATACAGCAAGTAGTCAAAGAGACACCTTACTCAGATCCCCCTTCCCCCCAAAAAAAGTGTTGTGAAAAGCAGAGTGAAGTAACTGTCATTGATTTTTTTTTTGCTATGTTTTGTTTTCAGAAAGTCCTACTAGTTCTTGATTTACCTAGACTTTCTCCACATTGCTGCAGCTGTCAATAGTATGGTCAGACACATTCTAAAAGAAAGTTGCTTATGTAAGAAATTTAAACCTAATAAAGATCTAAAACTACAAGATTTTATAGCTCATTAAAAAATATTCAACAGTTTATATTATCTCAGATAAAGAAGTTTTTAATATTGTATTTCTACATTACCAAGGAGGGCAAAAGTCACAAGATCATTGAGAATTGAGAGAAAAATATTGTTGAGATATCCAGATGAAGGAAGTCTGTCAAGAGGGTTTTTTCACTTTTAGGTATTCAAAATCAAGCATAACATTGGTGTAAATGTTTTAGGTACATTAATAATGAATGCTTCCCAAGTTATAAGACTCCTCAGGAGCCAAAGAATTTTCTCACTGAAGTTGTTATTGCCTTGTACTCTATGTATTAGATGATTTCTTAGCAGTTTAAGAACTTCATTTGGCACATGATAAGAAAGGATAATGTATCTTTAGAGTAACATATCTAATTTAGATTCAATATTACTATGTATTATGATCTCTTTAGGAACAATATAAAATGCCAAATAGGAACAGTCTGAAGTGCCTACATGATTCTCCAGAAATGCCTTCAAGCTTGAAAGATATAGATGGTGTCAATCTATCTATTTTGGCTCTGCTTTCCCCCCAAAATTATGCTATATCCTAGGAAAGGCTGTCTTACTTCAAATGCATTATTGTTGCCAGGGCCTGAATATTTCATTAATTGGTTTGAATTGATAGATGAGATGTAAAATGTTTTCGTAACTAGAGAGGAAAAACAGCAATGTAACTCCTAGCTCTTAGAAACCTATAGTAGATGGAAAGCCCAAATGAATATAAATCACAGAGTATGCAGCATAAGGAGCAATAAAATGCTGCTGTTCCACCTGGATTATTATCAAAGTAATTGGAAGGAAAAAACCCAAAAGCACAAAACCCAAACCAAATAAAAAAACAAACCAAAAAAACCCTAAACAAAGACAAACCTAACAACAAATGGAAACAACTACTCAGTTCAAAAGATGTAATTAGGTAGATGAAAGACAAAAAGGATAGGAAGACTTGTATTTAATAATTATATATTTGTTCAGTTTTGTGTTTTACAGCTATTCATTTTAGCTACAATACCATCTTTTGACAAGACTTAGGAATTATATTATCTTAGTTAAAAATTCATTGTGATATTTGTATTAGAGTGATATTTTTAATTAATATAATTCATTTAATCACTGTATTTAATTACTTATGATCTGTAGGCAATATGGTATTTTCAAATTGAATTGGTATATATAGGGTGCTTGCGTGATGTATAAGATCAGAGGAAAATGTGTTTTTTTCTGTGGAGAAATGTTTAATTATTGTGTTTCAGAGATCAGTATATAAAGCATAATCACTAAATTAATTTAAACATTTAAACAAAATTGAAAGCAGTTGAGGAGACACAGAACCTTGAGAAAGGGAAGTTGTAACAGGAATGTCTAGAGCTATGCCTAGAGATGAGTTACTAGCTGGTAGATCAGAATTAACAGGTTAAACAAAGTGTGACACTGTCATACATTTCTGATCATGAAGAATTAGATGACACTTTCTTCAGACAACTAGAAGAAGCTTCACATTTGCATGTCTGGGTCCTTGTAGGGGACTGAAGCCACCCCAATTTGCAAGAGGGACAACACAGAAGGGTGCAAACATCCAGGAGGTTTCACAAATGATAGAAAAGCCAATGAGGAGAGATGGTCTCCTGGACCTCACACTTATATAAATATAGTAAAATAGTGTGATGGTTCACATGATATTATCTTTCCAGCTTTTCCTTGATGATACGTTAAGCCAAAAATTTGCATTTCATGAGCAACACTTAACATCTGCACAGCACCTGCAAAATGTGGAGATATATATATATAGAGCAAAATTTCCCAGACACAGAGGCTTTTTCTGCAATAAATAAATTACTAAGTCATTTTCACATTAGAAAATAACATTATTTTAAGTAATATTTATGGTGTATTTAAACACAGACACTTTTTAAAATTTCCTACCAGATTTGAATTCTACACATAAATTTTTAAAAATTGGCATCATAGATTGCAAATGTCTCACCTTCTAATAACTTTTGACAAAACATATAAAAAGCAAAAAATTACCTTCATTTACTAACACAGGCATATGAATTAATTGATTTCTTAAAATTGGACCCTGTTAAGATACTGCACAAATAGATGTCTGGTTAGTTAAGCAATATGTGCAAGCTTTTTCAGGATATATTTCAGTATTTAATTAATTTTCCTATAACACTTCCTATTCTGTTTGGCAACAGACTTTGTTATTTATTTTTTGTATACCACAGTAGCTTCTACATCTCTCATACACCCCACTGTCAGCTATAGCTATGATGGTCATTTTAGACTAGTGAATAGGACATGGGAATGTGCCTAAAACTTCTTGACTGGGATTTTGGCAGCTAAATATGGTTTTATGGGTCTATGTACAAAGGAGAGTGGAGAGATATATTGCCCAGGTATTTTCCAGAAGTTGATCAAGTTGAGTTCATGGTGATTGCTAAACTTTTACAGCTACATAGCTGGAGTACCCTATGGGTATGTCATGTGGTAACTTTAACTATAATCATAGTAATATAACAGGCATTACACAATCACTGATAAGGTGTCCCAAAATGGTTCTAAGATGATTAAGTGTTGGTCAATGATGTCCATGCATGTGGTAGTCTGTACATGTTCTTATTGAGAAAAACTTTGACAGATACACCCCCCATGTGTGGATGTGGTTTATATTTATTAAAATTTATATATATTTATATTTATTAAAATTGGTAAACATGAATGGGGCATGAGGGGGAAGGCTGAATGTTTCAAATTTCCCACTGAAACTAGAGAATGAATAATCCCTTAGAAAATATTTTTGCTTATTAAAGATCTGTGATTTGGGACTTCAAACTTAATACTTATTTCTTTCAATTTCAATATAAGCCTTGGAAAATTACTTCAGGAAATGAAAACAACTAATAAGGGAGAGCTAGAAAGGGTCTTATCCTGACTACAGTCAAGGAGACACCAGTATTCTTTCCTGTAGCCACTCATTCCACTTAGAGGAAGAAAACCTTTTAAAGATCTGATAGTGTCAGCTGAAGTTGCTACTGCTACCGGCATGCTTTCTGCTGGCAAAATATTGTGTGAGTGCTTTGTAATTTGTTTTAGGTAAAATCAGACACATTGCATCAGGTCGCAAGTTGAAGTTGTCAAGTTGCTTCAGCCGACTGAATATCATTCAAACAACTCCCCTGCCAGTTTTCACCACTTCATCCATTCCCTTTGCAGTATCACCCTCCGCCATTTAACCAGGCTTATCAGAAAGCAAAGGATCTTTGACCTTTGCAATTATAATTTTTTCCTCCCTTTTTTTCTTTCCTTTAGGTTGAACTAGAGGAAATGGCTTCTTTGGGACAGAAGCTTAATTCTCACATAACTTAATGCTGACACCCAGCGAACAGCTGACAACAGCACTTAATACCAGCTAACATCTTTGGAAATTCTGTGCTGGATTGAAATGAAATTACTACATAATAATAGCTCTATTTGTAATATGCTAGTAATGACATATGATGTTGAAGCTACCCCGAACTATGAGGCAGATAGACAGCCTGTGAGATTTCTTTTCAAAATGCCAACACACATTGACAGCAGTGCTCCTGATTATATACTGCTTTCACAAGGATACCTGACCCAGACATTCCTCATCCATGTCATGTATGAAATAAAAGTAGTCTGAATGACTGGCTAATACAGTACTAGGAAAAGGTTAGAGGCATATTTCAGGGAGTATTAAAGAACTCCAAAGTTATTTGTCTCAATAGCAATTGTACTATTTTAAATAGTGATCCTCCTTTTCCTATGGACAACTGTAATTTTTTTCCCTGACCACCATTTTCTTTCCATTGAAAAGTCAATGTCCCTTGTTTGGAGCAGCCAACTTGATGAGGCAATTGAATACAGATTATAGATACTAAGCATTATTATTATTATTATTATTAATTGTATTAAAATGAATGCATATGTCTCTTTTATAAAATGCCTGCTTGAATGGAGTAGCTGTAATCTGAAGTAGTAGATGGCTGTTGATAATGTGAGAATGAACAAGAGAGGAGTATTTAAACCAGATATAGACATAAGAAGATATCAGTGAATTGCACAGTGGATTTCAGGTTTTGGTTGTGTGCGAAATGAATAATTTTGGCAAAATAAATTTCATCAATTGACTTAATTTTTTACTGAATAAAATTTTTTGTCTGAAAAGAGCTGACTGCAAGTCAGGTTCACAACTTTAATAGAGGCACAATGTAGCTCTTCTGTAAGGATGAAAACTGAAGTCTGAAGTGCTCTCTTGTTCTAACAATAAGTACAAGATCTCAGGGATTGAAGAACTGCACTGACCATATATACATTTTCAAGAAAACAAGGAAAATATTTTGTTTCTCTTAAAAATTGATATAAGCAATATTGTTGCTATTTAATGTACTGGAGTTCTAAGAAATTCCTACTCTACAAAAGGTTTAGGATGTGATGATGTCAACCTAAGTGTTACCATTGTCATAATTAGAGATAGCAAATTGCATGTGCAGTTCTAAACACATAAACGGATATGATTGTTCTCTGAATGGAAAAAACCCAGAAATTTTAAATAAAGATGAATTTATAAACATTTATTTTCCCATATCTGATAATTTATTTTATATTTGTATTCAAATACTTTCTAAAACATTTAACTGTTTACAATCTCGAACATGACTACAGGGAAGACATTCATAAATCTAACTGCTATCTTAAATCATTATACTAAAGTAATAATTTTTACTGAAAACAACAGATTTTGTCAGAGCACCACTGTTAAAAAGGGATCTTATTGTTATTGTGCCATTTTAACTGTCAGAAAAGGAATTTCCTGAGGTCAAAAGAAAATTCATTATTTTCTGTATATGGTATAATTTGCCTGTTACCTTATCTTTAAGGTAGGGTATTTGAAAAAAAATCTTTCATCTGAAAGTTGATTCTCTTTTTTTTTTTTATTTGTCCTCTTCTATTAGCATTTTTTTTCTAAAAATTAATCACAAAGTAATTGATTCAGGCATTCCAGACTATCTTTAAGTGGTATGTCTGGTTTTCAAACACTCTCTTACAGAGAACAAAAAAAATATAAAAAATGATCAGTTAAATTTTTTTTTTATTTCAACAGAGAAAATAAAGTGGTGGTCTCTGAGTCTGCCCTATTCAGACCTTGTAGCAAAACCAAACAACTACCAAAAAACCCTCAAAAAAAGTAATCAACTAACAACTAGCTTTGGTCTATGACTCTATTTTCTCAACATAGTGAGCACAAATATGTTCTGGCTATATCTATAATCTGTGTAAGGTATAATCAGCTTTGAAGCATTTAAAACCAGACTGTGAAATATTATTAATTTCATTCGTGGCTAGGCTTCATGAATGAAGATTTGGGAAGGGCTTTACCCACGTTTGTTGCAAACGCATTGGTGGCTAAAAAGGCCAGTACGAGATAGGCATGTCAGGTTGCAAAAGGCACAGCAGAAAGACTCCTTAGATAGTATATTCTGAAAGGTACGATTCTTTCTGCGTTGTCTTTACTCCTCAGGGGTGATCCTGCGTGCTTTCTCAAAAGCATCGGCAGCATTATAGATGGTGTGTCTCCAGGCCTCCCGATTGGAGGCCAGAGTAGACCAGTTATGGTGGTCAATATGGCCAAGGCTGAGATGTTGTTTCAGAGACTCCTTGTATCTTTTCTTCGGGGCTCCTCTCATACGGCAGCCGGTGGCAAGTTCACCATAAAGCAGGATCTTAGGGAGGCGGTGGTCCTTCATCCTGGAGACGTGTCCTGCCCAACGCAGCTGTGTTCCCAGTAACATGATCTCAATACTTGTGACTGCTGCTTGTTCAAGAACAGATGTATTGGTCACATAATCTGACCAGTGGATGTTTAGGATTGTACGGAGGCAGCGTTGTTGGGAGCGTTCTAGGAGACGCAGGTGGTGGTGGTAGATGACCCATGATTCAGATCCGTATAAGAGAATAGACAGCATTATGGCTTTGTAAACACTGATCTTCGTACTTTTCTTCAGGTGTTTATTTCGCCAAACTCTTTTATGAAGTTTTCCGAAAGCATTATATGCCTTTGCTAACCTGTTGTCTATCTCCCCGTCAATCTTACCATCCGAGGAGATGAGGTTGCCTAGGTAATTAAACTGCTGGACTGATTTGAGTTCTGATTGGCCGATGGTGATGTGGGGATGATGGGGGACTTCCTGAGGTGCAGGTTGATGGAGAACTTCTGTCTTCTTTAAACTGACTTCCAGCCCAAAGAGCTCAGCAGTGTCTGCAAAGCAGGATGTTAAACGTTGCAGGGCTGCTTCTGTGTGGGCAACAAGGGCGATGTCATCAGCATAAAGCAGCTCCCGGACAAATATTTATTTAAGAAGGGTTTTTCAGCAATATTTAAAATACAACACAAACAAAGTGGGAAATGTCTCACTTATATTGTACTCACAGTAAGATTCTGTCAACATTCAGAACTTACACAGGTGTTCCTGGAGATTGAATTATTCACAACTATCATTCACAATATTTAATTTTTGTGCTCTGATATAATGTAAATTCCTACCCAAGTCAGTTAAACTGAATCTAAACCCCATGATTTTAGTCCTGTGATTTACCTATGCCCAATATGGAAGTTCCAAGCCTTGAGTTAATCTTAAATTTGGATTCTTCATATTGTTATGAAGTTACTGTTGAAATTTTTTGTCAAAAACTTTCTATCTGAACCACATTCTTTTTCTCTTTTTTGATGGGTGTCTCTGACTTTGTATATGTACTGGTTTAAAGGTAAACTGGCAGGAGAAATGAACCCAACTCCAGAGATTATAAATCAGAGTTACAATTTAATAACAATAATACAATAAATACAATTATATGGACAAACAATTGGGTCATCCACAATGGGTGATTGCGAGTCATGAGATATTTTTGGAATCCTTGATGGCCCATTAGCAGACATGACCCCTCAGGCTGGGTGTAGAGATGCTAATGACTCCCCGGAGGGCAGTTATCACACCTGAGTCATTGGTGTGAGGATAGGAACATCCTCCTATCTCACAGGCTTCTTAACACCCAGCTTATGGCCTGAGGGATCAGGTGTGCTCTGGGCAGTTGCTGCAAATGGTCTATTGTTAACAGTTCCTGGGAAATTACATAGAGGGTGTAGAATATGCAGTTTGGGTTACACCCACACCGTGGGTCCTGGCTGCTCTAACTAGGACAGCACAATAAAAACAGGAGACTTGGCGGTTAATTAATCTAACTTCCCTCACAACATGACCTGACTTCATGGGGAAAGAGAGAGAGAGAAAGGAAAGGAGGAGAGAGAGAAAGGAGATAGTGGAAGAGAGAGAACTTAATTGCAGGTTGGTGTCCAGTTCTCATCTAAACCAGGTAGTCATGCAGCAGCAGGTACCTTTCTCTATAAACCTCTGAAGACCACTAACTCAGTAGGGGCATGGCCAGCACGTCCAGAGTATACCATCAAGACAGTTCTGCTAACAATGCAATGTTTACTGCTGTTCTTAGGAATTATTGGTAAGGATGAGACTAGGGCTCGTCTTCATACATCATCTTTGTCATCAGAAGGTGGCAGACCCACAGTTTGTTCTCTCTTTGGCAAAAGGAAGTTAGATCCCAACTCTTCATCTTCCTGGGTAGATGCTGATGTAGTTATGTACCTAATAGCAGGAACATTCTACAGAATTAGTTATAATTTCTGGTGATTGGTTCACTATCATGGGTCTTGTGACACATTTTTCCCACTCACTGGATTATCTAACTTCTTTATTCGACATGGAGTAGGTACCTTCATATCTGACGGTATTTGCACCCTTTCAGTCAATGTCAGTTACATCTTCGCTTTGTAATTTTATTAAAATGAGCTTTTTTTACATCAAATATGTCCTACTATATATGCCACTCTTCTCATTCCTTCCTTCCCTCCACTGCCCCAAAAAACCCTAAGGAAATAAAATAAATGTAAACCTTTCTCAAATTACCTTCCACAACTTGATTAAATAAGCATTTAGTTGTTGATACAACTGACTGGTTGACAATTGACACTCTAAGTCTACCCTGTTAACAGTTTGTTATCATAGGCATTGTAACCAATTAGTGTCAAGCCTTGTTTGCCCAAGATTAATTTTCCAATATCTGGAGTTCAGAATCAGTTTTTCCTGAAATTAATAGGAACACTTTGAGTACTCTAAAAAGTATATAACTTTGAAGATAAAACCTCTGACAAGTAAATTATGTTTGTGTTTTTCTTTTTTTTTCTTTTTTTTTCCTGATTTAAGTATACATTAAGAAATACCTGACTTAGTTGGCATGAGCTAAAAATTTTAAAAAGGGTCTAAATGAAGCTGAGAAATTGTAAATATAATTGATATGAAGGTAAGTAATTAAATGAAATAATATAAAAATGTCACTATTTTAAATTTCAATTAAAAAGATATAGGAAAAGCTTTATTTTAAAATATAAATTTTTCTACAGATATTGACTTATTTTCTAGAAAATGTTTTCAAATAATTTTAATAATTTTGAACTTAAAGGATAGAAATACTGTCGTCAGTTCACAAATGTAAAGAAAATTATAGAAGTCAATAATGGTTATGTCCATCCTCATTATTCTAACTACATTGAAATTGGTGATTTTTTAATTAGTTTCAGATGAACAGTTTGACTCATTATTAAATGTTAATACTGAATGCTGAGTTCTTAAAGGCACAAAAATGTATTGCAACAATTATGAATTTTTAAGAACATAGAGTTTTTTTTGGGTTGATTTTTAATTGAAAAAACTGATTCATTGAAACCAAAAAATTCAGTTTCACAGAAGAAAAAATAAATGTGTTTTTTAGTGAAACTGCATTTAGAATTTTGGGGGGGGCTGTTTCATCCATTTGAAGAGAGTTCGGAACAGCCTAGTTGAAAAAATTAAACTTCTTTTTCCATCATGTGCAAAACAGGCATTTAAATCTTGTTTTCTAATTTACCTGACAAGAAAAGAAAACTAGTGCATCAAATGAGAAAAGAAAATTAACACTTATTACAGGATAAGCATGTATTTAACGACTTGTGACTATTTGGCTTTTAGAATCTGGACTAGAGGATCTTGTTAAATAGTTAGGTAAAATAGAATGTGTTTGTGTGTATGTGCATATACATCATATGTATTTTTATATATCTATTATATATATATGCTTATGATGTTTATGCATAGAAAATAAAATTAAGGACTTGGTTTCAATACAAAGAAAAAAATTGCTAGATTTACAAACACACACACATCCAGCCCCCACACCCTCCCCTGAAATGGAATATTTGCTTCTGTACAGACATTTTAATTATTGTCTAAATGGTCATCATAGTATTATGCCTAAGGCTGTTACTTATTGTAATACTCATGACTTTTATTTTAACATTATTGTTATTATTATTATTATGAGATTAGCATAATGTATTATTACATAGCACATTACGTAGTTATAGCTATGGAACATCTTTTCCGTTTGGACAATGGTTTGGAATTTTATATGCATAGTTCAGGTCTGGCCTTAGCCAATCTTAGCCAACAGGGAGTGTGAAGAATTTAAATAGGGAACAGGAGACACAATTTTTTTTCTTGCTTGGGATGAAATACAAGATGGGGAAAAAAAATGGTTGAGGATCAAGGTGGATGCCTATGTGTGATTGCACATGTGTCACGCTGAGTACCATTCCAAGCCTTTCTCATTGATGGACCAGAACTACATTGAAAAAAAAGGCCTGTTGTATATTTGCACTCTTGAATATGTTTCATAGTACCACCCCTCAGATATTTGTCCCTTTTTTCTAGAAAAAGAAAGAGATACGTAGGTGTCAGATAAACACCAAATCAAAAAGAGTTTTATGGGATCTAGCCATCATGAGCTTTTTATATGTCTTCAGATATGATTTTTATGCTTACAATCCTGTGATCAAAACATTTCAGAAATTCAGAGAAGTATATGTGAAATGTAGCCTATTTGAGAGTACCTACAGAAATTATCGGATCTCTGAGTATATAGGTAAATCTCAGATATATTTACATTATATTTACTCTCCATACAGAGACATTATCAAAATACTCCAATAAAAATGAAATTATTAAAATAATTATCAAATTATTTCCCTACTGTTTAGGCATCATGTCAACACATATTGTCGATATAAAATGTCTAATCGAAGAAATCAAGTACCTTTAATACGTTCCAAATATTTTTTAAAAAATAATTTTACATCCTGCATGTTAAACTCAGTTTAATTTCCTCTACTTAATATGTCTTAAATTGGTACTTAAATATCCAATTCTGTGTTAAAAATCTGAATGGAAAACAAATGAAAATACTGCAGTTTTCTAGAATAAAGACAAGCAAAAAATTTTTTCCACAACTTTTAAGAGTGGTTAATTCCCACATCCCTGTTAGCATCGTGTAGCATTAATATTTCATGGGTTTAAATTTCTAACATAAACATCAGATAATTTGTATCAGCAGCAACAAGCAGCAGTATAACTGACTGCAAAAAAATGAAAAAAACCTAGAAAATGTATCTCTTGAAATGTTGAATGATTTTAGGCTTTTTTGAGGGTTGTGGGTTTTAAGACTTCTCTCAGTGCTGGCACTGATCCAGTTCTCAGTTGGAAATGTCATTGTGATTAATTGATAGCCATAACCTATAGCAGGGAGGCATATAATTTTAATTTGAAAAGTCTTGGATAGAGACCAATTAGTACCATGGTAAATGATGAGCAATTTCGATGTCAAATGTCATTCAGGGTCTTGTTATGTTGTGCCCTTTCTTTTTTTTTACTTCCCTATGCTCCCCTGCCCACTTTCCTTTACATCTTTTAGTGTACAAAATAGCATTATTTAAAACATTTCTATACGATTTAAAACACACTAAAAACTTAATTCCTTTAAGTAAATGAAATAACATGAAAGATGAAGAGAAAGGAATCTTCTAATGAGTCAGCAAAGGCCTGCAAGGCTGGTTGTGAATACAAACACTAAAATGTGGGTGCAAACACACACAATACTCAGAAAGTGACACGTGGGACCAGGGCCACGATTACTATGTACTTACGTGCATGCAGAGGTGTCAGAAGGCAAAGAGTTTGTGTTCCACATGGATCCAGCCTTCACTATTTCAGCTTTTGTTCACAGGGTGTTGGATGCAGCATGATAGGTAGGGAAGTTTATGGAAGGTCTCAAACCTCCCAAACAAAAAACATGAGATATTTTTGTTTGTTTGTTTCCTTTGGACTTTTGTGAGCTCTCTTGTGTGTTCCAGAGTGTCCTACTGGGGACACTGTGGTACCAAAATCCTCAGTGTGGTTCCATTTCCGGCATCAGGGCCCTACTTTATAAATATAAATTGGTAATGCTTATTTACTTACAAATAGGCATTTAACTGACATTACAGCAAGCACTATGCAACTCTTTATTAAAAATCAATTAATTAAAAGTATTAAATGAGGGATTTAATAAGTTACAGATTTCTGCTTACTCTGTTCAACATACCTTTCTAAAGACAGGCTTTACTAGGATTTACAGAGGAAGGATTATCAAAGTATTACCCTTTATGTATAGATTGATTCTGAATCCTGCTCTTTTGAAACACATTGTTCACAATGGATTTTGGGACATATAGAAAATGTAAAATACTTTTTAAACCTGGCTTAATTATATTAATTGATTATAACATTAATATATTTAAAAGTTTGCTAATAAGAAATGAAAAAATAGCTTATTATAAAGATTTTTCTCTTCTGTTATTCTTCTCTTTTTCTAAATACTTAAGGCTAAAATTTATACTAAAAGCCTGAAAAAATATACAGTGGGCCAAAGTAAGCAGCACACTTAAAAGTGGAGGACAGGCAGACAATAAAAACAAATTAATGCAATAGTAAATATGCTTTGATTGTATTAAAATCATATGTATATTGAGGCTCAAAGTCCGTCTTTATTTGCATTTTTTTAGCATTCAAATTCCTTTGAATCTCTTACAAACTGTCTTATATTTAAATGTGTTAGAACTTCAAGATATATCTTAAATTATATCCCGACAGCATAATTGGAGGATTTAGGCACTAAATTCTCCTTTGGATCATATCTTTTTAATATCTGTAGATTAGATGGGAAGGGGTTTTGAGGGGTGAACAGCTGCATAAAATTACACAAACCATAATATCTTTTGGGGTTTTTATCTCAACTAAATATGGTTCATAAGAAGAATACTGCTTGTATGAAAGTCTTTGACTTGGGATATTATATAAATCAATCAAGTGATTGTTAATTTAAGGTGGAAATCTTGCAACACTGGAAACTCAGTATTAACACTCTCTAGCATTTTTAGGTTAGTCTCATTGTTCTCTGCTTTCAAAGGGAGGTCTTCCAGTGTGTGACCTGAATGTCAGGTCATATAGTCAGGAAAATGTTGAGTCTTCATTTGTATTTCCTCCAAGGATGATTTTGTGAAGAGTACCATCTAACATCAATATTTTAAAATTCTTTGCTTTTTATCTCTTAAAAGCATTTATGACTGCCACTTGGCCACTTCCCTCTTCATGTGTCCAAACCCAGTATTTCTCAGGTCATTTGATCTTATAGGCAGTCCTAATCAGATAAGGTCATTAACTGTCGTGGCATGCAGGGTTATTTTGATTATAGATCAGTTATTCTCCCTATAACACCTGCTTTCCATGCTGAGTGTTTATACTACTACTACTACTACTACTACTTGGCCAGTCTTCACGAACGAAGATCTGGGGAAAGGTCTTTTTACCTTTCCAGCCTGCGCAATGGATTTTTTAGGTGAGTTAGCCTCCGCTGAACTGAGCCCACCCTTTAATCCTAAGGTTCATCTGCCGGGGCCAAGCAAGCTTGGACAATGGCAGTGAGGTCCTCAGGACGTAGGTTTGTTTAGAGTGACCTTCTCATAGATGGATGGCCTCACAGGGCTAACGGGTTCCATCTGCCCGGGAGACCGAGGAATCAAACCCGGGTCGCAGCAGTGAGAGTCCTGCATGCTAACCACTAGGCCACCAGGGGTCTCAAGTGTTTATAAGGGTAGCATGAATTTGCCAGTGTTCCCTGGAAACAAAGCATACAAAGAAAACCCTTAAGCCTTTTCTTGCACAAAATTATTTGAATATTCAGAGAACTCATTGACAAAATGGTGTACATAAGCTCTTACAGTGTTTGTTAGGATTCAGTTATTTCTTCCTCTAAAACATACCAGTTTTTCATCTCCGAATACTACCTTCTGCTTTCATTCTGTTATTTCTCTTCAAGTTCACTTACTTTTGTGTGGTTTGGGATGTTTCTTGGTTTGGTTTGGTTTGGTTTGGTTTCCCCTAACTACAGTTTCTCCAAACTGTAGCTGTGAAGTTTTTTTATTTCAGTAAGAAAACTGGAGTGCATTAGAAAGTAAGCCTGAGATACATTTCATTTAAAGTTGAAAACAATTATTTCCTACAGGTCTCACTCTCATCAGGAAGTGAGAAATGATTCAGTATACTGATCTGCACTGGGCAAAAAAAGCTGACATTTCAATGACCTTCATTTGCTAATACAAAATAAGTTCTAAAAACAGTTACTGATATATAAATAAAATGTACGGCCACGTTCATTAGGATTAAGTGAAGGGTTTTTTAAACACTTAACTCATAATTTCAATATCTGGATAATGGATAACAAACACTTTGCTGTATTCTACCATAATATCCTAATTAGTCTAATGTTTATATTAATTTCCAGCAGTGAATGATGAAACATCTCAGAAGCAGATGTTACACTATGTAAGTTGGCTGCAAGAAAGCATTACATTTTCATGTATGGTTTTGTGTTTCTGGTGATGTAGCAATACATTTAAATTTATAGGGTCCATTTCAAATGAACAGCACCCACTAACAAGCCATTTGTTACTTTTACCTACATATGGAACCTTTTCACTGGCATTGGTTCATATGCCCTGTGTTCATCGGACTTTCATAAAATCACAAGGTGTCAAAAAGGAATGTGTATAAACTAATTTGCATTACTTGTGATTTGTGACTGTGCAAGAGAGAACTCGTACCCATATTTAGTGGGGGGGGAGGCGGAATGGGGAAAACTGGGGGTAGGCGTTATTATTGGCTCAATTCCACACATACCAAATGTGAATACTTATGTTCTTCCCACAAAACATTAATTTCTTCACATACTGTAGACTTTATTCTTTTACCAGGTTCCAGATAGCAGACAGCTCTTGTTTTTCACTTATGTTTTCCTTTTAACAACAGTCATTAATTTACTGATATGCTGTCTATCAGAACCACATCATCTTGATTAGAGCTGTTATCCTAATCAAAAGGCTGATAATTAAGACTATCCATCTGTAGAGTTCCAAGTGCTAAGATGAGTTGAAGATCCTAATTAAGATTATTTAGGTGTTACTTAAATGCCATCATTTGATTCAGCTAATCATACCAGCAGGTACATTAGATTTGCATTAATGTTCTGCTGGAGCCAGCAGCTCTTTAAACAGATCAAAAAATGCAGATTACAGGCACCCTTTTCAAACATCTTTATATCAGTACAACACAGACAATGCTCTAAAGTAAATGCAATATTGGAAGAAAGAGGCAATTTTTGTGTTTCTCAGTCTGCTTTATGGTAATCAGTAAAGTATTTAAAATAGTTTATTTACTGAGTTCGTCTGCCATAGCAGCTCCATGTTTAAGTTTTCACTTGCGCTTTGAATATATACTGTATGGATGACTTTCAATTTAATGAGTATTTTTCTAGCCTAAATGAAATGGTACACTGTGTGGGAGTTCATTAGTTCCTTCTGACAAATTATTAGATAGGTAGTTTGTGAGTAAATTATTGGAGAAGTCATAATTCTCATCTAATAAGGAATCCTTTTGAGGCTGAAATTCTCCAAGAGTCATGATTGTGTGTTTTAAAGGGAGCTGTGTTAACCTGCTTTTCTTTTCTCCTTTTTTTTATATCATCCAAAAGGTGAATTTATTTTCATTAGCATTTTAGTACATTATGACTTTATAATGAAAACAATGAAGTTTCTATTTCAAATTTAACTTGTAGATTGTTCACTTCCTAGGAAAGAGATCAATTATTGTTAGTAATGTAAAGTAATCTTAAGTCAGTACAATCCAAGATCTTCATGCAGGCCTGTGGATGTGTTTTATGAGAGGTCTTAACTCAAAAAGCAAGGAACTAGTTAACCCATATAATGTGTTGGACATCAAAAGAGGCCATAAGTGTGCTTCAGAGAGAGGTCAGCCCTGTAGAAGAAGGTTATGATAACGGTTTGAGATATAAATATATATATTTATATATATATACAGATATAAATCTATTTAAACACATGTTAAATCTAAGATTCTGTTCACCCAGAGTAGGACAGAGGAAGAAGATACCTTTCTTCTCTCTTTAACTACCTGTCAGAAGGGTGTAGATTGAACCAGGCTCTCTTGGAGGTGCATTCTCTGTGGAGGAAAGGCAATGGACGCAAAGAAACTACACACAAGGAATCAGTCAGACACTGTAAAAACACTCACTGTGAATGTTGCCAAGCATTCCATCTTCGTCTGTATTTAGAATTTGACTGAACAAGGCCCTGGTCTGAGGTGGAGGCTCTTTGAGCAGAAATTCAATGATTCAGTCCATCAGGCACAGCTCTTGAGAACTAGAGGATGATTTAATTTCTGCAGGTGAATCATTAGGTGTAGAAAGTGTCTAGGCTTAGAGGTTTTCTTCTAAATCACTGAAGTGAAAAGAATCACATATTTTTAGTCTCATTTGTTTTTTTCAGAGTCAGACTGCTCTGGCAGGATTTGTTATAGAGGATAAGAAGTTCCTGTACACATGAAGAACTCTCCAGTCCAACTAAGTACTTAAACATGGGGACAGCACAGTCACATTGCTGCATTTCCTTTAAAGGAATGTTTACCTGAAGATAAACTGTACTTCATTACCTAGTCTCTGAGATTTCAGTACTCTTTAAGAATAATGTCTCATGGGCAATGTAAAATACTGGCCCAATTCAAGAATGCAGACATAGTTTCTATGCATGAAGAACATCCAAAAACTATTACTTCTGGGACATATGCTTAGCATTAATCTATAAAAATGAGCATTCAGTTAATGAGTTTTAGACTTTTTAAGGTTCTTTCAGGAAAACTAGATTCAAGAATAACATGTCATGAAGACAGGAAGAAAGAGGAATATGAGTGGGGTGTCTAAGAGAAGGTTAAGTTAATTTGGTACTCAACTCTAAGTTTTCTTGATTTGAAATATTAATTTTGCCTCTAACTCTGAAGTTGCTATCCCTATATTTTTCACAATTTTGGAATGTTTTGCAAAGAATTTTGCTTGCAAGCTTCTGATGCTATCCTTAATTTTATGTTAACGGATTCTATTACCTAAAATACACCCAGCACCAATAGGAGATGGATGGAATTTTCAAAGAAATTATAGCAATTACACCAAAAGAACAAAGATATTACAGTATATTTTAGTAGTTACATTTAAGAAATGAATCATCTTTAAAAAAATCTTTTTTGATAATCTGTTTTATTTCCATATAAACAGACATTCATACTGAATTTGCATAGAAATAGATGCATTCAAAACATCTTTACAGCAATCATGAAATCACAGAAGTTACAGATGTAACAGTGTTATCAGTTCTGATTATTTAAACTGGGCATCTGTTTTTCTGTGAGTGATTTTTGGGACAGTTACTGGTTTTACACACCATTTCACACCTGCAGATCCAGACAATAGATTTAAATACTTAATTTAAGTTCTGCCCACACAACAGAAAATTGATGCCCAAGTTTTCCAGACTCCACTCAGGTTATGGGAGAATTTCTAGAGCATCATTCAACTTAAATGATTTATATGTTTAATTTTAGAGTCTCTGAAAATTGGGAACAATTGGCAATCAGCACTGATGAAAAGTATCCTTTACAGTTTTAAATCTTGCCTTACATCCAAGAAGAGGCATTCCATATCAGGAGACAATCCAAAGCTTTTGCTTTACTTATGCCAGCAGTAGTACTATCAGAAACACTACACTGCATTTAAAAGGTTGTCCATGCTAAGAGCTTAGATAATTACACCTTTCATACCAACACCTCATAGCGTACAACTGTTTTCTACATTTTTAAGGTTTAGAGATGTTAATGATGTACTTATTTTAAAATTATGTCATTGGTTGTCATTTGCTTTAAATAAGATCTGTGTAGAGAAATAGGTAGCAGATACATTTGTTAATTTTCTTTGTACCTAGACTTAAAACGTCATGCCTATTGCTAGCTATCTGAACATTTTACTCAGTGCTCTTTTCAACTAGTGATTAAGCGAAGACAATATGAAGGAAAAGATGGTTTTATCCCATAATGTCTTAATAACATCTTCGCCAGTTAATGAGTTTTGTAAATCGATGGAGGACTTTCCCTTTAAACAAAGTCGTGATTTTGTCCAAGGTCAAAGAAGAGCAGTCTTTCTAATTTATCCTTTAACAATATTATGTTTACCATAAATTCTTACTTTTCTGAAGGGGATATGCTCTGCTACAGAAATGGTGAACTGTAAAGTGTTTTATTTTGTGCTCTGAGGAAACAGCAATTTCTCAAACCATCTGACTCGAAAGCAGAGCTGTCTTTAAATAGTGAGACTGAACCAGAAGATTCTACTGACTGGTGCTAAAGAATCTTCTAAAAATACCATATCTATTGACTGTACCTGGGTACTTCCTAGCAAATGTCTAAAATGCTTTTAATGTTATATTTTAAGATTGCGGTTCTAAGCAATATTTCCTGTTCTGATATTTTATTCATGCTGTTAGTGCTAAGTTGATTAGCTGTCACTATAATTTCTTTTTGGAATATATTCCTTTAATTATCGTTTTATCTTTCTGCAGTTTTTAACAGTCTGAAGCCATAAACCAGTTATTGTTTTTACCACACTGGTGTGACAGTGGAAATTAGATAAACTGTCTGCGAAAGTACATATTCATGGGAAAACTGCTAAACAAATACCTTCAATCACAAATTTATGGAATATGTCTGTGTAAGGCTGAAGAAAATGGACTCTTGAACCTGACAGAAGTACATAAAAATAAGAATGTAAGAAATGTTCCTAATGTTGGACCATACACTTAGTCCTTCTTTCAGTAAGAAATATAGTAGGAATATAGTAGGATATGCCATTTAAAACTAACATACGAACCTCGCTACTGAATTCCATTTCCCTTGTAAACTCTATTATCCAAAATCAATAAATTAAGAATGTTACAAGGTACATTCCTATGCATTCACTTTAATATCTGTCTATGGACCTACTATCTATGAATTCTTCTAAATCACTTTAGACCCTGTTGATACAGTCTTCTCCCACAAAGCAGTGTAGCAATAAATTCCAGAATTGGATTGCCTCATGTTTCAAGTACTTTTGAAATGTTTATCTTGTTCTAGCTTCAGTGAGAGCTCCCTATGTCTAGTACTGTGAGATTTGGCAAATAATAGTTCTGTATCATCTTATCTACTAACTTCCTGTTTTTTTTCTAAATCTTACTAATCAATCTTTTCCTTTTCAATTAGTGTCCTAGCCTTTTCAAATTCTCCTTAAACAGTAGGTGTTCTGTTCCCTTATATGTTTGTTGCCCTTCTCTGTACCTTCTCTAACTCCACTGAGTATTTCTTGATGGACGAACTTGATGGATAAGCTCTTAGTAAATGTTTATATAAACATTTACATATTTTGTAAAACAATTAACTTAAAATTCCAAATAATATAAAATACGTTCTTCAGGATTCGTAGTTTGTTCAATCAAATAATTTAACAGCAGTTTGTTGAGATGGGGATTTGATGGCCTTCCTATAATTTACGTATTCTTCTGAGAAAATCAAACTTGAATCTGAAAAAGTTGCTGGGTGCAGATTTATGGGGGACTTGCTGAATCCAATAACCTGAAAGGTAAAGGCTGCAGCAGCTCCATGCCCCTGGATCCAACCAGTAGTGAGGCTAAGAAGGTATTCCCAATAGACCCACTACAAACATTTGGACATAGGCAAAAAAGTGCACTGCCAGCCACCTGTCTTCGTGCACTCTGTCCCTTTTAGCCCTTTATCTCTCTGTTTTACCACATCTGCCTTCCTAACCCAAAGATTTTCTTACACCACAAAAATGTAAAACATTAAATGGCAGAATATCTTTTGGAATCTCAGAGCCACTCACCGCTTGTAATGAGTTGGAAATTCTGGAGTCAGCAGTCCTCAGATTTCATGATCTCTATGCCAGTGATATTTTTGAATTCATACATAACTATATCTAAAAACCTTTGTAAGTGAAAAAAGAATATTCTCATGATCATTTTTTAATAAATATTTTTCAATTAGGTTATAAACAGAGAAAAGCTTTGTTATGCACCTAAACAACACAACTTGCTACTTCTAGCTACAATCCAGAAAAGTTTTGTCAATCTGATCTAAAGCATGCTAAGTACTTGATAACAGCTCATCATATCCTATGAGAGTTCATTCAAACACAGGGGGAAAAGTGCCATAAATAAAGGTTTATAGTTGGTTTTGGGTTTATATTTTTTAGTTAGTAATATAATATTGTCCTTATTTCTGCAGGCTTACTAGCATAAGACAAATAGATTAAAGACGCCCAAGATGTTAGTTTTCCTATTATTCAAATTCTTTTGTAAATATTCATAGTTTATTTTATTTGCAGAAAGTGGAAAATGTCTTGCAATCTCCACCAAGAAGATTCTGTTATTCCTCCATCTGACTCTCAAAAGGATCGTTTCCACCAGAAAAACAAACAATCCAAACCAATCAAATCCCAAAACAAAACACCTTAGAAAGTTTGAAGTATTCTAGGTTTAGAGCAGTGAGGACATGTGAACTAAACAATGACATTATCATACCCTGTTATTTTGCAGTATTTGTGATCTCTTTGTTCTTCATCAGATTGAAATAAAAAAGAATCTCAATAATTCAGTTCCCTAAATAGTTTATCATATCATTTTCCTGAGTAATATTTTTGTCTATGTGTTTATTACTGAGCTATCATTTAGCAGAATCTTTTTTACTGATACTTTTAGAATTTCAGACTTCACAGGCTTCTCCAACATAGTGTTACAATTACAAAACCCATTAGAGAGAATATAATTGCTGTTAGTGCACAATGTTTGTAATATATATTAGGCATCAGATTACTAAAAGGCATACATATTTAATGAAGTAACTCTGAATACAAGGTTACTAATGATTAATAGCCTGAAAGGACACAAAAAGCAACATGCATTTTTCCCAAGCCATTATAAACTGCCAAACATATTACAGAAATTATGGGTGAGAAAGTAATCTGCGGGGCAGTGAAAGTCAAAGGAGAGAAACACAGTGTTCCATGAAATTATATATTGATGCAGATATTCTATGCAGTGCAATTTCAACACTAGATTACCAAGAACCTTTATGAATGGCAATGTAATGCTTTTAGTTATACTTATGATAATTGTCTGTGTGATCTTAAAGACGTTTTTTACAGGCTTCCTGCAGTTTTAAGTGCAGAGCAGCAAAAACAGTTTGGGTGCTCATTGTGGGATACCTAAATGTCATAGGGTCTGACTGTAATCTGCTTGTATTTTGAATGGACAGAGAGTAAAAATCTGGGTTTATATCCCTTCTAAATGCTATGCATTAGAAAAGATTAGACTTGATGACTGCTGAGGGGGCAGATAAATCATGTGTGGACAGTTACTCTCCTTACCAGAAACTGAACATACTTAAATAAGCCAAGATCCTGATAGCTTGGGCTGTTCGTAACAAGTGCTGGTCCCACATTTGAAACTTGTGGATGCCGGTGGCTCTTGGTCCTTTCTATTCTTTACTGCCATGGTTGCAGAAGATGGAGAGGGAAGTAAAACTGAAAAATAGTAGTGAGAAATAGTTTGTTTCCTGGAAACTTTTGTTGAAACCAAGGACTAAATGGGACTAAACAAAATGGCAGGATGACTAGAATATTTAGTGGTGTTTAACAGCAGGATATAAAGACACACTTGGACTGTGTTTCATCTAAGTCCCTGTGACACTGGATGAGACTACAAGTTTATGATGGTACCATCTCACTAACACTTACCCATTTGTGATACTATTGATCAAGATTCAGAATGGAGTGGCTGGGAAAGTGTATTAAATATGAATGACTAGAACAACCTCTTGAATATAGTGATATTGCATGTTTAAGTATATGTACAGTTCCTGACTTGCAGTCACCCTGACAGAAGAAATCTATCATTTGCATACACCAGGTTATTTCACAAAACAAGACGACAGACATAAAAAATGATCTTGATAGTTCTGGAAAGTCCATTATGTAGAACCAGTCATAGAATATACTAGCAAAGAGAGTTATTAAAGGAGAGTTATAAACAGTTTCAGAAAGCTAATCTCTCATCTAAGAAGAAATGAGTCTAATATACTTGTTATGGAGCATATATAAACAAAGAAGTCTGGCCTTAAGTCTTATGTGCTATAGGATAACTAGAGTGAGGTGCAACAAAGACTACAAAGCAATTAATAACTGTGACTTGAGAAAACAGCAACTCTGGCTTGGTGGCCAGTGTTATATATTTGTTCTCCATGCACAGGAAGAAGTTCTGTCAGGTGATCTGTTAATCAAAGTGGCAGGTTCTGCTTCCCTTCTTCTCACTGACATTAATGTTGATGCATTGCTTTTTTGATATTTCATGTGTTTCTGCATGCCACAGATAAGAATTTGCCCACAAATTCAGAGCTTTTTCTTGCATATCATCTGGGTGATAAGCATTTAAGTTTTCTTTGCAGAGGGAAAGCTGATTCTTGTTGATAGTATGCAAGATAAATGAGGCAAAAAAAAAGCAGTAGTGAAAGGTTCTTTGTTTTTAAGCAGACATTCCATTGACCATGTAGCCAAATATAAATAAATAGAAAAAAAGGAAATTCTTTCATTTGCCACTATGTTAATTTCAATGACAGAAGGATATTTAATATCTGCCTTTATATACTATAGCCAGCAGTAGATGAATCATTGCTTTTTCAAGGCTCCTGTAACATTGCAAAATACAGCAATTATTAAATTTTGAGGGGTTTGTATTTTACCTTTCCTTACAAGTAGGTACAACATACATAAACAACTATGATTCAGGGATAAGATGCAATGTCCAAAACTGAACTATAGAGGTTATTATAATATGGAATACTGAATTTATGTGAGAACAGAATAATGGAATGTTAAGCATTATATAGCTTCAGGTAAAACCATTGAAATAAGAGATGATTTACTTTTATACAAAACAACACATTGTTGTGGTTTAACCTAGCTGGCAACCAGGCCCTATGTAACCACTCTCTCTGCTCATTCCTCCACCAGCAGGATCACAGACAGAATTGGATGGGTAAAAGCCAGAAGACTGGTGGGTTGAGATAAAGACTGTTTAACAGGGAAAGCAAAAGCCATGCACACCAGCAAAGAAAAACAAGGAATTAATTCACTGCTTCCCATGGGCAGGCAGGTGTTCAGCCATCTCCAGGACAGCAGGACCCCATCAAGCATAATGGCTACTTGGGAAGACAAATGTCATCATTCCAAACGTCCTCCCCTTCCTCCTTTTTCCCCCCACTTCATATACCGAACATGATGTCATATAGCATGGAATATCTCTGTGGTCAGATTGGGTACTGACTGTGTCTCCTCACAACCTCCCATGTACCCCCAACCTGCTTGACAGCGTGGCAGTACGAAAAGCAGAAACGGCCTTGGTTCTGTGTAAGCTCTGCTCAGCAACAACAAAATCAGGACTGTATTATCAACTCTAACCCTAACCCTAACACTGTGTTCAGCACAAATCCAAAACACAGCCCCATACCAGCTACTGTGAAGAAAATTAACTCTATCCCAGCCAAAACCAGCATACCTACATGCAAACACAGAGAGAGTATGAAAGAACAATTAATGCCACGGTGAAATGACTTGACTGCAGAATATTTGAGTATCACATATTTGTAGAGGTTAGACGTGGATAAGATCTGTTAGGTCTAGGATTTTGTTTTTCTGTCAAACAAGGTTGCTGCTTAGTACACATTCTGCCAAAATACACCACCGCCTCTCATTGCTTGGAAGTTTCCAAGAAGTAGATTGAATTCCACAAAATAAATAATTTTCTAATGCACTTGAGAACCAGGAGGATGAGTTTCTGCCTTGACTTCATGTGTCACAAATGGTGACAAATCACTGCTTTCACCAACAACTCATGAAATTCTTCACCTGGGATGGGACAACCATGGATTTTCATACATGGAGAATGAGATGCTGGAAAACAGTGCCACAGAAAGGGAGCTGGGGGTCCTGGTCAATGGCAAGTTGAATATGAGCAGCAGTGCCCTGGCAGCCAGGAAGGCCAACCGTGTCCTGCGGAACATCAGGCAAAGCATCGCCAGCCGGTCAAGGTAGGGGATTGTCCTGCTCTGCTCTGCACTGGGGGGGCCTCACCTGGAATGTTGTGTGCAGTTTTGGGCACCACAATAGAAGAAAGATATTAAGCTCTTAGAGAGCATCCAAAGGAGGGCAACAAAGATGGTGAAGGGCCTTGAGGGGAAGCCATATGAGAAGTGGCTGAGGGCACTTGGTCTGTTCAGCCTGGAGAAGAGAGACTGAGGGGAGACCTCATTGCAGTCTACAGCTTCCTCATGAGGGGAAGAGGAGGGGCAGACAATGATCCCTTCTCTGTAGTGACCAGTGATAGGACCCAAGGGAATGGCTTGAAGCTGTGTTAGGGGAGGTTTAAGTTGGATATTAGGAAAAGGTTCTACACCCAGGCTGAAGAAAAAGGTTCTTCAGCCTGTTCTTGTGTACTGGAACAGGCTCCCCAGGGAAGTGGTCACAGCACCAAGCCTGTCAGAGTTCAAGAAGAGTTTGGATGATACTCTCAGTCATGTGGTGTGACTTTTGGGGATGATCTTGTGCAGGGCTAAGGGTTGGACTCCATGATCCTCATGGGTCTCTTCCAGCTCAGCATATTCTTTGATTTGTGATAATAGTAATAAAGACATCACTTAGGAAAACGTATGAGGAAAAGAAAGAAAGAGAAAGAAAGGATAAGAGTAGGAAGATATCACCATCTGTGGATCCAGTGATAAGACCTGATTGTTTCAATTTAGTTATTCCTTGGTCAAAGTTATGGTCACTTGACCTATGGGTGTGGGGGAAGCCCACAAAACATAGAGTTCAATAGGTTAATATACATTTAGGCTTACATGAGAATGTCCAGGTATCTCTCCTGAAGGGGGAGTTTTATGCAGTTGGTTGAAACACTGTGGAAATGTTGCAACACTGTGAAACTGTTGCAACACGGTGAATCATGTCCCAACACTGGTGAAAGGCCCCAGGAATGAGTCTGGAGGCACTTTAGGGGTCTTTGATGGTTTATGACACCTTCTAAGACATGACTGCTGCCTGTCATGTCAGTGTAGTTGAGCCAGTTATGCCCCATCAGAAGGGATTAATATCTTCAGGCCAATGTGTGAATGTCCCAATACCTCCCCCGAGGGAGGAGTTTTACAGCTGAGCCAGTTGTGTAAAGGAGCACATTAGCATGCTAAAAACCACTATCCTGCTTCTGCAGGGTCTGCTTTTTATTGGTCTTTTCCCTTATCTGGCTCAAAGCCCAGCTTGTAGCATCTGGTGGGTGGTGGGTGCACAACCCCTCTGTCTTATGTGGAGCAGAGATTTCGCCACCACACACAAAACATTCTCCTCCTCCCCTTCCGGTTCAGGGGTGGGAACCTGGCCTCAGCGAAGCACTCTGTTGCTTTTGCAAATGACCAATTTTTTGAGTCCTTAACCATTACCATTTCAGTCTCTCAGGCTGAAAAACCCCAACTCTCTCAGTCTGTCTTCATAGGAGATGTGCTCTTCTTCATCAAAAACACCTTAGAGCAATGTTAAATGGCTGCTGTAGCCAACCAGTTCTCCACTGATAATTTCTTGACATTTTGCTGATGAGAGTAATCCCGTAGATAACTACTGCAGTAGAATTAATAAAATCATTGAAATAGTTTAAAACTCTTTTATGCATCATACCTATCTCTGTATCTGTCTACGTATTATCTACTTATTTGTATTGGTATAGGTATCTGTTGGTACAAATGAATACATACAAAGAGAAAAACAGACTAACTTCTTCTACATACAAATTATTTATGAATGACGAACCACCCTAAAACATGGCTTATTCACCATTAAAAAGCACTGGTGAGGTGACACTTTGAATTCTATGTTCGGTTTTGGGCCTCTCACTAAAAGAAAGACATTCAGGTGCTGGAGCATGTCCAGAGAAGGACAACAAATCTGGTGAAGGGTCTGGGGTACAAGTCTTATGAAGAGCCACTGAGGGAACTGGGGCTTTTTAGCCTGGAGAAAAAGGAGGCTGAGCAAAGACTTTATCCTTCTTTACAACCTCCTGACAGGAGGTTGATGAAAGATGGGGTGTCGGTCACTTCTTCCAAGTAACAAGCAACAGGACAAGGGGAAATGCTGCAACAGGGAAGGTTTAGGTTTGATACCAGGAAAAATTTCTGAATGGAAAGGGTGGTTACACATTGGAACAAGCTGCCCGGGGAAGTGGTAGAATTACTATTCCTGGATGTATTTAAAAGATATAGATGTGGCACTTAGGGACATGGTTTAGTGGCAGACTTCGCAGTGCTGGGTTAATGGCTGGACTTGATGATTTCAAAGATCTTTTCCAACTTAAACAATTCTGAGATTTTATAGGGATAAAGAATTGTGACACATCCCCTTTTACCCTAACTTTCCAAAATGAAAAAGTTGAATTTACATATTAATAAACATTTTTAAATTATGCTTTAGAATGGCATATTCTAGTCCATGTGCTAGTAAGATATATAATATTAAGAATAAATACGCATTATTGCAAGGTATTTCTTGTGGCACATGGATATTTTCTCTTTTATGCATCTAGAGTGAAGAATGGTTTACATGGATGTAGCTATACAAATGAACCGAGGAATTTAAACTGTTTGAGTGTAAACCTTAATTGACCCAAGGCAGACAAATGAATGAAAGGGGCAGACAAAAGCTTCCTGGAGTTTTTTTTCTCCTTCTGAAAGCAAAGCAAGAACATTTAATCAAAACATTATATTGAGTTGGGCAAAATTATTGGAAATTTCTCCTTTCAAGATCTTGAATTTTCATAAAATAATTTTCTTGAAATTGTAGAAAGAATAAACTTTTACTTTGAATTGTTACAATGAGAAGTTTAAAAGATTGAAATCAGTTTTGATATTTCAATTTGTTACACATGTATGCATTATTACAATAAAAATAAGTAAATAATTTTAAAAAAATATATTCATTAGACTGCATATTTTGAACTGAAAAAGCTAATTTAAAAACTATCTTTTACCATATCATTTTTTTAGACCTGCAGCCTATCAGCAAAATTATTCATATACTTAGAAGAAGAGCTAGAGTATTTTTTCAATAGTTCGGTTTTCCAGTGTTTTCTGTTTTAAAGTTTATTTTAACTGGGTTTTTATCCATCTTATTTGACATACAGTTAGCATTAGGTCATTTCTAACTTACACAAGTTGTTTGAGCTATCTTTCTTTCTGAAATCTACTGCTGCACGTACAATATGTTTCTACTTCTGCAGTGATCATACATGGATGATTGAATTTAGTGCTTACCAGTGCAGCACCACAAGCTGACTAGGAGCTTTCTATTGCCACATAACATTCAGTATGATACTGAATGGCAAGTGGTATACGTAAGGTGATGCCTGCCTCAGAAGGCACCGACAGTCATTTGGGATTCAGAACATTTCTTTTGGGAATAGTCCCTGTGGTGGAAATAGGTAGGAGGCTTCCTCCTTAGTCATAGCTGAGTCTGTCATTATAGCCCAGGAAGTGTGACATGAAGTCCACAGGGAAAAGGAGTGAAGTGACCACTCCTTTCTTTTTAGGGATAATTCTTATATCTGGACTTCAGAATAGTATGACAAAGCTGTGCAGACAGAATCATGAACTGAATTGGTGGATGAGTAATTAAACAAGAAAAAAACAAGTAAGCAATACCCAGAGTAGTAATATTAGGTATTAACCTTTAGGCAAGACATGTTCTCAGTATGGTTTATTTTCCAGTATCTGGCATCTCAGATTACTATCTGAGGTCAGTGTCTTCAAAACTTAAAATAAAAAAGTTTCTAGTTAATAATTTTTTACCAATAAATACCTGTCACGTTTATATTTTCCAATAAATTAAAAATGTATTTTATGTCTATCGCATGGGTACAGATTGCATTTCATTGACACTTCAACTGTTTACATATATTGAATGAAATAAACTATGCTTTTTATGCCTTGATGACAAATGTCCCTAAGATTACAAATCAACCCTGAGATTTGCTCAGTTGTTTAAAACATAGTGCTAATAATGCCAAACTTGTGGATTTGATCCTTGCAGGGGCAATTTACTTGTGAGTTGGACTTAATGATCCTTGTGGGTCCCTTCCAATATTCTGTGGGTCCCACAGAATATTCTGTGATTCTATGTCCTCTACAAAATCCTTTCTGGAAATTATTTGTACAGACTAAAACAAAAAAAGTACAGGCTTTTAGTATGGTGTGTCTTCTTTCTTCTTTTCTGTTTATTTGTCTTCCTTTTCCTCCTTTCCCCCCCCCCCCCCTTCCTATTTGCATATAATGCTTGAGCTAGGTTGTTCACATACCTGTACAGGTAGAACAAAGGTACTGTTGCTAGAACCTTTGCTGATGCTAGAACTGTTGTTTTGGGTTCCCAGCACATTTCAGTCTTGACCTAAAAAGTTCACCTCCACAGTTGGGAGGGATGCGCATTTTGCAGACCCATGCAGCCCCTTCATTACTGTTAAGACTGACAACCAGCAGCATCAATTGTGACAGTGACTTTTTAATGTGGGCTAGTTTCCAATAAGCATGCAAAGGAGACCCTTATTTCACACAGGTCACTAAGCCATAAGATACTGAGAAGCTTTGGTTGCTGTTGACCCAGGCTAAATTTGAAATAATGACCCAGAGGTGATTGGGTCCATATCCCATTACCATCACTCGAAGTCACTCAGAACTTCATGACAATAACATCTTTGAAGACCTTTTAATTTGCTTGAGCATGAATTTCCCCTCTTAAACCTGTGTTGAATGGCCCTAATCAAATTATGTTTGTTCAGCCTATTCCTTCACTAATATCTTGAAATCCTCTGGAACTTTTCCCAGTGTTTTCTATTGCTCTCTTCCTCAACTAGCAGCTGATGTAAAAGTGAGTTATACTTGATAGCTATTTTTGTGACCCTTTCAGTATTTGGCTTATGAGAATCAACTCTGCAATTAGATAATATACTAAAATACCAATCAATTACTAGTTTTTATTTAATTATAATGTTAAAGGCCCAAAATTAAACATCAAAAGAAGGGAAATACACATTTCAGAGGCTGGATTGAACAAGTAGTAACTGATTTCAGTCTTCACTAGTATACTTTTAATTGACCATTTTTTTATCTGAAGTGTCATTTCATTATATTGTTTATTTCTTATCCATGGTAACTTAGGAAAGCTGTTTCTCTTGCCTTAATGATAAATAGGAAAGCACGTGATTCCTGCCACTTCCAATTGCACCTTGTCCTCTACACAACTTGTAAAATGTCCATGAAATAATATTTCACATAAAAAAATATATTCACTTCCAACAAAGTAATTCCTACGATTACAGAGAAACACTGAAAACCTGATTAGTATCCAAGAGACACCACAAATGTAAAAGGAATCACTCACCATTACAGAGCATACCAGAGGGTATAGCTGAATATACCATTTCCCAAACTTACCCTATGGACTGCTGAACATGTAATGACAAAGTCCCCATTAAAATCTGATGTAGTTTCATGAATGGCACAATGCTTATTTAAAGTTGGCTCTTCAGAGTATTAAAGAGGTGTTCTATTACATGGAAGGTATCAGACTTGGTGATACAGCAGACTTCTGAGAGGATATTGCTGGTATCTCTAGTTCAGCAGATCAGTAGCTGATATATGTTGATAGTCCTTTTTATAGTAAGGCCATTCTGGAGGTCATCAGAAAAAGCCACCTCAGAAGAGCATGTGGTTAAGATGTTAACACACAAGTCAGGAACTTGAGTGAGGCAGTCCAGCACACAAACATGGACCAATCCTCTGATTTACCATGGGATTGTTTGCACTGCAGGTATACTTCAACTCTACTCTCCTATAGAGTTATGCAGAAATTCTAGGTTGAACATGAAAATGTTTTTGCCGAAGGTTTCATGATCACTAGATATTCTACGTCTCCAAACCCCTGTACGTTTCTGCGTTAGAAAATACTATGTTAAGTATTAATTCAAACAGTGAGTTTTTCCTCTAGAAAATATCTTTTCCAACCCTAACAAAAATAAAAGATTTTTCTGCTAAGTCTACATAACTAGCAAGGATATTGATCTTTAAAGAAAGCTGTCTTAAGAAAGAAATAGGCCCTGTCATTTGTGTGGGCCATCAATTAACTTGGCCTGTTTGGGGGACTGGAAAAATTGGAAAGATCTTTACATAAAGTTCTCTGCCAAGTCTCTCAGCACTTTTATTAATACTGAAATTAAAGTGGTATCAGCTAAGGAGTATATGACATTTAAATAACATTGGAAAAATATTAGTTCCAGTGGGCTTTCTTTTACTTTGTTTTAAAGCCATATGCTAATATTTTCATTCACTGTTATTGTTGAATGGCAGGACAAGAAAGACAAATTGTTTTGAGTATGACAATCACTTGCACTGCCTAGATTTACTGAAAAGACCTTCCAAATTTTTAAAAGTTTCAAGGAAGATCCCTAATAAAGTCCAAATCATGCCTACAGGTTTTTCTCTTATCTTGATTCTGACCAGGCAAATGAAGTCATAAAAGCTATCTTTGCCAACCTTTATAAGGCTTCTATTACATTTAAAACCTTCTACCTTTGGCATTGAGCTTGACTGAGGTTTGCTTATTAATTTATCTATAACTTAAACCGGACACAGGCATGAAATGAATCTGACATACCAACTCATTGATTTGCACCTATATTACAGATGTACATCATTAGGAAATAAATGCTGCACTGAAACAACTTGGGTTTATGTAATTCAAGGAACAGTAACATATTTCCATCAACGTTTAGTATTTGTCTTTTTTTTTTTTCTCCATAATTTACCCCACTTCTTTTAACTACCCTATTTATGTCAATGATTTTCAAAGCTTTTTCCTGTGTAGTTTCATTGTTGGGTTGAAATTTGACTCTAAGCCTTCTGTCATAAATTAATTGCTGATATGTGGGATTGACTTAAGAAAAAATCCAGCACTTCAACTTTGTAATTTTACTAACCAATTCCTTGAAGCTGTGATAGACTGATTGACTTTACTTACTCTTTTCTTTTTAGCAGTGACAATTTTAGTTCTACAGCCACTGAACTCTTAGCTACATTTTCTTTGCAATAATAATACCTTATGAATGAGTAAGGTGAGATTTTGGATTTGACACTTTTTGATTGAGAAAAAAGTTTGGGTTTTTTGTTGTTGTTGTTGTTTTGTTTGTTTGTTTGTTTTAATGAGACAGTGTTTATAAAATACTACATTCCTGGCAGCACCAAAGTAGAAGGTACCTGAAGTATTGGCTACTTGCTGCTGGGGAGAAATTTTAACAGTGAAGGAAATAAAAAAAAGCAAATACAGAATATAGCCTACAGAAATAGTGGGAGATGAGACTGTCTGTTAGTTGAGGGTGCTTCTTCCATGCATGGATGGCTTTCTGCAGGGCTGAAAAATGATTGATTTCGCAGTCCTTTGCCTAAATTTTTTCTTTTATGCTGAGGAAGTTCTTCAGTATCATTATGTGAAACTTGAAGAGTAAAGGGTAAGTCTTCAAAACTGCCACACAAATGTCAGAACAGTCTCAGAAATCTGAGAATGTTTAAAACCTGACAAACACCAAAAATAAAAGCATAAAATCAGTACTAATTATTTTGGTGGTCTGTGAATTCTATAATACTGTCCATAAGTAAGTATCCCATGCTCTGAAATCAGTGCCCTCCAGAGGTGCAGCTCAATCAGACAAATCACATCTTCAACCACTGGCATCAAGTAAGGAGAAAAAAAGTATTTTCTGACCATGGTGATGTGGATCAATATCAATTTAGCTATGCAAAGATCGTTGGATAAAAATATAATTCAGTGCATGTGTAGTTGATTTCCTTAGAAAATCAGTATCCTTGGTGGTGATACTGATCTATCCAATCAAGTTTTCCTTGAACATTTGCATATTTTTTCTGCTATAAATATTTTGAACATCTGCAGCAGTAATTTATAAGCCTCATTTATACTATTATTTATAGTACTTTTTTATTAGTTTAATACCAGTTCTTTAAAAAAGAAATCCACTGAGATGCACTGGAGAGCTTCAAAAGTGAGCAAATCGTTCCAAAAATATGCTTGACCAAAATGAGAAACCACAAGATAGTGAGGAAAGCAGGGACTATAGACTAGCTCAATAGATGTAACAGAGCAAAGCCACAAATATATTTTTTAATCACCAAAATGCAATTGTGTTTCATCACAGTATTGAAATTAGAACTTGACATTTGAATATTTTCCCTGCATTGTCCCTTTCTTTTATTTCTATCTTTTGATAAAATTAGAAGAATCTCTTTACCAGTAAAAGTCCTAATTTTAGTTGTCTTTTGCCAGTGCGTTTTTGAAAAACACTATATCTGAATCTCTATTGCTTTAAGGGGTTGTTTCCTAAGTCAAAAGGTCATTGCAAATATCTCAACCATTATTAAAAACCTTTTAAAATAAATTAAAAAGACAAGAAAAAAGCTTGGATTTTTTTTTTCTCACAGTATGAGTTCAAATTACATATGACTTTAACAAAATCATTGGGATCACATCTATACTAAAAAAAAAAAAAAAAGAGAGATGTGAGGATAAAATCAGGTCTCCTATATTTTCCTTGTAGTTGATCACACATTGCAGGGTAAAATATGTGAGTTTGTCCCTAGCTGTCTAAACTAAGTAAATTCATTCCATTCAAATGGTTTGAAAAATACATGCTCCTGTGTTATTATAAATTTTAAAAAAAAATCAATTTACTTGTCAAGATTGAACAAATCAAGTGATTTCTGAAAATAGTGCAATAAAAAATTACAGAATAAATCTTAAGGTAGCCTGTTATTCTGGTACTGAAGGTAAAAGATTAGAGCATAGGTAAAAGATTAGAGGATAGGTAAAAGATTAGAGCATATTATATTCTCCAACTTGATGACTGCAGACAGTTTTAGCTTTCTTACCTGATGTATAATGAGTAAGGAAATAAAGTAAGGGTAGTATAAACTAGTAGGTCAAGCTTTGCACCATGGACGATTAAGATTTTCAGCAGCTGAATTTAGTAGTTCTTGATAGGCTGCTTCTCCACCCATTCATGTTTGAGTATTAATATTGCTGGTTCATTCCTCAGCCCGCCCCTTTTCTAAACGCACAAGAGAAAAGACAGATTTCTTGTCATGTCTACAAAATTAGCAAAATTTATTTTAAAGGCAAATTTATTTTTTTTACTCTGTATTATGATCTATCATATGACAGGTAAAGACAGTGTACACAGAAAAAAAAAAAAAGAACTTCCTTTCATATTTAGAATAGAATTTAAAATTCCATAGAGGTGTATGTATAAGTTTGATAAAAAATATTGGATAACTTAAAAAAATACTAAGACTGGAGAAAGTTTTTGTCTCAGATGTGCAAGAATTACTACTGGGAAAAACAGTATGAGTGTGGCAACAATGTGCTTTGCTGTGCTCATGCACAGCTTTGGAATAATGTCTTCATAAATAGGAAAAAATCCAAAGAATACCACCAGCTGTATTGTGGAAAATGTAAAGTATGGTTAGGAAAAACATGGCTTTTCAGCAAAGAATATTAAAAAAATAAAAGAGTGTCTCTGTGATCTACTAGATGCATTGTCTGGGAGAAAACCATTCCACTTCAGAAAAAAATTTCCATGTTTATAAATATATTTTGAAATAATCGGTTTTGGAAAATCTATTTTGCAAGGAAATAGGAGTAGGAAAGGATAGGAAAAAGATTTAAAAAAAAAGTGCTTGTGAAGTGTTTTGGCTCCCAAATAGCATATTCAATCAAAATCATCTGACAACCTCCACATTGGAATCTTATACTTGTCAGTGAGAATCCTGTAAAAAAGAGAACAGTTAATATAGTCAATTCAGACTTTAAGAAAGTCACTCCTGATGTTCGGTTAAGGAAGTCCGGTGCGATCATTTTGTTCCAGGAGCAAAATCTAGCAAAGATCACAAACTATGTCTATGTGAAAGCTTGGAAATGGAAGACATGGAGGCTTGGAATCCATTCAGTATCTTTAGGGGTTTTGGTTTGGGTTGATTTTTTTTTTTTTTAACTGAATAAGGAAGGAAATGAATTTCACAGAAACATGGAATGGCTTGGGTTGGAAAGGACCTTAAAGATCATCTTGTTCCAAACCCCCTGCCATTGGCAGGGACACCTTCCACTTGACCAGGTTGCTCAGAACTCCCTTCAAGCTTACCTTGAAGACTTCCAGGGATGGGGCATCCACAGCTTCTCTGGGCAACATGTTCCAGTGCCTCACCACCCTCACAGTAAAGAACTTCTTCCTGATATCTGATTTACTCCTACTCCCTTTTAGTTTGAAGCCATTTCCCCTTGTCCTATTGCTACATACTCTTGAACTGTCTCCAACAGTCAATGTCCTTCCTGTGCTGGAAACCCCAGAGCTGGATGCAGTGCTCCAGATGGGGTCTCACAAGAGCAGAGTAGAGGGGCAGAATCACCTCCCTTGACCTGCTGGCCACTCCACTTTTCGTGCAGCCCAGGATACAATCTGAGCTGCAAGGGCACGTTGCCAGATCATGTCCAGCCTCTCATCCACCAGCACTCCCATGTCCTTCTAGGCAGGGCAGCTCTCAATCTGTTCATTTCTCAGCCTGTATTGATACCAGGGGCTGCCCTGATCCAGGTGGAGCACCTTGCACTTGGTCTTACTAAATCACATGAAATTTCCATGGCCCCATTTCTCAAGCCTGTCCAGGTCCCTTTGGATGGCATCCTGTCCCTCATGTGTGTCAACCACACAACTCAACTGGGCGCAATCTCTAAATTTACCCAAGGTGCACTTGATCCCTTCATTTATATCATTAATTAAGATATTAAATAACACTGTTTCCAATACAGATCCCTGACGGACACTACTTTTCACTGATGTTCATCAGAACTCTGAGCTGTTGACCACTACCTTCTGGGTGCAACTATCCATTGCTTTCTTATCTGTCTAACAGCCCACCCATCAAATCTGTCTATTTCCAATTTAGAAAGAAGGATGTTCTGGTGAACTATGGCAAAGGCTTTACAGAAGTTCAGATAAATGACATCTGTATCCCTTCCCTTGTCCACTGAGGTAGTCACTCCATTGTAGAATGCCACTAGGTTGGTTTTTCATATGAAATGCAGATTGAATTCCAAGGGACATAAGTAATGCAAGGATTAATATACAGACTCAGCTGATACAGTTACCTCCCTGTTTCATGCTTATGTCTATAGTTGTCCATCACTAGCTTATAATTCAATGTACTACATGAATATTACAATATTTGGAAAGGTAAACATGTGCGGGGGAATATGTTTACAAATAACATGATTTTTTATAATAACTATATACATATATTTTACATCACTTTTATATATATACATATAATTTATATCACTCAAAATCAGAGAATAATTACTAGGACATTTAAAGGATGTAGACAAAGTAAGAGAATAACACAACAGTAAAAGACATATAGTAATGACTCTATGAGTCAATGACACACACTGGTGGTCTTACTTTGATCCATTTGAGAGCTGGAAGTAGCAGGATGATTTTTTGGTCAAAATGCATTAGCACAAATTAAGACTGATATGGGAAAAAAAAGAAAGGAATCAGTATGAATAATTTCTATAAAGTTGTAATACTTCTTCAGCTGAAATATTGAATTTCATTTAAGTCAGCCCAGTTCAAACATATCAGGATTTTGATTTTTTTCTGAGTAGTTTTTTAAGAAAATTATTAGGGCAAAAGAAAACTTACTGTGAAAACGCTGGTCTTATTCATGCAGGAGTGCACAGAAATAATGAGTAGTTTAAGGAGGCATATCTATTAATGAATGGCATAAGTTATTGTATGGCAGTCCATAATTTCTGCTCCATATTTAAGTATAATGTAAGATTATAGAGACAGAAATTGAACTGCAAAGTAAAAGAATTAAACATTCTGCCAAATATTATATCCTTTTAATTAACTTGTATTAATTATTACCACAAGTCACTTGAGGCTATGAAACTGAAAAGTAAAATTAATATTCATGTGATAAATACAAACATCTGTGACTACATTAAACATGCTTACATATTCATACATGTATGCCTTCATGCTCTAGGAAATAAATGAATGCAAAGTATATGGAGCAGAAGAAGTTTTCTATGTGGTGGTTGTATTCACACCATTCTAACAAACATATTGTCCTGGTTCTGGTCACACTGAGGGCAGAAAATACAAATACGAACCAATTAATGATTTAGTTTCATAGGGGTTTTACAAAACATTGGATGTCCAGAACAGACCTATTAAGGCCTTTAAAAAAATAATATGTATATATATATTGGACAGTGGCAGAGAGGTCCTCAGGACGTAGGTTTAATTAGAGTGACCTTCTCTTAGATGGATGGCCTTACAGGGCTAGTCGAGCTCCATCTGCCCAGGTTTAGAGTTGTCCTCCTCTGTGTGCTCTGAGGCTCCCTCTCTCATCTCCCATGAGGGCACAGTCAGAACTCAAATCAGTCCAGCAGTTTAAATACCTAGGCAGCCTCATGTCCTCGGATGGTAAGATTGACGGAGAGATAGACAACAGGTTAGCAAAGGCATATAGTGCCTTTGGGAAGCTTCATAAAAGAGTTTGGTGGAATAAACGCTTGAAGAAAAGTACAAAGATCGGTGTTTACAAAGCCATAATGCTGTCTATTCTCTTATACGGATCTGAATCATGGGTCATCTACCGCCACCACCTGCGACTCCTAGAATGCTTCCATCAACGCTGCCTCTGTACAATCCTAAACATCCACTGGTCAGATTATGTGACTAACACGTCTGTTCTAGAACAAGCAGCAGTCACAAGTATTGAGACCATGTTGCTGAGAACACAGCTGCATTGAGCAGGGCACGTCTCCAGGATGAAGGACCACCGCCTCCCTAAGATCCTGCTTTATGGTGAACTTGCCACTGGCTGCCGTATGAGAGGAGCCCCGGGGAGAAGATACAAGGACTCTCTGAAACAACATCTCAGCCTTGGCCATATTGACCACCATAACTGATCTACTTTGGCCTCCAATCGGGAGGTCTGGAGACACACCACCTATAATGCTGCCGATGCTTTTGAGAAAGCATGCAGGATCACCCTTGAGGAGAAAAGACAACGCAGAAAGAATCCTGCCTTGCAGAATATACCACCTAAGGAGTCTTTCTGCTGTGCCTTTTGCAACCGGATGTGCTTGTCTCGTATTGGCCTCATTAGCCACCAGTGTGCTTGTAACAAACGTGGATAAAGCCCTTCCCAAATCTTTGTTCGCGAAGCCTAACCATGAATGAGTGATATAGATAGATAGATAGATAGATAGATAGATAGATAGATAGATGTATATATCTAAGTAATAGGGGTGACTGGTAATGGATTGATAATGTTGAGAGCATTGGAGTTGTCCTGCAGAAGAATATGTTCTGGGTATGCCTTGTTGTGGCCTTTCAATACTTAAAGGGGTCTTATGAGAAGGAGGGATATGTTTCTCCAGTGCCTGTAGTGTAGAACAAAGAGTAGTAGCTTTAAATTGAAAGAAGATAGATTTAGAATAAATCTAGTGAAAAACATTTTTATGATGAGGATGGTGACCTTCTGGAACAGAGAAGCTGTGGGTGCCCCTTCACAGGGAGTGTTCAAGACCAAGGTGGATGGGGTTTTGAGTGACCTGGTCTAGTTGGCCCAGGGTAGTGAGATTGGACTTGGTAAGCTTTAAAGGCAACCCAAACCATTCCATGATTCTATTTGATCAATCAAAAAAATGCCAGTAGAACAGTATAGTGCTTATTTGATTTTATATTAGGAGACAAGAAATATTTCATTAACCAAAGACCTAAATACTATAACTGCAAAGTAGGAGAGGTCTGTTCAAGTCTTCTTTTTATTACTTGCATTCATTTTTCTAAGATAAGATTTTTAAGTATTTTACATAAATGAGTTATTTGAGTTCTTATACTTTCCAGTGCTTGCTTGATCCTATTCTAAGATTTTTTTTAATTTTTATTCTACTCTGTCTGCATTTGTATAATGGTAAATCTATGCATGAATTGTCATTTCCTTGTGTTACCACACAGAATAGATTTGACCATTTTCAGACTGAGAACAAGTCTTCAGGAAAATTTGTTTTGTGAATTTTTTATTTTACATTTTCAGAAATCAATTCTTTGTCATTTTCCTGGCAAGTTAATTGAAAGTTGACAACATGACAAGTACTAAAAACATCCTTTTGTTCTACCCCAGAAAAACAGATTATATTTTGTATCTGACTCTTTTAAATGATACTTTTTCTTTTTTTTTAATATGATACTTTTTCTTTTTTTTTAATATGATTATTTATTGAAATTCAGGTAATATTTTAAGGCATAATGCACATTTTAGTACATGTTTTTACATTTATTTTAATCACCATATGTCATCTCTTAATTTTGAGGGCAAAAAATAGTCATTGTGCATGAGTTCAACTATGAAGAATAATATTTTTTAGCTAAGCTGCTATTCATAGGTTTGGGTAAATACTTGTTCCAATATTCAATAGTACATTGAATAGAACTCACATATTCAACTGTTGAAAAATTTTGCAAAAGAAATAAAAAGATCTAAACAACTTTTGCAATAAATGTTCCATATAATTTAATATTTTCACTTGATTTTTATAGTTTTTTCCATTTTATGGTTTAAGGTCCTCAGTTATTATTTCAGGTTGGGATGTAGTTGAAACACAAAGGAACATATTCAATATAATGTCAAAGTACTTAATTTCTGTGACTCGTAACATTATTCTTTTCTATTCTTAACAGATTTTATTTTAAAAATAGCTTCTTATAAATCAAGTCTTGCTGAATAACAAAGTAGGAGGAGCAGCTGGGCTGAGGAAAGAAGACTTTTAGAAACAGCTATTGTTGACAATGATTAAAAATGGCACGACAAATTATTCTCTTACTATATACTCAGCATGAAAGTTTCTTTTTAATGTTGTCACATTGCTCTGATTGTTCTTTATTTTCTTTTCCCAGACATTTCTTAAACAGGCAGTTATTACAGAAGCACACACATGTGTCTTTATCCAGGAACTGTCTTGAGCAGTATGTGTTTATCAGTGAAAAGCAGGTGCTCTCCTTTTTGCTCATCACCATTTGGATTGCTTTCAACCAATAATGTCTCTAAAAAATGTGAAGAACACCTGCCATCTTTATATCAGAACTGGTATAACTAGTCATATTTTTAGTTTTATTGCCAAGAATATCTTGTTTCTTGAAAGCTTCTATTGGACTCTCCTACTACTGATGTCAATCTGGATCAGTCCAGCTGTACAGTCAGCATTTCTTGGCAGTACTTTTTGAGAAGCTGGCTATACGTGCTCTTTGTCTTTGAAACATTTAAACTATAACTTAGAAAAGAACTCATTTTGCTTTTCTTCCCTTTACCAGAATTTTTCTGTATTTTGCTGTAATTCTTACCAGTTAAGTCTCATGTGATTGTTACTTATTACCCACAAAACAAAGAACAATTCTAGGAGTAAAGTATAATCTGTGTTTATACTGCTGAAGAGGTTATCCTGAGATATGGATCAAATTCCTGATTCTGGTATTTTTGGGTAGTATTCAGCTTTGTACCGTGAACATCTAAATGTTGACTTCTGTGTGTAAACTAAGTCATTGGATTCTTGTTACAGTTAGTGGAGACTGAGGTTCACTTTGGTTGCATGTACTTCTATATGTATCTGGAGCCACTTGAGGAGCTCTAGGATACCTAAGACCATGGTTCTCAGAGATAAAACTCAGTACAATAAGGAGATTTGTACCATAGTGGTATTTGGAGGCAGGGAGAGGACTCTACTGTGAATGAAGCTTCTATGCGTCTACTGATAGAAGTTTAAGCTTCCACTATGATCTGATGAACTCTAAGGTTTGACTGAGTTGCTTCACAGTAGTGTCTATTGCCATATGAGGTGCTCTAGAGTATCTTCGCTTGCATCTGGTTTCCAGACTGGGATATCTACCAGTCTTACATGGATATCTGATAAACTCAAGTATCTTAAATGGCATGAGGAACCTCAGCGTGATAACTCAATGGTATCTTTATTGTCTGTGCTCTAAAAGTGAAGTATATATTTTAAGAAAAATACATGTAATTACATATTTTATTTTTATTCTAAAGAGTATCGGTAATCCTTTTGTTACTCACTGGAATGTTAGAATAAGATTGAAGATAGATAATTAATAAAAAATCTCCCTGTCTTGAAAAATTACTTCCAGGCTGGATCACATTTCATAGAACTATTAAATTAATTTGCCGGTCTTTCATGCAATGGGAATTAATTATTACTGTAACTATAATTCAGAAGTAGATTTAACTGTTATTAACATTTATTAAATACTTGAAAAAGCAATATCAACTCTCCTTTTCTTCATCGGTGTATCAATCAAACTTAGGCAAAGCAGGAGTATATTTCTTTGAAAATTACTGTTTACTTTTTTTGGAATTAAAATCCAAATCAGGATTTTAGACTCTTTAAAAAATCAAATTATAATTCAAAGCATTTTGAGACCTATTCCATTATTTGGTGTATATAACATATGTGAAGATTTTGATAACCCAGTTTAAGCCAGTAGGCTACACCCGTATTTTACAATACCTATCTGTTGAATAAACCATATGGCCAAAATCAGTGATTGTCCTGATGTATTTCTTAAGATGAAACCTGTAGAGCTAAAAGTTGCCCAGAGCCACGCATTGGTTTTCAATGATCAACAGAATTTGTTCCTCAGTGTGTAGAAGTTTTTAAAAGTATTTCAATAGAAAACTTACCAACATGATGGAGTATATAAAAGAAATGTCATAGCTGGTTCTTTTCTTTTTTCATTTTCCAGAAAGTTCAGAATTCTAAAGGACACTGATGAGGAAGAAATGCAGTGATGTGTGAATTAAGTCTGTTGAAATGTCTTGGCAAAGTCCATGCACAGTGAAACTGATGGGCAAATTAAGGTTAATGAGACTTGGATGCATTAAAATTTCAAACTTTTTGTTAAAAAGATTCCTCCATCTAGATTCTGCTCTCATGTAGTGTGGTTCCCTAAAAACTAGCTCTTTCCCATGACCCCCAAAATGCCTCTGTCTGCCTCATAGTTGAGCTCTTGATTTTTCTCCCAGGTTAAACAGCTCAGTTTAATTTAGCAGGCAGCTGGCCAACATCAATCAGCTGTGCTTCCTACAGCCACGGGCTGCTCTACCACAGCCTTACTACTCATCTACTTCTCCTTACCACCACCTATGACTACATGGTGCTGAGCCTGGTGTTCATGCTTTAATCTACCCCACATCCCTTGAACCTCTTACCCAGGATCATGCAGAAAGATAAGTGTCAGCAAAAAACAAGGCTTAGAAGTCTTTCAGGAATCAAAACTGTGGGTTACAGGTTTTTGGTTGTGTTGCAAGGTTGCTATATATCTATTCAGTTAAATGCAAAATTAAACTGCCATCCACATTAGGAATCCATGTGGCATAGCATGATTAATAAAGTATGTTTTCTCTGATTACCACAAATTTACAAGCAGACATGTTCTAGAGAGGATCATTCTGTTGGGTAACTAACACCAAGAAGATGTCCTGTTATACACAGTCTAATGCCTGAAACAGAAAGCATAAATGTATCTGTATTTGCATAGCTTTTTCTGATATATATCAGGTTTTATAGAAGCAATAGGAAATCTTAGTGGTTTTGCATCAATATGCACAATTCAAAAGAGATTTTACAAATAACTGCCTTTTTCAGGTTAACTGGGTGAGTTGAAAATGTCCCCATTTTACACATTATTATAGTCCCCATTTAACACATTATTATAGCTCCTTGCAAGGATTATATAGTCAATGCTTAAACTACAACACTCTTGAATAAACCCTATGTGGCTAGACTCAGTTTGACACCTGGAAAACCTGTGAGTCATGCTGTAAGGTTGGTTTCTAGAACACTTAAAATAAAAGCATCCCATTGACAGTTTCACATATCAGTCACATCATTAGCAATTAGAAATTTTGTTTGAAGTAACAGTGAAGGCTATGGGGAAATATTGTCAAAGCTGGAGATTTTATCAAACAAACACAGCCACTAATCAAAAGGGTGTTTTTCAGAAAAGAATAGTACAATAGACACCTGTTACTTTAGATGCTATTATTAGCTGTATATACATATACACTTTGATTTTATTTGCTCTTTTTTAAAGAGTATTAGTAATGTAGTTGTCTCGGTGTGAGACAATTTGGAGGGGTTGAAACCTCAGACAGAAGTATCCTCCCTCAGATTCAATACCCCTGGTTTCTCCAATACAGAGAGAGAGATCGAATACTCCCAGATGTAAGTGAAAAAAAAACAAACCAACTCTTTACCAAGAAGAATGCTGATAATAATACTGATAAAACTGAGTTAAATCCACCGATGAGGAGAAACTTCCCAAGCC
>NW_020897694.1:29154910-29241065 GCF_003984885.1 Neopelma chrysocephalum | reverse complement strand
TGAGGTGGTGGTAGAAGGCTTGGGTGGTAAAGAATATTCCGTGTGGTCTGGGAAGAAAACCCAGTGTTGAGTGAAGTCCATGTTTGGTCTTTTATTGGGCTTAGGCTGGATGGGAACACTCTTGATACCCCCCCTGAGGTGGGAAGTTCTACACTGGATGATGTAATACTGGATCACGGGACATTTCAGGAGTCTTTGACATCTTCTAAAGTGTTACAGCTGCCTGTTACATCAGCACAAGTGGATCCATTATGGCCCATCAGTATCTTCACTGATAGAGGGGAGTTATCATGACTGAGTCATTTGTGTAAGGACAAAGAAACAGCACCCAGCTTGTATACCGAGGTGGCAGGTGTGCATGCCCTCAGCACCCCAGTAACCTGGGTGGTTATTTTGCACATTGGCACCTCGCACCTGGATTGACTGAGTCATCAGCATTCCAGTCTTTGACGTTTGTGGATACATCCTTCTCCTAGGATCATAGTACCACCCTTACCTTATCGCAAGTTTCCTTCAGGGTCCAAATTAGTAGGTATGTTTGGGGAAAAAAGAAAATAAAAGGTGCGTATGAAAATTTTTGCATAATCCAGGACAGTAGTAAAAATGAAAAAATATGGATGTCATTTTTAAATGATGAATAAACTTTGGAGAAATGCATAAGTCTATTTATCTTAAAATATTACTTTTTGTGCAGCATACTAAATAATTTGAAGTTTTGTGATCTTTCAGGATTTCCTAATGGATAATTACTAACCTTTTGCGACAGGTGCTGATATTTTTAGCATAAAAAAATAAATATAGTTTTTAACATTTCAAGTGAAAGGAAAGATTTTTAAAATTCCAGAAGAATACACTGGACCCAGAACTGAAACTAGAGGCTTAAAAAACCCACAAAAACCCAATCAAAACAGGAAAAGAAACCTACGAACACACACACATGCAGACACACACAAAAAAACCCACAAAACAAAATAGTAACCAAACATAGAAAACCAGCTGAGGTAAGTTGATAAATTGCTAAAGAGTTTTAAAATTGCTGATTAATTTTGGAAGGCTCAAAGCATATTTTTGCCTTTGCTCTTTCTTTGAGATGGTTTGACTTGGGAACAGAGAGGTAAATGGAGAAAAGAAGTTATTCCAACAATATTTTTGACCCACAAAAGTAATTTTCAAAATACTTTATTTTTTATGCAAAATATATATTTTAAAGCCATTTCTCTTTCTGATCAATTTACTAACAATTTCAATCATCTTAAACTATCAATCAGTTTTCAAGGAACAGATGCATTTAGAAACAACAATTTACAGGATGTGCTTTAGGGAATACTTGATCAAACTCTTATCTTTAGTACTGAAATGTAAATGTAGACATAATAGAAATTTTTGAGAACTTTTTAACTAGGATTTTAAGAATTTAATTTAAGGATTTAATCCTACTTTACACCAATGTAATTGAGAAAAGCATTCAACTTATGTTTTTTCTAAAATAAATGTGTCCTTTGGGGTAACATCTTCTTTCCTAACATTGACACAAATCAGGAGAATTGTAACCATGAATTTGCCTGAAAGGAAAATGCTTTGGTAATGTTATCAGCATTCAGCTTGAAGCTGCTTCTAGAAGCAGAGATAAATGTAGCCATACTCTGGCAATGGCCAGAGGCTAAAAGCTTCCAGTCACAAAAGCAGAAACTACCATGACCTATCCTTCCTTTTCTTCCAGCCACATAATATCCCACCTTAAGGACTAAATGATGGATGGCTAAATGATGACAGAGAATGAGCTTACTAATATTATTCAGGTATTGCAAGCTCCAGATCAGTCTGTATGAGCTGTAGTTTCTCATATTTATATTGGAAGCTATTACAACTACTTCAGTAGTTACTCAGAAATGGGTAATTCAGGTGATACAGGATACTCTGTAAGTCACTACCTCTAAGGGAATTGTATACCTTTAGTTAAAGGATATAAAGTTATATACACTGATGTACTCTAGTAATAATCAAGAAAAATACTGAGCAACTATTGAATATTAAAAAAATTGAGTTACTTTGATGCCAGGTGAATCAGTACAAGCATTTACACAACTGCATCTTTAATCTGCCTGCTTAAGTTCCACTTCTGCTGTATTTCTCTACTTTTATTTTATTAATCTGCTGCACTTATTGTTTTATTTTCAATTGTTTGAAGAAAGGTTTTAAACCATTGTTGTCTAATGTAGAACTCTAGATATGAAAGATCTAATAAGTATTTTATCTCCCTTCAATAATTTCAGTATTCCTAAATTAATTTGGAAAACATAATGCTACATAAATATTCATAGGTTATACTTAAAGAGGGAATATGTAGGAGGAGGGCACACATTGTTTCAGTAATAACAACCTGTCCTATATATGCAAATTGCATTTGAAAAAGTTTTAAACACACATACATGTACTCAACTCTCCCTCTAGCTTAAGCACATCTATGACGCACACTACATCTCAGCATGTAAGGAAGCCTGTAGGAAGATTGCTGTAACAGAAGGCTTCATCCAGTTTCAATTTCTTAGTTTCTCTTTTCCAAAAATCCCTTGTTTTTTGAATGCCACCTTAGCTTTAGGTTACGCAACACAAGTCTCAATGCTCTCCTGTTATTTTAAGACTGTTTCTTTATGTACTGCCGGTGGCAAATGCAGCATCCTCACCTACTATATATTAAAAGAGTTTCTGTAGTACTTTTACTCAGTAGAGTAAATATCCAAACTTTCATACTTGGGCAGGCAATTCTCAAAACCAGATGACCTGATTTTAGACTTCATTTTTAGAAATGTTTTTACGACCGTATTTGTAAATTTAGCATAGTTGACTTGACACTTAGAGACCTTTACATTGCTACAAAAAAAAAAAAGGATATTCCTTAATCAGACTGCAAGAGATACAGATAAGAAAGTGCAGTTCAAAAGTCCCAACTATTTACTCCAAATTACTTAGCTATATTTGAAATTTCTATCAAATGCTGTATGTCAAGTTATACTGCAAACTGTCACCATATAAAAAAATGGTAGTGATAAGTCTCTATGCTAGTATATTTCAGTGTCAAGACTTCCATTAGTCTTTATGGGCTGTACTGATTATAACTCAGTGCTAGATCAACATTTGTCCACTAGAGAGTCTCTAAGACTAACACATTTAGTTCAGAAATCCTGGAAATTTAAAGAAACGTATTCCCCTGATTGTATTCGTGTATTTTGTGTTTCAAATGTGAAATGGAACATTAAGTTAGAAGTAAAAGAAAGAAAAGACGCTGTGACAGAACAATGAAATATAGCATAGTCATACCACTTGTATTAGGGAAGGTTCGGACCATACTGAAATCTGAAACCAAGACACCATTGAAAGCTCAACCAAACTGATTTTATTAAAAAGAAGTGGCCGAAGTAAATGGGAATCCAAGAGAAAGAGAAAACAATGAGGAAATACGACACCCTACTCACTCAGGTGTCATTCCTGGGGTTATCTTACCAACTCCAAATGCCATAAAATCCTGTGCAGCAGCTGCGTTTTTCGGAGGGTTAACAGGCTCACACGTAGCAGGTGTCCCTGCTAAAGACAACTTGGTCCTTTGTGTGGAGCAAGCTCACCCAAAAAACGAGCTGTCTACTTTTATACAATCAACTGATTACGTCTGCCTAGGCAGGTGTGGCCAGCACCACCCTGCCAGAGGTTCTCAGTCCCACCCCCTTGGTTATGCAAGTGCATCCCTTCAGCGCATGTGTGAGTACTTTGGAATTTCTCTTCCACATGAACAGTATGTTTCGGGGGTCTTTCCTAATTGAGTCAGGGGTCGTTACTTCATCCCCTCCTCTTCGGTTTCTCCTTCAAATGAATGTACTTGGCAGATGATGAACCAATCACAGAACACCAATTAATACAGTTTATACAAGAAGCTCTCTCTCCAAGGATAAGTTCCCGTTTTATCAGTGGACTTGGCAGGGAAAATATAAACTCTTACATGTGGCTGGGCCAAACACAGACCAAAAGTATCAACATCCCTGATACACCACTGTATGTAGTTTTTATGCAAAGTGGGCAGGAAGAAATGGGTAGAAAATTGTCTTCAGAGAAAAAAATTTCTTGTATTTATTCCCCATTCACTTATCTATTTTAAAGCTTCATTTATAATATTTCAACAGTCCATATTTTTTTCTGATGGTACATTTATTTGTCAACAAACCCTCATCCCACATACACATTTTAACCAAAAAAGTTCAACATCGTAAACAGAAGTGTAATAATGAAAGTATTTACAGAAAAATTGAGTATGAAGTTTTAAAAAATACTTCGTTATCCTACTATGCCTAGGGAATTTACCTGCATATATTTATTTATGTATTTAAACTGCACATGAAATATTCAAAAGATTGGAAATTCTAAAATTAAATGACGTGCCTCTACATTCATGGTTCATTTCATCCTGGACTATGATATAGTTCTCATATACATGTTCACATTCTCATCTTCCATTCACTGGAACTCATAATCTTTGTTATGTGCAGAGAATTGAGAGTGCTTTCTGAATTGCTTAAAGTGTGAGCCTGAGTATCATTTCTACTCCCCTAATTGTCCTCTGAATATTTCAAGATATATATATATATATATATATGGTATATTGTTGTGTTTGACTCCAGACAGCAACCAAGTCCCACACAGCCACTCTCTCCCGGCACCATGATCAGGGAGAGAATCAGAAGGGTAAAAGCTGGAAAACTCATGGCTTGAGATAAAGACTGTTTAATAGGGAAAGCAAAAGCTGCACACACAAGCAGAGAGAAACAAGGAATTAATTCACTGCTTCCCATGGGCAGGCAGGTGTTCAGCCATCTCCAGGACAGCAGGGCCCCATCAAGCATAATGGCTACTTGGGAAGACAAATGTCATCATTCCAAACGTCCTCCCCTTCCTCCTTTTTCCCCCCACTTCATATACCGAACATGATGTCATATAGCATGGAATATCTCTGTGGTCAGATTGGGTACTGACTGTGTCTCCTCACAACTTCCCACTTACCCCCAACTTCCTTGACAGTGTGGCAGTACAAAAAGCAGGAAAGGCCTTGGCTCTATGTAAGCCCTGCTCAGCAATAACAAAAACATCTCTGTATTATCAACCCTGTGTTCAGCATAAATACAAAACACAGCCCCATATCAGCTACTGTGAAGAAAATTAACTCTACCCCAGCCAAAACCAGCACATATATATCTATACAATGCAAGGCCAGGCTGGATGGAGCTCTGAGCAACCTGATCTAGCGGAAGGTGTCCCTGCCCATGGCAGATGATCATTGAGGTACCTTCCAACCCAGGCCATTCTATGATCCTATGGTATGAAGCTATACATTTTTAATTTAGGATTTCCTGTGATTTTTGGGGTTTTTGGGCTATTTTTTTTTTCTAAAGCCAAAATCCTCAACAATCTCATGTTTGATATTGTGGAACATAATATTGGGTGTCTCTTTCAGAAAGTAAAATTAAAAAAAAACATGAATTATGAACCTGCATCCTGTGTGCAATGAAGATAGAATTCATCATATCTAATTGTACTTGTCCAAGAGGTAACGTTCTTGGCTTTCTTCAATAAATGTACTAGCAAGGATTTATTTCCCCTCCCTTGTACACCTATTAGAAGCTGGGCTATATACACATGTGAAGGTACTTCTCTCTCACTTTCATCTATAACAACACCTACGTATTTAATCCATAAAAGACATCATCCATAGCATAGAAGACATATCTAACAGATGACACAAAAAGTCCAAAAGAAGAGCATTTTTAAAATTCTACCTCTCCCTTGAACTTAGGCAGTTATCTAAGTCTGTAATGTATCTTTTTAATAAATATGTGTAGATTTTTCTTTAATTTTAAAATGAGAGCAGCCTGTAACTCTTGTGTTGTTACTCCTGCCTACATTTTGTAATACAACAGGTTACACCACTTGTTCAACAAATTAGATTTGTGTTAAGTGCCCTCTTCTGCCTGAAGAAATTCATACTCGTCTGCTTGCAGCCACCTCTTCTGCAAAATCTAGCACATGGTACAGCGTGTGGTACAGCTGAGGATACAAAAGTCATGAAACTTTGGAAAAACAATAGTAAGGAACATGACCCCTGCATGCTGATGAGGGTATTCTTGTTTTTCTCTCATCAGTCTTGAATATAAAGTCAGTCTTGACTGCAAAATACTAAAGCACTCTAGAGCAAGGACAGAAACTGGATTTATTTTCCCCAAATAACCTTCCATCAAGAGTACCTTTACTGTTATCCTGCATATTCATGTTATTTATTTACATTCTCACGTAATTATTTTTATAGACACAGAGAGGATTTGGGTGATCGAGAGCCGACCAAGGTTACTTTATAATGCCATAGTGGATGCTGAGTTCAAATCCATGCTCTTAGTGTGGACAACTGATCTTGGTATCTGAATGAACCTTGATGATTAAGAAAATCAGAATTACTAATAGCAAGCAGCTAGGCTGGATATATGAAGTTTATGATTTTCTTTGTTTCTTACTTCTATAGAAAACAGGGCAGGAATAGATGCCTTTTTTGTCTTTTTTTTCCTATGTAGACTGTGTCAGAGAAGAGTCAAAACTTAATGCCGTTATGAAAGTTTAGTCTTTCTGCTTGTGTTCTCCTTCATCTAAAAAAAAATAATTGCAGAAAGATATGAGAAAAAAGGCGTGTCTCATGTAATCAGATGAAATATAGTTATACTGGTTTGAACATTTTGTCACTATTATATATTATGTTTCATACAATGAAACACAACGCCCTCCTTATATGGCACTTTCATTAGGAGCACTTGTAGATGAGCAGGGAATTTTTTGAGTAAAGCCTGTTTCATTACCTTTGAAACAGAGGTAAAATAACATGAGGTTTTTTTGATACAGAATTTCCTCTGGTTCTCTGCCTATGGCCATGATACCTTAGTCATGTCACACACCCTGAGAGATTAGTTACAGGAATATTGCACATAGTTACTATGTCTATATGTGTAATGGCATTATCTTTTCCAGTGGTGTAGAGACAATAGCACAGAATAAAACAAAATAAAATATTAAAGATCAGACGAACATTCAGAAATCCTTATGTCAATCCAAGATATGTCTTTCCAAGTCTGAAAAAAATTCCAAAAGATAACACCAACCTCCATATTCTTGGCTAGACACTTGAAGCAGGAAAGCATTCATGTGAGATTTCAAAAACACTAGGAGTGCTATTAGTGTGACAAGCATCACACATGAGAAAAAATATCATCCATTTTCTTCTGCTAAATATTAGCTAAACATATTGAAGTATCCTTACATGTATTGTAATACTTTGGAAACAGAGTGAAATTAGATGTGGTTCAGAGATTTTTCTGTTTAAACCGTCTAGTCTTAGCTAACTGAACTGTTTTGTAGGTTAAAAAAGGACATTACTTGGCATGTCAGTTGGAAAAAAAAATGTAGAAAATTACACAGTTAAAGAAAAAATAAGGGCATATTAGTAAAGATCTAAGGCTTTTAAATAACCATTTTTACTACTATAAATCTTAAACATGTACAAACTAGGTGAATCAAGTCAAGACACTCAGATACAACATGTTTTATTTCTTTCACTAAGGAACTGATAGATTGGTATTGTTAAGTTATGTTAATGCTTTAATATTATCCTGTATTATGCATAATTTATAACTCTAGTGCCAAAATGCATGAGTGCAGTTGTCCTGATTAGATATTTTAAGAGCTGAGAAATCTGCAAACTCCTTGGCTGACGTTATTTTATTTAGCAAATCTGCAAATGGAATGTTGTTTTAGCATATTCATAATGAGTAGATTTTAGAAGAATGATGGAAGTTTTGTCGTGAGGAGTGTACATAGATAACCCATGACATCATTAATTACTTCAATGTATTAACAAAAATAAATTAGGAATAGATTATAATAGACTACTACACCTGATTAAGATGTCTCATACTTTTTTCTGTAGAGTATGTAAAACTCTCTGTTCTATGCATTTAAAGATAACAACATAACTGTTAAAATTAACAGAATAAAGTGTGAAGTGTCACTTGATTCTAAATTTTAATGCTGAAACAGTGTTATTTTTTATTCATTGAAGTCCTTCATAAGCGTTTAGGAATTTTGAATCTCATTTGTAGGTGAAATAACCTACTTTAATGCTGCAGAAGCAATTGAGGAGGTTTGGCAGTAAAGATGACATCAAAAGACGGTTTTAAAAACCTAGGCTTTTCTACATTTAGGTCATACTTCAGGTTAGATAGCTGTGGTTTGATGAAAACTCCCGGCTTACTAAATCCAAATGCTCTCATCAATAATTATGCTATATATTTCTTTATGTATATAAATCACAATCCATCTTATAGCAATCTAGTGGTTTTGATTCCTCCATTACCACTGAAAACCCATGTCTGAATCTCATGATTCCAACAACTGGAAATGTCTAACTTAAACCTATTCACAATTGTATATACCTATCTGTTCCTAAACCATGAAATTTCTTTGTTTGAAGATCTGTTCTCAGTTGTTTATCTCTCTGGCCATTCTTCTACTTAGGATAACCAAACTATGCTCTTTTTTCTGTTCGTTTTTTAGTGTCTTCATTCAGTAATATTCATCTTTCAGCTTTCTGAATATAAGTGATCAAAAACATAAAATTCCATAAGAAATATCAACAATGCCTTATGAACTCAGAGTAATACTTCCTCTGTCTCCTGAGAGAACTTTTTCTGAAAGACCAAATCTGCCTTTTCATTACCTTGTGATCAATATTAATCACCCTGTCATGACTCTTCTGATACCATCACTTTATGATAATTTCCAAGATTACAGCAACTGTTTGCCAGTCCATTAATTTCTACACATGAGACTTTGTATTTTGAACTTTCAGGTGGTACTCAATTCTTATTAATCCAGATCAATGTTCTTCCTGCTCTCTTTCTTGTTCTATATCATCTGAAATCCATTTTCTCCCCAACAAAACAGATAGGAAGGAAAAACCACAGAGCTGCAATTAATGGAAAATTGTAAAAGGTCAAGGTGCATGTAGGCAGAATAATCCATACAGTCTGAAGAACATTCAAAAATTGTGCTGTAAATGGTGAATACAATTAAACTGGGCCAAAATCTGAAGCTATAAATAAATTATTAAAAAATGAACATTTAGTTATTTTTTCCCATAAAGAAAAGCAGCGTAAAATTTCTATTGCTTATGCTTGTATTCATTTTTTCTTATTTTATGGTATCCTCCTGTACACATAATTTATTTTCACACTTATAATGGTTTATTATATAAGTCATGTTTTTAGCAATTCTGTCATTTAAAACATCAGGTAGTACCTAAATATATATCCAGGTATACAGCAGTATTTAAAGGACTAGAAACTGAAATATTGCTTTATTAAATTTTTCATTGGCTTTGGATATGACATCTACCAGAACACATAAAGGAATACGATTTGAAGAGACAAGGAAGATCTGATTTGATATTTGGTGAGACTGTGGTTGTGAAAAATTTGTATCTAAAGAAAAACTATATTATTCATATAAAGAGAAACTGTTTTAAGAAACATGAGTATATAACTATCTCAAACACACGCTCTTCTGTGAGCTACAAGATACCTGATAGTTTCAGTTGTCAAGAAAACTGAGGGGTTTTTACATCCTTCTTAGGTTTTCTCTTTACTGAGAAAGTCACATTGGATTAATTTTTAGAACAGCATTCATCATTATGATTTCCTGACTTCTAATCCCTCTAAGGAGAAATTATCTACAAGTACAGTTGTTGAGACATTGCTAGGCAAGTAGATTTTAGTTGGTTGGTTCTTCACTTAGATGTCTATGCACTAACATGTGTACATGAGTCCACTAATCTCAGTTTAATGTGTTCATTCTATTTGGAAGGCAACTTGTGAGTTAAAGAATGGTACATAACTCTCCACACTGCTCTTCAGGAATGAGTCTGTTATCCAAACCTTCAGAGAGTATTTCAAAACATATGAGAGTGATCTGAAAGAATCAGCTTCAGAGAATGAAAACAGAGTATATCATCAGCTAGAGTGATTCTGGAGTCCATTTCTTTCACTGGGGCAGTGAGACTACACATATGCCAATTTGTCTTTAGAAGGAAATGAGAGAGATAATTTACTAATTCATGTTGATAATTAAAGAGAAAACATGATCATTTAGGATAATGAAAAATGTATAGAGAAAAAAACCTGTAATAACTATTCCTACATATGTAAGAGAAAGTGATGAAATGTGGATTCTTGCCCTAAGTACAGAGGGAAAAGAGAGTGGATATAGATTTTCCATTTAGACTATTGAGAGGCAGCTATCTTTTTTCATCTATCCTGTTACACAGATGATCCTCTCACTGTCTGGAGTGGTGAGGAAAGAGAACCCTCTTCATCTTTTCTACTAGTCATCATGGAAAGTATGAAAAACTGCTATAAAATTCTATAAGTTAACTTGGCTTTTTTTTCTTCCCCCCCCCTGCAGTTTCATTTCTTACACTCAAGAATTACAAAGAGGAAAAATGTAATGAAAAAAATAATTTCTTATATCTTGAATTTTCCTGGATGCAATCACTTTTGTATTGAGGTTAATTAAGAGATATTGCACAAGCTATGGTTTCCAATTGAGGCAATGTGAAAAGGCAAGAAATAAAGCCTCATCAAATTAATTTGCTTTTTTGTGTTGGGATAAGATTCTTTTTATTTAATCTTGTAAATAAGTGAAACAGAGGAAAGAAAATTTTTTTTTTACTTACATCAGTTAGTGATTTCTATTTTCCTTACTAGTAAGAGGGAAGAAAGTTGAATAATGAATAAAAATATCCAAATTATTTGAATACATGCATGAGCAAACACAGTTCTTCTTTCCCCAAATTTGAGACATGCTGATCAGTGGAAATGAAATATGAATAATATTTTTACTGAATCTTAAGATAGAATCATAAAATACCTGAGGCTGGAAAAGACCTGTAAGGTCACCGAGCCCAATCATTAACCCAAATGCTCCATTTTTTCAACACTTCCAGAGGTGGTCATTCCATCACTCCCCTTGGCAGCTTTGCCAATATCCAAAAACCTTTTTGATGAAGAAGTTTTTCCTAATATCTAATCTAAACCTCTTGTGGAGTAACTTGGAGTCATTTCCTCTTGTCCTGTTGCTTGTTACCTGGGAGAAGAGACTGACACGCACCTTTTTATAAACTCCTTTCAGGTAGTTGCAGAAAGCAAGGAGGGTTGTCTCTGAACCTCCTTTTCTGCAAGCCAAACCTTAGCTCCCTCAGCTGCTACTCGTAAGCATTGTGCTCCAGATTCTTCACCAGCTTCTTTACCCTTCTCTGGACACACTCCAGCACCTCAATGTCTCTCTTGTAGTGAGGGGCCCAGAACTGAACACAGGATTTGAGGCGCAGCCTCGCCAGTGCAGAATACAGGGGGATGATCGCTGCCTTAGTGGCTACACAATTTTTGATACAAGCCAGGATGCCATTGGCTTTCTGGCCACCTGAACACACTGCCAGCTCATTTTCAGTCACTGTCAATCAGCAGACCCAGGTGCTACCCTCTGGGCAGCTTTCCAGGTTCTCTGCCCCAACCCTGTTATATTGCATGGGGTTGTTGTGACCCAAGGGCAAGACTCATCACTTTGCCTTGTTGAACCTCATACCATTGGCCTTGGTCCATCAATCCAGACTGATCAGATCCCTCTGCAGAACCTTCCTGCCCTACAGCAGATCTACGCTCCCAGCCAACTTGGTGTGGTCTGCAAACTGACTGTGAGTGCACTCTATCTCCTCATCCTGATCATTGATGAAGATTTTAAACAGGAATGATCCCAGTACCAAGCCCTGGGGAACACCATTAATGACCAGCTACCAACTGAATGTAACTCCATTCACCACCTCCCTGGGCTTGGCCATCCCACCGGTTTTTACTCAACAAACAGTGCACCCACCCAAGCCATGAGCAGACAGTTTCTCCAGGAGAATGTTGTGGGAAATAGTGTCGAAGGCTTTACTAAAGTCCAAGTAGAAAACATCTACAGCCTTTCTCTCATCCAGTAAGAGGGTCACCTTGACATATCAGAAAAGGTTGGTCAAGTAGGACCTTTCCTTCATGACACCATTCTGGCTGCTCCTGACCCCCTGGTTGTCCTGCACGTGCTGCACGATGGCAATAAAGACGATCTGGTCCATGACCTTTCCCAGCACCAAGGTCAGGTTGACAGGCCTGTAGTTCCCTGTATCCTCCTTCCAGTCCTTCTTGTAGATGGGTATCACACTGGCTAACGTGCAGTCAACTGTGACCTTCCTGATTTAGTCAGGGCTGATAATGAACTATAGACAGTATTTAATTCTGGTTTTGTGGTCTAGTTTATATATGTCCAAGACAACAAAGACATGCTACAGAATATAATCTCTTCCAATCTCTTTTTGAATGAAGCATCATGCAGAGAGATCAATACTAATTTCATTGCAATAATTTGTCATCTAATGTAGTCAACAGAGGAAAAAAGTAACCAACATACACTGACAATTTCACCTTCCAAAACTTTCACTTCTGTTACTATTGTTTCTGATGGCAAGCAATATTTGAAGCAGATAAAATGAGAACAGAGAATTTAAGAAAAAAAATGTTAAAAAAATCCCCTTACTATAAGAGACAAAGCTTCTATATATTAATATAATAAAAGCTACTGCTTCAGGAAGATAATTTTTATCAGATGTATGTACTCAAAACACTTGCATACAAACTGCTGATGTGCTTAGAAAAAACCAGCAAAAACTCCAAAACTATTATTACTTCTTAACATCAGGGCCAGAACTGTCATATTAGTCAATAATAAGAATAAAATACCAAGGAAAAGAGGAGAGAAACATTTTTAAATACAGTAGAAAAAAAAATTACCTTAAAAATAGTTTGGACCACCTTTGCCTATACTGTTCAGTATTTTTTCACATAATGCATTAGGAAAAAAAAGGCTTCAGTAAATTATTTTAAGATTTCAAAACAAAAAGAAAAATTACAAGTAAAAGAACTTTGTTACCCACAACATTGATTTAGGAAATAAACAAGAAAACCAAATGAAAACAACTCCTAGGAAAAACAAATACCCAAACTCCACAAGTTTTCCATTGAACCATTTGCTTTTCTTATTCTTTCTTGTAAATGGATTTGTAAAATAGACTGCATTATCTCCCCCTGTAACAGATACAGCTGACTTCATACCAGGAAGTTCAACTGAGAAGTAATAATAATCTGACTTGATGAAGTAAATCAAATAGCAGTGTAAATCTCATTAAAAACAATGCATTTTTTGAGAGATAATCCTAATCTTTTTTTCACTCAATTACTTTCCCTGTTTAATTAAACTAATCTGGAAATATTTTTTACAAAAAATTACAAAAAGAGAATCCCAAACCCAACCTCAATAATGAGTGACCAGTAGTAAAGGATTCATGATTTCAATCATGTTTGGAATAGGTGAATAAATATAATATGATACTGCATTGTGCAAAATACTAATTAATTTTATTTAGTGTTCTAGTCAAAAGAGTTTGTTGTTTAGATATTCACAATGCTTTTATAAGTGGCTAATGAAGAATGTTTTCCCTGTATAATTATCAGTAAAATGAAAGGTATACTTATAAATACATTAGTATTAGCTGTCTAAAGAACTACTGAAGTCAATCTACTCAGAAGAATGTAAAGCACTCTATTTTGTTAAATAATAGAATGAATTATGTCTTCTTTTTTTTTTTAACAGAATATTTTTATGGTCAAAAATAATCACTCTGCCTCCAACACTTCAAGATTAGTTGGAGAAGGTGCAGAGTAAACTACACATACTGGAAAAATTTATAATGATAAAAATGTGTAATGATGTAGCAGAGAGTAAGATATGTTGAATGAATCTGGTCTCAAGTTTCAGCTCACTCAAGCTGGTTGATTGTACATGCTGACCTTTGTTCATCTCCGCCTTTCACCAGTTGCATCAGCTCTGCGCTTTTACCTGAGTGAACGTAGGTTTTTAAACTAACACCGCTTTTGAACTTAACTGTGATTATTTCTTCTAGTATGCTAACTGCATGTCTTGTCAATGATCACTTAAAAATCCTCCGGTGCTCTCTTTGAAGGGCCTATCCCAGTCACTCAGCTTGCATGTTGAACTCTGCATAGGCTCCTTGCAGCTACTGCTACAGCTACTCTCATTCAGCCAGACCAAATTTTAGCCACGACACAGAGGACCTTCTCCAGACCAACTCTTCCATCTTTAAAGGTCTTAAATTGATTAAAATGGGATGGATTGAGATATTCCTAGGTTTCTGTCCTCCTTTCCTTTAAGAGGCATCTGATTTTCAAAATATGCACTGACTATAAAGACATGAGAAGAAATTTGTAAGGAAGAAGATATCTCACAAAGAAAGAATCACTATTAGAAACATTTTGATTTTCAGGCAGTAAATCACTAGAGACTGAAAGGCCAATGAACTCATGGGATAAAGATTTTTCTTGGCATCATTATAATACAGTGTTTACTATATTTTGGGCACCAGAGAATATAGCCAAAGACATCCATGACTTTCCTTGACACATTTTCCCCAGTAGGATTTTGAGGACATCCATATACTGTTCAACTGACATCCAGTGGAGTCTGTTTCTGTGTAAAGATGATCCACCTTTTTTTGTAATACAAAGCCAAATCAATTTCTTGGACAATAACAAGGCCACAGGTCTTGTGGAATATGGCCCTGCCTGTGGTAGAGGGGTTGAAACTAGATGACCTTTAAGGTCCCTTCCAAGACAAAGCATTGTATGATTCTGTCATAGTCAAATGCATCTTACTTGTCAATGTTGTTGTTTTAAAATTCAGGCCTCTTCAGCTAGGACCAGAACACAGTCAACTATGTCATTTAGAGATGAGACTTAGTGATATTTTTCCCTTCAGTTGCTTTTTCTAATGTTTCTACTCATGCAACTTTACCTATACTAGATTTAATATCAGTTCTTGCAGAATAGCAGTAAGAAATGCATTCAGATTGGAGTTCAGATTTAATTTTTTAAATTACTCTTAAATCCAGGTAGTTATCTCTGTGAGGGTGACAGGGACTCCTTTGATCAAAACAGGTATAAGCAGAGTAAAACATTTATCATGTGAAATCACATAGGCCTGGTTCTGATTAAGAGAGAGGAGAAATTTGCAAAACAACATATACCATTCACCTTTTAAAGCACATGAGTATTTCTGTTTCCATATTTTCTGAAATAATTTTATTTGTCCGTCCCCAGATGTCAGCATTCCCCTTCTACAGTCATTATCCTCAGCTTTCTCATTTTTACTGCTTTTTCAATTGTTGAAATCTCAGTGGACTTCCTCCTCATCTTTTGCATTCACTCAGGCTGATCTGTCTCATAAATCTCAGCACTATCCCTCTACTACTGTATTTTCTGGGTTTATGGCTCCCAGAGATAAAGGCTTGCTAGTGTGATGTAAGTGGTTAAAAAGCATGTCACTTACTTTACAAAAATGAGACATGAATAAAGCTAGGGAAGACAGCTCTTCCTTTGTAACATCCAAAAAGTTTCAGTGGTAGATACCATGATTCCACCAAACTCAAACACTCTGCTAGACACACCGGAATGGCGGAGTTTAACTCACTAAGTATGCCCAACTTGTCCCAGGCTAAAGAGAGGTTAATTAAGAGAAAAAAATTGGACCAAATTTAATTTTCAAAAAGGAGCTTTATTAAAGCAAGTAACTAAAAACTCACTTCAAGCTATGGTCAATTCTTTCACAATATTAACCATCAACACATATACAAAGCTGGTCATGTTTAACAATCATATTCTAAACTACCTGTGAGTATGCAATACCATAGAGTTAATGCTGTACACTTAGCACTGATGGAGGAGAGTCTTGGTTGTCCTTTGCACCTAAGTTGAAGTGATGAAGCTTAAGAGCTTGCTGGCAAGAGAAATTGGAACTGTGATCTCATATTTCTTTCTTGTCTTTCCTCCAGAAAGAATTGTGGGATTGACGTGTCTCCTCTGCTTCTAGCACTGCTTATTTAGTTTTGTCTTTTGTATTTAGGAGAACGTCCTGCCTGTGTGCAGTGTGTTGTTTTCATCTTGTCCTTGGTCTGGAAATTTTTGTTACTTGGATGCCTCTTAAATCCAATTTTTCCTGATTTCAGCTGGGTTAATTTTCTTCTAATATTTAGTACAGTGCAGTGTTTTGGAGTAATGCTGATAACACAGACATATTTTTGCTATTGTTGCACAGTTATTACACAGAGTCGAGCCCTTTTCTGCCTCTCACCCCACCAGAGAGCAGGCTGGGAGTGCACAAGGAGCTGGGAGGCAACACAGCCAGGACAGCTGACCCCAGCTGTTCAAAGGGTATCCCATACCATATGGCATCATGCTCAGCATATAAATCTAAGGGAAACCTCTCCAAGGAACTGCTGCTCAGAAGCAGGGTGGACATTGGTTATTTACTGGTGAATGATTGTTTTTCATTTGCATCACTTGTTTTTCTTGGGTTTTATTTCTCTCTCCCTTCAGTTTTGATTGTTTTGTTTTTTTCCTTCCTGTTTTGTTTGTTTTTCTATTATTACTAATAAATAATGACAATAATTGTTATTGTTGTTGGTGGTGGTATTATTATTGTTACTGTTGTTATTATTATTAACATTAATCACATGTTCCTATATCAACCCATGAGTTTTCTTGCTTTTACTCTTCTGATTCTTTCCCCCATCCTACCATGGGTGAGGGCATGAGCAGCTGGGCAGGTCTTAGTTAAAACTGAGGTTAAACCATAACATGACAATATCCTTCTTTCTTTGTTTCTTTGAGGATGATATTGTTCACATGCACATGTAATATTGTATCTGACTATGCTATCAGAATATTGCAAAATACTTAACATACTGTTAGTTACACTATTACAGTATACTTCCAGTTGAGTACAAGGTAAGATCATTTTAATCATATATCTTCTTTAGTACTCATATTTTTCACATTACAGGTCTCTGCTTTGGTTAAAAGTAACTGGAAAGATAGTGCCTTCCTGGGTCACTATAAGCACAGCTAGGAAGGGAACCTGAAGAGATGAAAAGACAAGAATACAGCTGACAACACAAATTCTTCTTAATGTTAGAAACGTATGGAGAGATATAATAAATAACTTTGGAATTAAATTCTGAATAAGAAAGGGCAAGGCTCACAAACTTCTTCAGTCTCCAACATATTTTTCTTTCATTTGCCTACAGGAGGAAAATAAAATGTAGCTTATAAATAAAAGCACTTTAAAGTGATTGATTGAAGTTGCCGGAGAGAATTTGATTTTAAAAACACTCTTCCCACTTTAACTCACAGCGGATCAAAAGGGTGAACTAATCCTTGTTACGTACTTCAAGCCACACTCTCTTGTTGGTTTAAATTACTAGAAATAAATCTGTAACTACATTTCCACAATAAAATGTCCAAAACATTTCCAAAACAAGCAGCAAATCCTGTCAACCCAGGAAGCAACCCTTCTTTGGATCTGAATAGTAAGTTTGTTTACAGAGGATTTACACTGTACAATTCAGGACCCGACAAGGGTCTATGAATGAGATCTAGTCTGGTGTCCTCCATCCACAGAAAACATCAGTGAAAGTACTGTCATTGCTGTATTTTGAACTTTGCAAATATGACTACCATGGCTTGATCACTAATCTTCCTTTGTTTTCTTCTTCCAAAAGCTCAGTTGTCTGAAAAGGAGACATTAAGAACAACCAATAGGCAAGAAATGGGACTAAAAAAATCCTCAGTCTATATTCAGTCACCTAAATAAACAAACATTTCAATCTTGGAATGTGTTGAGTTCCTGTGTGTTCCATTGCTGAACTAACAATATTTTCAAAGGCAAATATTTAGTATTATTCTGAAAGAATAGACCAAATTTTTACTTTCTAATTTTATTATGTTGCTTTTTCTTTTTCTTTCTAATATTAACCATTAAAATTTTGTATGTCATTTGTGCCAATACATTTAATGCAGAATCTGTAGCATGACTGAGGTGGTTTAATCTAGAAAGAAGGAACTCATTGCTCTTTTCTATCTATGAGGGAAAAAAAAGCAGAAAACAAAACAAAACTAAACTAAGAAAACACAAAAAGTCCCACAACTGATATAATTTGAATTAAATGATATAATCTATATCAGCCAACTCATGAGCTAGGAGCAGCAACTTTTTAAGGGAATGTGATATTTTTATTGAAAAAAATCAGTTGTGTTAGATAGTTCTTTATGCTATGAATTATACATAGTTATACTAGATATGGATATTCATTTCCTTTCTCCTTTCAGGAACTGAACACATTAGTTATTAATATCAATAAACTACAAGGGACTAGACCCCACTAAAATATGGAAACTTAAAATAACACCTGAAAATCAGTCACTTAATTTCAGATACACATAGGAGTCTTAATTTCGTATTTTGAACTCTTTAGGAAGAATTAAAATATGAAGATGAACATGCAAAATAAATATTGCATCTTTTTAACACTAGGAACTTCTGGCTGCATATTTGCCTCTATCTCTACCTATTGGAAGCATACGCAAAAATCAATAGATCCAAAAAGAGGAAATCAGTTTTTTCATTGACTTCTGAATTATTTTCTCCACTCACATCAATATATTCTGTCCTTAAACAGAGAATGAATTATATAGTACTTAAAAGACCATCCATTAAAATACGACTTCATATGTTTCTCTTCTCCATAATATAATCCGTTACAATTTATCTTCATGTATGAGACAGTCAGCCAGGAATTAACTTTATTGTTTATTGTGGGTAGGATCATAAACTGCTGGCATAATTTTTATTATTCCTGATATGTCAGGGGAATACCCAATATGTAACATTTCATTACAATTTGTCAAAGAATATCTCAGTTTCTGTTTGTTTCCATCGAGCTGGACTTCAAACCAGTAAAGTCAGAAAATATCTCTATTCTCTTCTGAAAATTATTGCATTTTTCAGTACATTATTAGGAGATAGGAAGCCATGTAAGATGGCATATCAAATGGAAAGAATGGAGAAACTGTGGAAGGGTTACAAGATTTATGTCCAGGAAAATTTTTAATTTCTTCATTGTTCTGGAATAACCTGCTTTCTTTTCTCCAGTAATGCTGCTGGTTATCAAGTGGATGGATAAAGTCAAAGCATTTTTAGGAGTGAAAAGCATTTATCAAGTTAGGAACTTAAAACTAGTTTTCTACTTCATTTTTCAGAGTATGAAATAGCTCACTTACTGGAACATTTGAAATACATGTGTGCAAACAGTTTCTTGCTAATCCTTAATTCACTTATTGCATATGATAAAAAATTCAATATTGGCTTCTTTTCAGTGTAATTTTTTTTCCTAAGGCATATACAAAAATTTTTCTGAAGCAGTTTTATGTCCTTGCAAGTACCAATGAATCGATTCATTAATTAATCTTGACAAGTGCACTCCTTTGACTGATGAGGAATATTTTTTCACCTTATCATTTATAACCCCATATCTCTAAAACCACTTCTGTCTACAAAATGGGTAAATTCACAAAATGTGCTACAGAAGGAACTAGTATCAAGGTAGTTTGATTCTGTGGATTTTACTGAAAATACTTCATTGCAGGTATATTTTAAGAATTCTTTGACTTTTTGTGTGTTTTGAAAAAGGCAAAAAGGAATCAGAAATGTGTAGCACTCTACGTGTACAAGTTGTTTGTATTAAGTAACTTGCACAGCATTTCACATTTACAGAATTACAGAATCAAGTCTGTAACAAAAATCGTTCTGTTCCCATTTTCATAGTTTGAATTGAATGCCAAGGCCTAGGTCTTAGAAGAGTTCCTTTTAAAAATCCTTACTGTAATTCAAGTGATTTAGCAGGGGTGCTGAAGATACTATAATTAATCTGTGACCTCAAGGCTGATAATAATCTGGAGGCTTAAAAAAAGAATATGTTGCATCTGTTTCAATAAGCTTTAATGATTTGAAAAGCATCATTCATAAGATTACTGCAGTTTCCTATTTCTACTAGCTTAATTTCCTTGTCAGAATAAGTCATAATTTAAAATACCAAAGTGACAGAAAACAACTTTTTGAAAGCTACATCATTCCAAAACTAGTGCATGCATTAATAATTCCAGCTCACCATACAGACATAAAAAATTAAAAATTAATATTTTTACCACTGGCAACCTCACTTCCTACTCACTTTTAAATGTTTTCACAAACATTTTAAAATTCATTTGCATCTGGAAGGAAAACAGGAGACATTAAAGTATCTAAAAAGGCAACAGGCAATCAAGTTAGGAAATTAAACCACATTCTTTTAACCCAAAATTATTTGTTTATTGGAAATAACCAAACCAAAACAACACGAGACATTGAATGTAAGATTTTGCCTTCGCTTAGCTGAAGAAAAGCTGAAAATGATTTTTCACCTATTTATGTTGAAATTGCTACTTCATTGTCTTTCATCCCTCAGCCATCAAAAATTCATACATACATGCAGGTAAACAAAGGCACACACACACACACACTATTTTTCAAAATGTCCTTAACGTCTAATTTAAATAGAGAAAACTTGTATATTTCAGATAGGGATGAAATCCACATACTATTGATTAATGAATGACACTCTCCTGGATTTAGAAATTTAGCATTTCAGTTTTCCCACACTCACTACTATATCCCTGCCTTCATATTTAAATACAAAGCTGACTTTGACATTTATCAAGGAGAAAAAGTGAAATAAAATAATAAGTAGGACAGGATTATAGGCTCTCATAAATGACAAACGTGTCTGTGGGAATGGGTGCTGCATGCTGAGTCACAACACAGCTTAATACAGAAATAGAATGCATTACAGTGGAAAACAAAATGTTTGAAATTATATCTTTCATAGATGCTTTCATAAAAATTTTCAGAAAAATGCCTAATGAGCATGTGGAACAAGCAATTAGGACTCGTAAACAAGAAATCAAGAGGTATGTTTTCCTCTGAGATCTAGAGTAAGAGTCTTTGAAAGAAAGCAGGTCAAACAGTGCTTAATGTATAAGTACCCCACACGATACGATGAAAAAATATAATATGTTGGTGAAGGCAAAAAGAAAGTCGAATAAACCTTCTGAAGCATCAGATGGTAAGTGGTAAATCCCTAACCTGGACCAGTAACTGATGAAGAGCTGGAAAGTGGTATGAGAGACAAGAAGCTTCCAATTATTTTGTGATTTGCTTTAATTTAAATCAGATTTTAATTTGTTGTCACAACAGACTAACAGTGGCTGCACAAACAAATGTAATGAATTCAGGGTGTTTCAGAGCCAGAGGATAAACCTGGATTTATTGTTGGCATGTGCTTTATTCATCTCTCTGTCCTGGGTAGGACTTGTTTCTTCTTTCTTTTCCTTTTTTTTCATTCCCAGAGAGGTCAGTGATTTAAAACAAACTAATGAGAAACAAAAAAAATGAAGCAAGCTTCAACTTAACTTGAGGATTTGTATTTGTGTGGGTATTTCAAAGTAATGCCATAAGCAGCTGTACCTTATTCAATTTAATTTGTTTTTTTTTCTGATTCAGCAAAGAGAAAAACTGTTCTCCACCATAACACTGATTTGGACCTAATCTGGAATAGCCTTTTTATTAATATTGTACTAAACCCCAGGAAATGATGCCATAGGCCACATATTAGTGCCAAAATACATATGAAGTCAGTTGATTCTATTTATTAAGACCATACAAGGCCTTTGACCTCCTTACAGTGCACAAACATTAGGCCAGCTGGCTTACAGACATTCTTTTATACTAAATCTGCACACTCATATCTGTTAGCAACTTTTCATTTCAACACGTCACAAGGAGTACCAGAACTGTAGCAGTGGTTTATATGGTTATATTTAGACTGTATGACTGGCCAGTAGAAGTACATACTGTGTCATTTTCATGTGTTCATTAGTGGTGGCTGATAACAACCGTAATACTTATTTCAGGTAAATAAATCATGTTGAATTGGGAACCTGGAAATGATCACATCAGGAATTAGCTCTGAACACCCACCTCACTATAAGGGAGAGAAATATTTAATTTGGCAGGAATTTATCACTGGGAAAAAATCATCTGAGTGCAAAAGCATTTATGAATGCAGTTTCAAAAGCTTGAATAGGCACAAATCCCTTTCTGAGGTGCAAGTATAGGCTGGAGGTGTTACTGATTTTCAAAGAGATTACTTGAATCTGTAATGAAAAGGTGCAAAGTGACTTTGTTTAGTAGACATAACCCATATTTTCTGAGCCCATCATGCTCTGCAAACTGCAAACAAATGCAATCTGTTTACTTCATGAATAGCCTGTCTGTTCCCTGGGTCTCAACAGAGACCAAATTAAAAACATTTTGTCACCATTTATGTTCCTTCACTGTCACCATGCCTATGTGGGAAGGCATCATATTCCATTCTGGCGATGTGTATGTAGTCCATTGTTATAATTATGTTTGGTCTTATATTTGGCATAAATAGCAGAGTTTTGGTAGCAGGGGGCTGTCAAGGTGAGCTGTGTGGGAGAAGGCAGTGAACCACCCTGTTCTAATCCTACATGGTTTCATAAGGCTGTAAAACAGGCCAAAAAAGATCATTGATGTCAGAGATTCAATCAGGGAGAGGAGCTCGTGGTTCCTCTACTCAAACATATCTAAGAAAGAGATGCAGCTGTGAGGGTTAGGAGGCACAGCTGGAGCAACCACCTTGGAAAGAGATTCCTCTAAGGGAAGTGTGGTCATGGGTAATGCACACCAGGGCAGGGACACCCCAAGGCACTGAAGCCAGTGGAGGATCCATGCTGAGGCAGGGACACCACCAGGAGGGCAAGAGCAGGTGAACCATATCGGGGCAGGGGAGTATTTTAAGGAGTAAGAAGCAGCAGAGGAAAACAAATAAGAAGCAAGAAGCAGCTGAAAGAAACCACTAAGTGTAAACCCCAACCTCCTATACTGTCTGTCATCATACAAAAGGGATTGAAAGAGACTGAGTGTAGTATGTGGCAAAATAAAGGGAAATTGAGACTCTGAATTGGAGGTGTGATTGACTGAAGCAGAGCATGGCCAGAGAGGTAGGAAAGGAATTTCCCTAAATTTTTCTTTGACTGTTTGTATCTTTTTTCTCAACAGTTGAATCAGTAATATAAGGTCTATGTTAATTGGCAGGAATTAAATTGAAATGCCCTAGACTGAGGCAGTTTAGCCTGTCACACTTCCGAGAGTAAGCCTTCCTTTACCAGATGCAAAGTCTCTTTAACTGTGATTGATTTTTCTGGTTCTCACTCTCTCAAATGTGGCCAGCTGAGGAAAACAGGTCTTTAAAATTCTGTATAGGTCTTGAAGAACACAGTCAGTGAAAATGTACATCTTATTCATTATATGGTAGAAAAATTGGACAGTTCAAGGTGGATACTCTCTTATTCCAAAGCAAGTTGATATTCCTCATATTCTTGTGATGATATGCCTTGAATTAGGGGTGTTTTCATCCAGTGATACTAAAAAATGCTGGGTTTATCTCAGGTAAGTGGGCTCTGGCTCTCTGGGAAAAAACGGTTGTGATCATTATATTTGTAGATGTTATACTCCAATTTGACTTGAGAGAATCTTGACAACATAATATGACACATAAAATGACCGTGAAGGACGATGTCTACAAATCTTCATTCAAAAACCCTTAAAGCTATATTAGGAGAAATAAATGAATAATAGAAATATTCATGTAAGAACTAGTTAATTTTCCTAATACTGCCTTTGTTAAACTTGTGCCTAAGTGAGAAGCAGTCAGAAACCCCTCTCAATTTTGTTTGTATAGCTGGGACATTAATGGTTATTTCTTTCTTCCTTTGGGAAACTTCTGTGATCCCCGCTTACTGATAGTATTGTTTTTTGTAGTATTGTTTTGCATAGTATTGTTCTTCAGAAACAGAGGTTTTATGATTTATTCAATCCAAAATTATCAACATTTAACAATCAGTTATGTCCTCTAGTAAAACAATTAATGTAAAATGACACAGAAAATGACTACAGTTTTGTCTTGCTTCTCCCAAATTTAGTTGTTTACTACAATGGTTCCTACTGATCCATTTCCATGCTGCTTCTCTCTCAGAAGGGCAATCCCATTTAGCCCATTATTATCTTGTCCAGCTTCTTGTGTTTCCCATCCTCTAGGTCTGGCCTAGTTCTGTCTTTCCTGGTTCCTCAATAGAAGGGTGCTTATGTGAGTTTGTGAACCCACTCAGTTCTTGTGATTTTTATGCCTAAAGTTTCCCCCAAATTGGATTTCAGACTTATTCAGAGTTGACAGTTTGTAGTTTTATTATCAAATAATTGTAGTAAATAGAAACAAAAGTGAAATGTATATTTTATGAGAGAGTGCTGGAGATGTGTGTGTGTATATGTATGCATGTATGTTTCTGTGTATGACTTAGAGACTCCATTCAGAATCCCTGTCTTAAATTATCTGAAAAATTTTAGCACATACAAACCCTGGTATTCCTACAGTCAGAGTTATTTATGAATAAGCTTAGGCATTCCAGTGAATTGCTAAAAAGAACAACATGCAATTCTTCTGAAACAGTGGCCTTCCCTTTATAAAACGGAAGTAAAAATATGAGGCAGTCAACAAAAATAAAAATGGATCATAATAACTGGATGATAATAGGATAGTAAATCTCTGTGCTATGATAAACCTTTGTCATGTAGAGGACTAAGTTCACCAATTCACGGAGAGGAGGGGATTAGATTATGTACTTTGTTGTTTACATATTCTAAGATTTTGGGATCCCTAAAGGAATTCACAACCTCCATTTAAATCTTCTTTAAATCTTTGCCACTGTGACCCACTTTAATCTCTTCTCATAAGGAGAATTTTAAAACAGGGAACATCAAGGTGAATTTCAACTTCTGTGCAGAAAATAAGGGCACTCAGCAGTTTTCAAAATCAGGTACAGTACAGCTCTTGTTCCTAATAATGCCTGCTAGATTAAATTTTAAATGTGGGTTCTGAATAAGTAGTTTACATAAGGCAGCACATGTTTAGAACTTCAGGTTTTGCTTTAAGATTGCCTTAATCTTTAAAATGGATCTGTACTAGTAGGAAGTTTTATTCTTGAGTTAAACAATTTGGATTTTTTCCCCTCCTCCTTCTTAGTGTTGTTCTACATGGGGAAATGAAAAAATGCCTTATTCTTATGATGACATTATAGGATTTAAATTAGTCTATATTAGTAAAAATCCATAGAAATCAATGCAGTCACTTCTGATTTACAACAGTACAAAAGGAAGAGAATTGTTTGACAGTGTTCTAGCTCTGAGCAAGACTTTCTGTTGCAGAGTTACTCCCAGGAGTTTCCTTAAGGTGGACTGATAGCAATGAAAATTTCTACAGTGTCAAAAAAAAAAAAAAGTCTAGTTAAGTACTAGGAATCAGTAAAAAGATTCAAAACAATGCTGGAAAATGGTTTTTCCTTCCATTTCTAAATATCAGCAACTCTAATCTGAGTTAGTCATTGTTTAAACTGTTTCTTCCAACAGGACTGAGACTTCATTTCTAAATTAGTGTTGTCTTCTTCAACCACCCTTCTCCAACACCAGAAGCAAAATTAAAGAATATGAGACCTTTCAAGCCTGTAGGAAAAACTCACATAAGCACCCCTCTATTGAGGAACCAGGAAAGACAGAACTGGGCTTGACAGGAAGGATGTGAGGATATGAACTGTGTTTCAGGAACATCAAGAAACAGTGTAGGAGAAAAAAGAAAACCAAACAAAACTTTAAAGAAGGCTGTTCCGTGACTCTAAGAGCACCTTTTTGATATTTTCCTAATTATAAAAATCATCTGCATTGAATGATGCCTTAGATGGTTTGTTTACAGGTGTTCATGTCATATCTCCCCATTTGCTTGTTTATGGCTATTGTGGATTTTTATTCTCTTTCTGAGGAACAGCATCTGAGAGAAATGGCTTCCTGAATGAAGTTAAAATATGATAGATTTGTACTTATTTCTATTCACATATATGAATATTTCATATTTACTCTGTTGCATAAATTAATTGATTTGCAGTTGCTTTTTGTATTAAGACTTTTAAAAATCTGTAAAAGGGTAAATATTTCAGGCATTCTCTGCTGTGTGAGGTTGAAAAATTAGTCTGAATCTGGCATTTCCTTTATTAGTTATTTTTGTAGAGTTAGAAATAAGCCCATTTTAGATGCAACATAACATTCATATAAAAATGTTAAAAAAACCTGAGGAATTTCTTTCAACACTGAACGATGAATTCATTAAAATAAGAAAAATGGTACTGGCCTTACAGTTGTTCTTTGTATGTAGAAATATGAAAAAAGTTAGAAGTTTTTTCAAACATGCTCCCTTCAACAGAGCTAGTGTAACAAAGCTGTCTAAAAATTGAGCTGCTCTGTTTGTGAGGACAACTTTTTAAACTGATAGGTGAAATGGGTAGTAATGACCACTAAAGACCTGCAATGTTAAATAAATGAAGAGGTGCAGAACTGAAGTGTGTACTGGAAAAAAGGACAGGAATCCCTTGAGCTGGCTATTCCTACGAAGAGTGTGTTGTGACACACATCTAAATATAAGCATTTCCTCTATAGTCAATAGGGAGAATTAAATTTCTCCAGCGATTAGACTCATTCTTTCCACATACGATTAAGCACCTAACCTTCATACATTTGAAGTCTGGCGAGAGGAATCCAGGTTCAGGTTAATGAAATCTAGTTTCTTATATCTTTCATGAAGACTAGCATTTGTGAGGACACAATGCAGATCTACAGCCTTTTCTGGGATTCTTGCTTGTGTCTTCATTAGGTTATCAGACAGAGACTATTGTTCGTGTGAGAACCTTACTGAGATGAAAACGTTAATAAAAACTCTTATTTTTCCTGACCATTTAAAGACAATAGTATTTATTGCTTACATTGCTATCCATGTTTTTTTTAGAGTTTACCCTAAGCACCTGTGTTGCCTAGCAATTTTATTAAAAACCTGAATAATACATGAGTGTTTGTACACAACCCACACGCTCACTAGGTTGTATTATATTAACATATGCACTGCAAATCTTTGCAGTTCAAAAAGTGTTTGATTACCAGATCACAAGGCTGGTAGAATATACATGTAACCAGACTGAGCAATAGTCCTCCACACATAGGATAACGATAATATTTTGCACTTTGAGATTAACTACCATCTGTGGACCTCAAACATTTCACGTCTATTAACAATTAAACCCACACACCTCTGCACTGACAGCAATCTATGCCATTTTTTTCTGTCTGTAAGTTGTCACACACCACCACATCTTGAATACTGTGAGCAGTTTTGGCCATCACAATATAAGAAAGATATTAGGCTCTTAGACATCACCCAAAGGAGGGCAACAAAGATGGTAAAGGGCCTTGAGGGGAAGCCATATGAGGAGCAGCTGAGGTCACTTGGTCTGTTCAGCCTGGAGAAGAGGAGACTGAGGGGAGACCTCATTGCAATCTACAGCTTCCTCATGAGGGGAAGTAGAGGGGTGGGCATTGATCTCTTCTCTGTGGTGACTGGACCCTGAAGTTGTGTCAGGGAAGGTTTAGTTTGGATATTTTAAAAAGGTTCTTCATCCGGAGGGTGGTTAGGCACTGGAACAGGCTCCCCAGGGAAGTGGTCACAGCACCAAGCCTGTCTGAGTTCAAAAAGGTTTTGGACAATGCTCTCAGGTACATGGTGTAATTCTTGGGGCTGTCCTGTGCAGGGCCAAGAGTTGAACTTTGATGATCCTTGTGGGTCCCTTCCAATTCAGGATATTCTCTAGTTCTATGGTATGTATATATAGTGCAATACATGAACAACTCACTCCTTTTTATGTGTAGAACACAGCTGGACCACATTATCATAACTTGGATTTTTCGGTGATTTATCTCATCAGCAGATAATATAGGCATGATGATCTTGTTTATCAAATCATTTCAGTGCAAGACAGTCTCATTCATGGCTAATTCTAAGGATTTGTCACCTCAGGTCTAAATATTGTAACTAAGCCCCAGTGAAACAGAGCTCATATGTTACTTCCATTATGAGAATGTTAATCATGGCTCTTATAGAACTGGACATCAGACCTTTGGAGAAAATAATATAATGTGACTTAACATGGTAGAGCTCTTTTTAAAAGAAGTGTTTATTTTTTCTCTTTTCCATGTAAATATATAATAAAGCAGCATGATTTTGCATTTTTTATTTTGATAAAGTTATTAATTGAACAATATATTTGAGCTGATGTTCTAGATATCCAGAAAAAAATCAATATTTAAAAAAAAATATTAAGAACCCAGCTGTGTAGCATGTAAAAATGGGAATTGTACACATTTAACATCTGAAATTACTCCAGTTTGATATAAATAGTTGCATTGTCCAGGGGCATCAACAGGACAAGAACTTTGTAAGAACTGCTTTGTTGACAGCAGTAATATAAACAAGATTATGTGTGATGATGCACAACTGTATGCAGAGGGACAGAGATAAATAGATTGTAAATTGATCTCATAATGCATTAAGTAAACCTGGAGTAATTCAGGATGGTGATATAGAAAAGGCATCTTCACAGGCTCATTGTTTGGCAGAGGAAATGAACAGTCAACAAACTACAGGAAAAAAGTTTTCTCTAATTTTGAGATATTTTAACTTGTTCCCATGTCTAGCAAAAGTACATGGTAGGGCACCAGTATATTAGTTACCTCGGCAACAAAAGCTGCAAAAAAATTTTCTTTATTCCACATTGTGTAGATAACTAAACAGGAAGTATGAACAGAAGAATACCACAAGTGTTCATCTGGATTTTATAAAATTCATATATTTTTAAACATCACGCTATTTATTAGCTAAAAATCAAAGCTTTTTGAGAAAAAGTAAACAGAGGAAACTAGTTTTTCACACAAAAAAAAATATTACTTCCAGTATCACTGAAATAATTATCAATAAATTTTTCATTATCTCTTTATACCGACTTTGTTGCTGGGAAAAAAATTTATCTTTAAAAAAACCATAAAAAATAAAAATTCCTTTAGAATTAAACAGCATATGAGAATTCATGGATTACTGTGCCAGATATCTACTTCTTATTTGAAATAAAAACCATAATTAAAACACCTACGTGGTTATTGAAAAAAATAAAATGCACCATTGAATTCATACAAATTAGTGTTTAATTCCATTTCATCAGTCACACATTTGCTTCTGTATCTGCCATAGGTTGGTGAAAGGAATGCTGAGTGATGTCATAGACCTCTCAGTTTGTGACTGTGCATATCTTAAATTCATTAAACCTACTTCATTTATGCTGTGTAGCAGTAATGCCCATGAACCTTAGAGCATATATAGCAGATCAGGCACTTGAAATTTATAAGGAAAAAGCCCAATTTTGGCTTCCACAGTCTTCTGTGCCCAGTAGCAATAATTCTAAATAAAATTTCACAGTAAATCACACAGCAGAGTTCTTAAAGATCTCCTGAAGAGATGAGTTTGAAAAATAGACTAAATTTGTCCCTATTATGAGATGACAAAGCATTTAGTTGAAAACTAAAAGTTCAGCAAATCTGTTTGCCAGAGATTTCAGCTGTGCTAAAAAGCTGTTAGCCTCTTACTCTCTACACTCCACACTCTTTGCAAAATTCACCTGGGAGAGCAGTGAAGTTACAACACTAAAAGGTTCTACAAATTCTTGGCATTTGTTCTGTACCCATAGCGTCGACTGACAGTTATGCACACTTTAGAGGATTTTCAGATGAAGTATTTCTGTGTTCTCTAGGTGAGAATGAGAAGTGGAATGACGCTTTACAGAGAAGTAAAAGGAGACAGAAGAATCCCTGTCTACCATTGGACTGTATAAATCAAGCCCAGTATTTAGAACAGTGAAAATGTCAGGGGTTTTTAAGCTGGAGAAGAGAAGACAGATGAATACCAGTTTTACAGGCTCAACCTTGCTAGTGGCAAAATTTCAATTATTAGTAGTCAGATCATTAAATAAAGCCTTTTGCACATGTAGGAGGGCTTTTCTTCAAGACTTCTTTGACCAGACAGATTTATCCTTTTTTCTAATATGTCTTAATTAAACTCCTTCAAAAAACTTGTCCAAGCGCTCTGGAGCACTGAAGTGAGCTTTTTGAGTGTATAAAAGATTTCTTCAAGAGCTTTGATGTAATTTGTGAGCTTTCAAAGGTAAGATTTATGGCACTATAATCTTCTTCAAGACAAAGTGACATCAGAGTTACCTTGTTCATGTAAAGTTATAGGGTATTCTGGTAACAGAGACATGAACATAAGGCACAAAGTAAAAAAATGTTTCAATATAGTCAGAAACATATTTAAAAGCTAATAAAAAATAAAAACTAGAAAAAAATTAATAGCCATAAACAGCTGAAATAGAATATTAACATCAATTAAAATGTTACTAGAACTAATAATAATGCAAAGATTTTCTGTAAGATGTTACATAATGAAAAAAAGCTATTTTTGACACTTATTCTATAATCCTAAGTATTAATAGCACTGAGAACTCTTTTGTATAGACACAAAGACATACATAATTAGAGAATCACAAAATCATAGCATTGTTTGGGTTGGAAAGCCTCTTCAAAGTTCCCTGAATACAACCTCTCTGCCATAGGCAGGGGCATCTTTCAGTAGGTGAAGTTGCTCCAAACCAAATCTTGAACACTTCCAGTGATGGTTTATCCACAACAACGCTTCCAGTGATGAGTCTCTGGGCAACCTGTTCCAGTGCCTCATCACTCACATAATAAAAAATTTCCTCATTATCTCCAATCTAAATCTACCCTTTTTCAGTTCAAAAACAGTGCCCCTTTTTACCTGTCACTACAGGCCCTGGTGTAAATCTTCGTTCGCAAAGCCTAGCCATGATGATGACAGGCCCTGGTAAAAAGTCTGCGTCTGTCTTTCTCAAAAGACCACTTAACATATTGATGAACCACAATAAGGCCTCCCTTGTGCTTCTCTTCTTCCGTCTGAGCAACTCTGACTCCCTCAGCCTTTCCTTATAGGAGAGGCATTCAGCTCTGGTCGTTTTCATGGTTTTCCTCTGGACCAGCTGCAACAGGTTCATGTGCTGGACCTGCGCTGGGGATCCCAGTGCTGGACACAGCTGGACACACCCTACAGATAGGATACCATGAGAGTAGAGTGGAGGAGAAAATCGCTTTGCTTGACCTGCTGGTCATGTTTTCATTTTTGCAGCTTGGAATATGATTGGATGTAAGTGAGCACTGTTGGCTCATATTTAACTTTTCATCTGCTGATATCACCAAGTCTCTGCAGGTCTGCTCTCAATCCATTCACCACTCAGTCCGTATTGATACTGAAAATTGCCCCAACCCAGGTGCAGGACCTTGCACTTTCACAGAAGGCTTCCCTCTCCTCTCATTTAATCAAATAATCTGAGTTGGAAGGGACCCACAAGGGTGATCAAGTCCAGCTCTCAAGCGAATGGCCCATATGAGGATCAAACCCACAACCTTGGTGTTAGTAGCACTGTGCTCTAACAAAGTGAGCTAATTGTTGAACTTCTTGAAGTTCATATGGTCTTTGACTTCAAGCCTGTGAAGGTCCTTCTGGATGACATGTCTTCCCTCTAGTGCCTCAGTTGAACCACTCAGCTTAGTGTCATGTACAAACTTGCTGAGGGTGCACTCAGTTCCACTGTCTATGTGGTTAATAAAGTTATTGAACAGTAGTGGTTCCAATAGGGACTGCCAAGGGTCACCAATTGTTACTGATCTCCATTTGGACATTGAGCTGTGGACTGCCATTCTTTGCATGCAACCATTACAATTACAGAAAATTGATGTTACCCGCTGAATAAAACTGAAACAAATCCTGAAAAATCATTAATCTGAAATTAGAAACAGTCTGTCACAATAATGAGGACAGTCCATATTGATACTTTTTCTACGTAATTCTGATTACAGATCCATTTGGCTGAATACAGAGAGGGGTAGTACAAATAGATAATACACATTTATCAAGGAAAATGAAAATTTGATCATAAAAGTTTATAGAACATGATCAGTTAAAATGTTTGAAATTTAATATCCACACTCTTAATTTTTTTAAAAAGTATTGACTCTTCCTTTTTGGCTTTGTTTCTGGTTTGTTTTTTTTTTAATTACAAGGAGATATAGAAAAGAAACAGACTAAAAACTGTACAGAGACAGCTTATAATTAGAATTATATCTAATTTTCCCATAATTTTTTGAATGTGACAATTAAATCCTTAAAAGTTGGGTTTTTTCAGTTTTGCTCAGAAAGTCTGCCATTAAAAAGTTATATACAAAATGAAACATTTCTTTTTTTTCTTATGAAGTTTTTGACCAGGTTCCTCTTAACCACTCTTCCTCAGAAACTTTGATCCAAATAGTTGATTGCACTTAAGGCTTTTTCTTTGGGGACTGTTAGTCTCTGAAGTAGAAAAAATTGTTTGTGTGTATGTTTGCACACATGGTTTAATTTATATAGATACACATATATATGTATATATATATGTGTATATATTTGTATAGGTATATATGTGGTTTTCTATATTTACACGCATGCAAACATCTATCAGAGACATATCAAGTTAATATCACTGAACTATATGGTAATGCCAGCCCCAGATAAATTATAAACCTAAATCTGGAAAGGGCTTGCAAAATGCTTGCTTGCCAACTGTCAGATGTAATAAGTTTTTGTAATTTATTACTGACCTTGGTTAGCAGGTGTGAAATGCATCAGGGAACATGTGAATCATCATGATATTGTTTTCAATTATTGTGTTTGCTGTCTTCAGCTGAAATATGAATGAAACTTTGTATTTTATGTAGCTTTTTTCAATGGCAGTGAAAGAAAATACATACAAGACAAAGCATTTCATGATGCTTCCTTTGTATTTTTAAAATTTCTGCTATGATATAATGCCTATCAAAGTTTTTAGACACACTGTATTGCCAAGTCATACATACTTTTCCTGTGGCTAAGCAAAAGAAACAATGGGAAGACCTCAGTGGTAAGAATGTTCGTTATCTGCCCTGTATCACATTCCTTTCCCAAAACTCTTCCCAGAGGCTCACATCAATTGCAGAATGCTCAGCTAGATATAAACTTGGCAATTGCTCCAAAACATATAGATTGTTCCAGTTTCTTCGGCAATCTCCTAACACAGTAAGACATCATCATGGCTAGGCTTCGTGAACGAAGATTTGGGAAGGGCTCTACCCACACTTGCTACAAGCGCACTGGTGACTAAAGAGGCCAATGTGAGATAGACAAGTCTCGTTGCAAAAGGCACAGCAGAAAGACTCCTTAGGTGGTATTGACAAGACACGATTCTTTCTGCATTGTCTTGTCTCCTCGAGAGCGATCCTGCGTACGTTCTCAACAGTAAGACATATCATTACTTAAATAACAATAACTAGAAGGATTCCCCCCTACAAGGTATAAAGACTACATCGTAGCTCTTCTGTTACAGGAACTCTTCTGAAAAAGGGGTTCTGACTCCGACTCACAACTGACCAAAATTTTTGCCTAGTTATGCGGAATTCTGTGATGTCCCTTTTCTAGTAATCTCTTCTCTTCCTCTAAATCTAATGATTTAGACCTTACTCAGTGAAACAAGTATGCAAGATGAAGCTAAACTCTTAATTTCAGCTATTTTCACTGTTCAGTTGACTGTCTCACCCCTTCAGGCTCAGGTGAGTAACAGCTGCACAAAGCAGCCAGCCATCTACCCCTGCTTTCAATGTCTACACCTGGATACTTCTAGTGCTACATCTAACACTCACTTCAGGTAAATCCACAGTCACAGAATATTTTCGAGAAGTTGGAGAGCCCTGCAGAGGTTCAGATCTACTCATACCCTGGTTTAAAATTAATAATATAATTTTAAAAAACTACTTTTTGAAATTAATTTATTTAAAGAAAGATCTAAGAATTTGATGTTGCACTGATTCACCTTGCACAGACACAGCCTCTTTGGTAATTTTCTCTTAAATCAGTCTAATGTACTGTTTGTAAAATTGTGTACCAAACATACCTATTGCACATATTTTAAGATTTTACTGTTCAAAAAATTTTGATACTGTTGCCCCAAAATATAAATGCATTCTACATTTCTGCTTTGATCTGTGTGCAGATGTAGAAGTTTTTAGATATAGAAACCACAGACACAACACACTTATCCATCTACATGTGTATATACACATAGTTATTTCATACAAGAAAAAATAGAAATCATCCTTGGATAACTAGTTAAAGAGTTACAGGAATGATGGATTTAATCTGAATTTTTACATACCTGAAAGGAAAAATAAAAAGATTTGCATACACCTTTAGTGATTGGCCTTATGCAGCTTTGATTTGAGATACAAAGTACTCTGACATAAACTGGGAGAGAAGAAATACACAAAAATACAAACCAAAAGCATAAGTTTAATTAAATCTACATTGACTTATGAGATAGTTATCTCAATGTACTCCATCAAATAAGACTACCCACATGAAACTTGCACTTAAGGCACAAATATAATAATTTTAACATAAATTTAATTGCTTAAAGTATCAAAATACACATGAAATTTTAGGAGAGTTAAACATTGATTTTGGTAAGAAACATTGAGTTATCAATGCTTGCTAAAATCTGAATATTTGGAATATTTTATTGGGATATATTTTTATTATTCTGAATATTTGGGAATATTTCACTTTAGTTCAGTCATATAAATACTGCTGTTTTAGCTGGTACTTCAAGGTAGAACTTCTGGCATTTACAACTTAATACACTTGTAGTCAAAAATTAATTTCATTCTATTCTTAGCTCCAAAACAACAAACTTCAAAAGGTTTAGAAAATAAGTAATCTGCTTCTCTAGTAGGAGTATGACACAGTAACCATATATCTTCTGTATGTAGGGACTGGTTAACAAAATTTTTTTTTTTTGCATTCTATATATAATTCTTTGAATTCAAACAAAAAAACTGTTGATGAGATTCAGCTTCAGAGGAACAGTTTTTCGCTCATAATATTTCAAAAAACACATTTCTGGAAACTTTGCCATATTAAATCTTATTAATATAGGGGTCTGGCACAGTCATTATTGAGTTGTCATCATAGTCTACAGGATATAAATCTAAAAAAAATGCCTCCTGTATAAAGAGAATTCTTTATTAAAACCACCTTTCTTTAAAAGTATATTACAACAATATGTGATTTTTGTGTGAGCAGGAGTTCCTTTTATGTCACCATGGTTGGTCAACTGCCTGCTTGTGTTGCATCTGTAGTAGAGCTCTTAGAGAATGTAGAAAGCAGTTTTGGCAGGTGACCTTTTAAAGAAGAGCTTGTCAAACCAGTGATTCCAGGAAGATCTTCATTAAAGTGAAGGGAGTTCTACCTATTTTTTTTTTAAACTTGAGAATTGAAATATCCTAGTGTGATTTAGTTTCCTTTTAATTGATAGCTCCTTATTTTATAGTCTAACTTTTGATTCTGTATGTATCCCAAGCAGATAATGCTAAGAAGCAGGAGCAAATTATTATTTTCATGTCTGGTCATCATCTGACTGTTTGATGTTCTTTTGGGAAAATTCTCTACAACATATAAAGTTCTGCTGTAGCTCAACAGTGTATAAAGACAGAGACATCAGTTTTATGAGGTCTCTCTGCTTAATAGGCATGGATATACAAAATATTCCTGTAAACTAATATAGCAGAAATTAGTCTGCAGTACCAAATACATATTTCAGATCATATTGTTCAAAAAGTGAATATCAGCAGGTTAAAGATGACTTGCAGGAACACCCAATATGTATAGCAAGTCACCAGTTAATATGCTTCTACTAATACTGAGTACACTAATATAGAGTACACCAATATTCTACATTTAACAGAACTTTTGATTCAAAATAGTCTCTATGTGTCAAGTCCCTCTAGGCTGTCAGTTGAACAGCTTTTTTACAGTTTGCCTGAATTCTACAGATTGCCTAGTAAATTCTTGAGAATCTACTCAAGAATTTTCAATGCATGAGAAAATGTACAAGGAATTTTCATCCTATCTTCCTTCAGCTAAAGTAAGTTGCCATCTGCTTCAGTCATGCAGGAGAAGAGTTCAGTTAACAGCAGCTGATATGTGAATTCCAGAGCTGTTGTGCCAACACTTCCAAAGCTGTGGCTATGTCAGTAATTGGCTGGCTAGAAACAATCATTAGGTGCCACATTTCTAATTAGCAACGACATGATGGTTATCATTTTTCCCTCTTTAAATAGTAGAAAACGCTCCATCCTCTTTCAGAATTAAAATAAAATAAAATAAAATAAAATAATAAAAAAAATTGCTAAGTGTGTCCTTTAGATAATTTTGTCAGTACTACTACTAAAATTACAATATAACATAAGGATAGATTGTATACCTCCTAATGTTGAAAGACAGAAACTTGTCTTTGAACACATCAGTTCTTGAATACCTTGGTATCTTGAAGCAAGACGAGAAATTTCCTCAAGCTAAACGCAGTTCATGGCTGCTTTACACTTTTACTGTAACAGGCAGAGTGAAGCGATCTTTTTAATTCTCAAGAACACACTTTTGCATAGGAATAAATGCTGTGCCTGTTTTCTTCACTGTGTCTATCTGTGACAGTTTGTGCTGTGAATAAAAGTGCAGGGAAGATCTTGTTGCTAAGCTGCCAGAAATTGCATCACAGTTAGATAAAAGACCTGGTTGAAAAAAAAAAAAGAGCTAGTGGTGGGAGAAAAGCAAACATTTTCACAGGTGACTTGGCTAGAGATTCCCTTCAGCAAAGACCTTTTTCTTAGTTTGAAAGAAACTGAGGGAAAAAAAATAAAAGAAACACAGACTTTTTTTTTTTAATTTTGAATTATTTGAAAAAGATCAGAGAGAGTAAGTAGGAAAATTGTCTGGAAGCATACCATGAAGTACTTATGTCAGAATGGACATTAAATAAAAGGAGAAAGGAACAAAAATAACTGTAATTATAATCAAGAAAAAAAAGAGTGATATTAAAAATGGAAATAATTTCATGAATCAAGGCTCTAAGAACTCTAAGAGCATATTTGAACAACAGAATAAGACTCTCTTTGTCACTCGATATGATCTTTGTTTTAAGCTCACATTAAACTGCTGTCTTTGTAAAGGCTACCAGTAAGAGGAATCTTATGTCTTAGGGGGATATTTTTTATTATTTTTAATATTGTAATTACAGTTGAAGCTTATAAAATAAATTATAACTGCAGTTAAAGACCTGTCTTTACTCTGAAGAACCCTTTTGATCACTCATATCTTTCTAACAGTTTAATTTGCCAGAATTAATGTTTGGACAGGTGGGAAGCCACCTAAATGTGGCTTTTTAATATAGCCTTCTAAGGAAATAAATTTTCTGAGATAATGTTGGTCATCCTTCTTCCATTCCTTCCTTTCACCAAAGCTGTTGAGTGAAATGGCACTGAGGTAAGCTTAAATATTTTTTAAAAAAGAGTTTCTCTAATTTCTTTTTTTTTTTTAAGTTGTAAAACATTATTTGTTAATTCAATTTCATGGTAATGCACAGATTATATTTGTGAGCTTTTTAGATGGATAATTATTTTCATTCTGGTTTTCATTAAGAATTTAGCCTAGAAATACTGACAATTATGAGTACTGAAATCCCAATTATGTAGTTAGTTCTTGGAAACACTGAGATACTAATCTTTATTTTATATATTAACAGTCAGAAAGAAGAACTTTTTAGTTACAGTTCATTTCATCCTAGTATGTGTTTAAAGTTGATCAATTGAGTTGTTCTTATTGATTTTGACTCCTTATAAAGAGTATTAAGGACTCAGTAGTGTATGTTCACAGATTTATTGCAGAATTGAATCCCAGCACTACTTCTGCAATAAAATATTATTAAAGATTTTTTTTTTTAATTTCACTTGTGGTGCTAAAAACAAGAACAACTTTTAAGGTCTACTTCTAAAGTCCACAAATTTCCACTTTCTTTAAATCTGTACAGTAGATCCAGTGTGAGGTAAGAATGAGTTTTTCCCTCTTCTTCCCCAGTATTTGATGTTAAAAGACACCTTGAATTCCTAATTTTAATGTATGTAAATAGTTTAGATGCCACCTTATTTCTCATCCTTTTCTCATTCTTGTAATATAAAGTGTCTTGCAGATTTTGCAAATGATTTGTCTATACTTAGAATAGATTTTATTACAGTACTAATAATGATAATTATATAAGGAGTAGTTGTCACTTTACATCATGTCATTCTTTTTTCATTAGTTCTACTGTAAATGGTGTAGATTTTAGGGGAATTAGTTACACCTTCTCCAAATCTCCAAAACTTTCGCAATTATTTATTACAAAATTGAAAGTATTATGAAGAGTTCTACATTTTTAGTCACAAGCAGTGATATAATTGTCTAATAACAAAATATTTTGTGTTCTTGCTTCGTATTGGCTGCTTAAATGTGGAAGCCTAGATTTGAGTTGAGGAAAAGGCACAGTTATGTCAAAGATTTCCAAATATGAGCTATAAATTGGTTTTTCTTCTTTTTTTTCAATTTTGCTAATAGTTTGTTTAACATAATGAAATCACGGAATATGAGCAGAAGTGTGAAAACCAAATAAATAGCACAGTTGTACCTGCAGAAATGAATCTGCAAGCTTTTTGAAACAGCATTAACTTTTGAACAAACATCTTCATTAACATACTCAGGATCAGCCATAGGTGACTATGGTGTGGGAACCACTGCACCCCAATTTCAATGGTAAGCTGTATTTTCCCCTCAAAACTTTACAGTATGCTTAAGATGCTCCAACAGAGAAAATTCCAAATGGTCTCCCACAAAGAAAAAGATGCAGTGAAACCAGCCCTTTTCTACTTCCCTCTCAATTTATGCTTATGAGTATTTTCCACATCAGGTCCTCCAAGAAATTGTGGGAAAATTTGAACTCAGGGACATCACTCCTTCTTTACATCACTGTTTAATATGTTTTATTAGGTCATCGCCCCCCCAAAAAAAATGCTTTAGAGATCTGACAACAAAAGGCTGCATAGCACAAGCAACCTCAGTTCTGCCAGTTAGAAATTTGGACTTCCATCAAACCCCTTCTATTTTTATGGCTCTCTGCATTCTGACTACTAAGTAAAACAGGATTCTTTCAAAGTCCTGGGCATTTTGCCACCACTTTGGGCCATGGGACCAATAAAAATCATTAGCAATACATAAATTTTATCCAGTGGGCTTTCCTGAACATGTGCAAATGTTCATAAGGTTAAAGAACAGAAATCCATATGTTGTATCTTACATGCTTAGAATGCATTGAGTTTAGCTAGTTTAAAATAAGTTTATATGAATATCCTGACATTTTTATATCAAATTAGGACACGTGGTTCAAGTACCACAATAAGAGTCCTGATTAAATAAACAGATTGCTGTTACATTCCAACAGATAAAATCAATCACTGCAAAAAGCACTTCTTTTTCATCTTTACTGTACTATAGTAACACTAAACTACAATATTAATGAAATATTCACATTTTCTGAGATGGAAATTTGCCCTTTCAAAATAGAAAGTTTCCATCTTCAAGAGAGTTTACATTTCCTGTGGAAAAGCAGCACTGTTGAGATATTTATGGGGGGGGGGTAAAATCTAGTATTCAGTAGAACATTTCCATAGGATATTATGGAATCTTTTGGATTAATTTTAACTTAGATATAACTTGCTTTCTTAGCATTCAGTAAGAAGTACATACTATTGTTTAACTATAAGTTTTATACACCTGGAAAATATATCCTGTTTCTGGCTTGTACTTGTGCTATTTTGAATAAACAAGACAGCTAATATTTTGTTTTGTTTTGTTCAAATGTGCTTGTTTTCTTGACCAGTGTCAGGTAGTATCATAATTTTAATATGAAAGCAAAAGCAGCAGAAGCAACCTGTGAACTTTTAAAAATATCAATGCCTTAGCAGCACCCAAACTATTAACATGTAAAAATGTCACTTAACAGAATCCTGCACATGTAGCTCTATAATGATATTATTTTACTGAAAATTGTACCATAACAGAACTGAGCATTTAAACATCCTACAACACATTTTGGAAGTACACTTGAAAGCAATTTCATAGGGGTTTTTTTTGGAGTTAAATGGAACTGAAGCTGAGGTTTTTTTATAATTGTGTTTTTTTGTGGCTCTGGCTATACACCTATACACCCACGCCAGAACTATTTCTTTCTTGGGGCTATTAGGTTATTAAAAATGTAGGACATTATTGCACATGGAAGCATTGAGGCAGAGCTCTCCTGAAACACAGATGAAAATTAAACAATAAAATTATTTTGCCTAAGGGTTGTACCTACTATGATGATAATAAAATGATTATCAGTTATAGTAGGCTGACCCTGACTGGATGCCAGATGCCCACCAAGCCGCTCTATCACTCCCCCTTCCCAGATGGACAGGGAAGAGAGAAAAAAATTCAAAATGGCTCGTAGGTTGGGACAAAGCAGTTTACTAAAGCCAAAGTGAAAGTTTGCGCACACACAGGTGAAGAGGAAAATAACAAGATTTATTCTCTACTTCCCACTAGCAAATGATGTTCGGCTACCTCCCGGGAAGCAGGGCTTCAACACCTGTAGAGGTTGCTCAGGAGGCAAACACTGTAAAAAACAATGAATGCCCCCATTTCTTCCTACTATCACAAGGTATGGAATATCCCTTTGGTTAGTTTGGGTCAGCTTGTGTCCCCTCACAGGATCTTGCCCTCGATTGGAGGAATGAGGGGAGGAAGGCTGAGATACAGTACTGATGCTTTGCCAGCGCTGCTCAGCAGTAGCCAAAACACTGGTGTGTTATCAAAACCTTTCTAGCTACCAATGTAAAGCACTGCGCTGTGAGGGCTGCTATGGAGAAATACAATATATCAGTGCAAGCATATTTTAGAATCAAAGTATGTTAAGAAAAAAAAACAGAAAAGCAACAACAACAACAAAAAGCCCTAAAATAAATCAATTTTTGCCCAAAGACCCATCAGAAGTAATAATTAAAACCACTGTTTCTGCGATGTCAAAATCCCAGCAAGAGTAGGAAAAGATAAAAAACAAAATCTATTTTAAGACATTTAATTTGGCCCAAGGAGATTCTTAATTTTTTACATATTGTAATCTCAAGTTATTGACATCACAGAAATTTTGGATCCTTAGACTGATTCCAAGTGACTGTGGAGGAAACGTGCTGCATTTATGTTCCTCTCATGTCAAGTCATCATGATCTAAATTTTCTGAGCTGTGGACTGGTTGTGAGAACAAAGCGTCCTTATAAAATGTGAGCATTTTCCTTGCTTTGTATTACAATATTTAATCTGAGTAAGTTGTCAAAATAATTTGTCTATATCTCCTGTTTCTTTCAGTTGTTACTAACACCTTTCTTAATTTATTGTGTAGTTTTCAGCTGTGTAAGAGCCATTAAAAAAACACATATAGTTTAATTTTGCTAACATGTACAGTGTGCCAGGCACTTCTACAAAAATAAGACAAACCAAAGGTGAAGTAACTGGACCATTGACTGGATCACATTAGAAATACAACTCTGATAACAAGTACATTTAAAACATTAATTTTTATTGATTTTTTTAATAGAGAAATATTTAACCTTCTTTCTCAGATAATTCTGTGTTTAAGATGAGTAGAAATATTACCAAGTAACCATCTAAGCATGAGAAGCACAAAACATAGTTATAAGCAAATCTGAGTGACTATAAATGGGGAAAGCAGGTAGAAACTTAAAAATTTAATATATTAATATATCAATCTTGCTAAGCTTGGAAATTTTAATTTTATTTCTTTATTTGATATAAGTTTTTTACTTAAAATTCAATCTGTTTGTTTTCAAAAGCTGTTCACTTCAAATTTTTACTTAATTATTCAGTTCCTGCCTATTATTTAAGGCTAAAATAACATCATTCAAGGTTAATTCAAATCAAATTAGATGATCTGAATTTTTATAAAAAGGAATAATGCAAAAAATCATTGATTCCTTAGAAATATCTATGGGATTTTCAAATAAATCATATACATACATACATACATATGTGTTTGAACATTTTAAATAATCTTAAAAAAATGTTTTTACTACTACACAATATGGGAGTTTCCAAAAGAAAGAGAAATATTATTATTTTTAATTATTTTTAATATTTCGTTTTTATTATTTTTAAATTCAATTTAATTTTTAAAACTTTATTTTTAATTTATCTTTAACTTTTTAAAATCATTTATTTCCAAAATAAACAGAAATTGTTATTAGATGTCTATAACATCATTGAGATTCTCTGTCATTCCTTTCAAGAAGAACAGAGGGAACATTTTTTAAGACAAATGGGACAGAAGGTGTATTCAATGTATGTGTATGTGTATATGTATACATACACATACACACATATACATATAATATTTTTTATTCTTTTTCTTCTGTCTCCCATTTTTCTCCATCCAGTAATTAAACATATCAACTTTTCATGCTGACTGACGATGTGTTGGACTACCCATTACACACCTTCTAGCAGCGTTTGCTCACGGTGCAGCCTGACTAATTTATGAGGTTACGTATGTAAGTCTTCAGTAAAAATAGTATGTGTAGTGAGCTAACAAGTTCTGTCAAGCACAAAAATGGAGTAGAAAGAATGTTCTGAATTGTCACTTACCTCCCGTTACATGTAACTATCATTTATTACATTAGCAGAGTAATTTAATTGTTGTGCATGTTGGTACCCATAATCCCCTAAACTGTAGGTCAATACAAACTTCCACTTCTTTTCCAGATTTTGAGTGGCTGAGGCATACACAAGGACATTTTGCAAATTAAACCAAGAGCAATAAATGTTCCAAATAGAGGGTAACACTAAGAGCTGAAATCACCCGATAGAAGGAAGCCAGCCCTAGGCTAGCTCTCTGCACCAGGTATGCACTAGTTCAGGTCACCTGTCAGAAAGATCCCTTATAGGATTCTCTGCTGTGTGTCTGTCACGTGCATCATTGAAGTAATTTCGTTGCACTCCACTGCATTGAGTAAAAAGACAGTATCAGTAAGACCGATCATTTCACAACTCTTGAACATGTATTTTGTCTTATAATCAGAATAATGTGCACCTGGTTTATTTTGGTTTGTGCTGTTTTTTTAAATGTCATTTTTTCACTGGATAATACTGTATGACCACAACTAAATATAATCATGCTTTCATTGGTTTTATCTACACAAAAATCATTGTTTAACAGTTGCTAATTGACTTTCAACTGTTCATATGAATGTTACATGAACAGGCAGTCTGGCCTTAAGATTTTTTTGTGATACATTCTCTACGGAAGGAAAACACAAACTGCTAAGACTTTTAGCTTTTTAATCTTTTTTTACTAATTTCAGTTGACTTTAGCTGTAAAGAAAAAAGTCTGGATTTATTTTTCTCAACTAGACAGATACAATAATGGCTTTGTCTTTTTCAAGGACTATAATTCATCCTAAAAGGATTATAATTAATTTAAAATCTAAACTGACAGAAAAATCTTCATCATTATGTTTCATTTTATTTCAGTGGACTTTGTATGTTTTGCATTTCTTTTATTTCTGCACAGAAAACTTTGGGATTTTTATTTTTTTTTCACCTCTCCCAGTTCAGATGAGGAAAACTCTATGAAAAACTAGGGTAGAAGTTCTAATGAATATAATAGTTAATCTTGGAAAGCTGTAACAAACTTTAAGTACTGTGCCACTAGTATCATACAGTCTCTGCTATCCATATCCCTTTGCCCACATGCTACTCCCCAAGATTTTTTCACTTTCAAAAGGAAACATTGCTCAACGTTAATCCAACTGGCTTTGTTGTTGAATGCTTCTGTTTTCCCTAAATAACTGCCCTTTTTACTAAACCTTAAAAATTTTCTGTCAATGGAGTCTTCTAATGGAAATGTTTTGTAAAATCTGGAACATCATTCGGGCTTGAATTTTCCTTAACTAAAACCAGAGTCTTAAGTATCTGCTTGGGAGAAACTCTTTGAAAAAGTTACTATGAAGAAGCACTGATGATTATAAACATCTGTCCTCCAGCACTGTTTTAGGCCCACAGACCATTTTGAAATCACTCTGACTGGTTTATTTTAAGTGATTAATATGGTAGCATTTAAGGAAAATATCTATGGGATTTACTGTATGGAACATTTACTGTAAAGAGAGTAATAGACCTGCTACTGTAGGAAGGATAAGTTTGTCTTTTGCCTTCCTTCACTGCTGATAATTTTTTGTGGTGTACTTTTATGAGAACAACTTACTGACAATGCTGTGTTTAAATTTTATACATATAAATGTCTTGTGAACAGTGTTGAGCATCAAAAAGACACATTATGTCCTTCAATTTTTTCTTTTTCTTCTGAATACTGGAACATGGAGCTGCAGCATTGTTCTGTATAAACAACATAAAATACAAAGTCATGCTCTTTGGGGAAAATAAACCATTTGTCATCTGCTGAATAAAATACCTTTTCACTTTCAAAGCTATGCAGAACTGCTGTATTTTATGCATTAGAGAATGTTTATACAAGCATGCTTCAGGAAAAAATATCTGGATGAACAGACTTCATCAGGTGTCAAAAAGCATCTGTTGATAAATGGCTTTGTATGTGTTCTGAGTTAACATTAATCAAAAAAGGAAAGTATTCCTTCTTAATCCAACCTCCTAGAATAATCACACATTTAAGCAGAATATAAATTAACTAGAATGCCTTTATAAGGTAGGTATTCCAAGATTTCATTGCAGGAATAAGACTGGAACAAGTACGATTATAACTACAAAAATGACAACTATTTCACATATTCTTAAAAGCCAGCATATTGTTTAAATTCCAGCTACTCTATCTATTGGATTTATGCTAATTTTAGGTTGTAAATGGAATCCATTCTCTCTGCCAAAGTGAAACTACTGTGTAATACATTAGGGATTATTGTTCATAAATAACACTAGCAGGGTCCTGCTCTGTCTTACAGTTGCACCTCTTAAAGGTGGTGTTTGTTACGCAACAGAAGCATTATTTGGTCATAAAACAGAGCAAAGAGGAAAACAACAAACCAATTTTAATAAATAATGCAACATTAATGACTGGATGATGTGTACTTCTCTGTTAATGAGTTTGTAAATTCATTAAACATACAATTTTGAGATATGTTAAAGTAGTTGGAAATGAGGCTGAAAAACTTCTCAAACACTTCAGGAATTCATCTGTGGAAATTCCCTCCTGAAAAGAGGGTCACTCTATCTAAACTTTTCCTGACAGATGTTTATCTAACCTGTTCTTAAAAGCATCTAAAGATAGAGATTCCACATCCTGCCAGAGCAATCAGTTATCTTGCTTAAATACCCTCAAGGCTGTAAATTTTCTCCTAGTGTCTAAGTTAGATCTCTTCCGATGCAATTTAACCTATTTCTTTTTTCCTCTCCCCTTGGAGAACAGTTCATTTATGTTTTTCTGCCATAATCTTCCATACCTTTGAAGGCTGTTACTTTGTCTCCCTTTAGTTTTCAGTTCTTCAGATTAAACTAGCTAAACTCTTCAGACTTTCCTCACAGGCAGTGGTTTTCTAGATTTCAGGCCATAGTTGCAACTCTTCCAGATTGTCTCACACTGGTCCAAATCTCTGTTTAAATGTGAGATCCAAAACCAGGCCAACAACTCAGCTGAGTTCTCACCCATGCTGGACAGACAGGAGGATTTGCTGAAGTATCTAATATATCTATGTTCTTCCAAGAGCAGGACAGGTACCATGTACTGGGAGTGGCAATCACTCACCTAGTACCTGTGCAACTAGGAGATGGACACTAAGGATCAGATTCATCAGCCTTTAAAAATAAAATTACTTGCTATTATGACTACCTAATAGGTTGAGGAGCAAACAGCCATTCCAAAGGTAGCACTTCTGTAGGTGAGATCAGAAACAGCCCATGTGAGAGGGCTGAAATATTTCCTGTTCAAGTCTAATGAAGATCTGTGTTTGGTCTGAGAATTTAATCCTGGCTCATTATATTCCCACTTGACCTTGGGAAATCTCTCTCCTTTAGGAGAGAATGGGGTCTCCTTTAGGATGCTAGATGTGACCAGTGTGAGCCGGGTGTAAGGATGGGAGTGCGTCTGCTGCACCTGGTCAGCCAGCTGTTAGGACTTGCCTCTGATTTTTGCTTCTCCAGGTCCCTCTGTCTGTGGATTCAGCACAGCTACTTCATACGCACACTTAGTAGCTATGCCAGAGATCTCATCTCAATGCTGTAAAATGTATATTAATACGGTGGCAGTTTAGTCATTTATCCGCTTGGCCTTTTAAACAATTAACAGATAGTTAATCTGGTTTGCATATACAAAACACTTTTTCATTCTAAAATATACACTATTCATTCTCTGTGAGAACTGCATGTGCCCTGTTTACCTTTACTAAAATAATAAAATCCAAAGTCTGTTTATAAAGTGAGATTAAATCAATTTTCTAATTCACATAAACACAGATACTGTGATCCAAATCCCTTCCTGATATACTCCAATGTGATATATCCTTGGCTGTCTTGGTTCAAGCAGTTTTTCTTTTTATTCTTTTTTTTCCTCTTGAATTGAGATTCTTTGAGATGGTGCTGATTTTATTATATTTTATTCTATGCTTCTAATGCAGAGTCCAAACCGAATTATCTGTTTCTTTTTCCTCACAGGACCTCATCTGATCTTTAATCTCCCTCAGAAGTAGCTCTTGTTGCCTCAAAACAAACAGATCTGACATTTTGCAAATACGTCGTCCTAATCCACTAGTTCCCTAACTAATATCAGTTGTTAAGCAAAGTCGATTAGCAGCTCTGTGTGTAGCCTCTGCCTGTTTGCAGAGCTATTGGTTTCTGCCTGCACTAGTGGATAGCAGAAATGGACTTAAAGCAAACAATGTTGCTACACTGAAGGTAGGGAAACTTGCCTAAATCAATTTAACTTGCAAACAATTTTTTTAAAGGATTTTGTAATGTCAAACTGTTTATTTTCAGTGACAAATTACAACAAAAAGCAGAGAGAAAAATCAATTATAAATTTAATCTTAATCTAGTGGCACAGAAAAGGAAACTTTGGAAAGGTTTGACAATTCTGACATCCCTGGAAAATGCTTAAATCTTATATAATGATGTTAAAGGAGGTAATAATATCAGCTCAGCTTAATGATGTAGCACGAGGTCATTATCTAAAGCCTATGAAGTACTCGTAGGTTCTTCTTCATTAGTTTAAGCTATGTCATACACTTTTAGACCAATTTAAAAAAAGATTGATATAGCTTTTTATTCACTTCTACAGTTCAACCTCCAAATGATAGCTCACCTATATATCTAGAGGTAGGTAGGTATATGCTCTTGCATACCTGCTGTTTTTTGGTAAAAGGATAATTTAAGTCTGGGTATGTAAATTAAAAAAAAAAAGACTTCTGACACCATAGGCTCAAGAAAAACAACATTAGTCTGGGAAGTAGGAAACAACAATGATTTACAGTTCCAGCACCCCATTGTTATATGTTGTTTCATTTTATAGTAATTTACAGCATTTAGTCACAGAGTATTCTGAGTTGGAAGGGACCCACAAGGATCATCGAGTCCAACTCTTAAGTGAATGACTCATACAGGGATCAAACCCACAACCCTGGTGTTATTAGCACCATACTCTAACGAAATGAGCTAATCTTAGGGTGTGTTGTAAATAGATTATTTTATGGTCATATACCATAAAGTGCAGTAAAAATAAATGCAGACAGTATTTGATTTACATAAAAATTTGAATTCTGAGATTCATGGAGAAGAGGAAGTCAAGCATGAAAATAGTTCTTTGGGTTTGGGAAAAAAATTGTTTACAGAAATAATACTTTACACACTCTTTATTGGCTTACAGTAGTACTGCACAGCACATGCCACCACAAAATTTTCTTTATGACATTTCTTCTTTGGAAATTCCACAAACTGAATCTAATGAATTATAACAATTTTAATAATCCCTTGTTCTTGTAGTAGTTTCTGAGCTATGACACCTTTCTGCTGCTGAATGTTTGTTTGTGTTTCCTGACATTTTCTAGAAAGATAGCAAACTGTTAGGCATTTTCAAGTACGTCTAGAAAAGTTCACAAAACCAGTTAAAAGGCATAAATATCAAAGTTGCTGCACACCTATTGGACAAACAGCAATTTGCAACTCCTCACAAAAGTCTATGTTTCCTGTCAAAAAGGTCATGCATACTAACTTTCTGTGGTCTAGAAAGAAATAATCATGTCAATTTACAGATAGAAAGTGATCTTAAGTCCTGCACTATAATTTTTGCTGCCACTTAGATCCTATTCTACAGGAACTTAATTATTAAGCTTTATCTTGGGATATTTTATGGTGTCTGTTTCTGCTAACAATGTTGTATTCTCAAAAATTTTTAAGAAATACTCACTCATGCCTGCAAAAGGTAGCTATCTTTATATTTCTAAAGATAGAGACCACACATCATTTGTATTCCTGCACATATTTCTTTCTTTTACATTTTGAACTGAAAAATATTTCTAATAATAGTACAAAACCTGTTGTTCTCATTCTCTAGAAGCAATAGTTCAATGTCAATATTTTCAGCAGGATATTTGATAACTTCCATCAAAGTGCTTGCATCTGACCCAGCTGTTTTGGGTTTGTGTGGCCAGGTTTTGGTAGTGGGGGTGGGGGACTACATGGGTGGCTTCTGTAAATGGATGCCAGAAGCTTCCTCCACATCTGGCAGAGCCAGTGCCAGCCAGCTCCAGGATGGACCCATTGCTGGCCAAGGCTGAGCCAATCATGACTGATAGCAACATCTCTGTGATAACATATTTAATAAGGAAAAAAGTTATTGTGCAGATGTAATTGCTCTCAGAGAAGAGAGGAGTGAGAACATGTGAGAGGAACAGCTCTGCAGGCACCAAGATCAGTGGAGAAAGAGGGGGAGGAAGTGTTTCAGCCTGCGGTGCAGACCTCGGTGAAGCCCATAGAGGTGCAACCTGTGGAGGAGACCCATGCCAGAGTAGGTAGGTGCCCAAAAGAGGGCTGTAACCCCGTGGGAAGTCCATGCTGGAGCAGGATCCTGGCAGGGACCTGCTGACCCATGGAGGGAGAAGCCCATGCTGGAGCAGGTTTCCTGGTGGGACTTGTGGCCCTGTGGGGGACCCACACTGGAGCAGCCTGTGTGTGAAGGACGGTACCCCTTGGGAGGAACCCATATCGGAGCAGTCTGTGGAGAACTGTTGCCTGTGGGATGGACTCATGCTGGAGAAGTTTGTGAAGGACTGTCTCCGGTGGGAAAGACCCCATGGGAAGCAGGAGAAGGATTCCTCTCCCTCAGCAGCTGCAGGAGAAATCTGTGATGAACTGACCGTAACCCCCATTGCCCGTCTCCCTGGTCCACTGTGAGGGAGTAGGTAATGCCTGGGAAGGAGGGAGGGGTGGGGGGAAGGTGTTTTTAAGATTTGTTTTACTTCTCATTATCCAGCTCTGATTTTGTTAGTAATAAATTAAATTGACATCCTCAAGTTGACTCGTTTTGCCTGTGTCGGTAATCGGTGAGTGATCTCTCCCTGTCCTTATCTCAACCCATGAACCCTTTGTTATATTTTCTCTCCCTTGTCCAGTTGTGGAGGGAAGCGATAGAACGACTTTGGTGGATATCTGGCATCCAGCCAGGGTCAACCCATTACACCAGCAAAGAAAGAATTTTACATCTTTTCCAGTGAATAATATCTCACTTGGTGAACTTAATTAGAGAATTTGAGCAGATAGGTACTACTCAATATGAGTAAGGTCCTCACAAGTAAGACTAAAAGGATTAGAAATAATACTTACTGCATAGATATTTGGGTACATCACTTCTTGTATCAAGAATGCTTACAAGGGCAAAATTTCAAATTTTTTCTTTCAATTCCTCTATCAATTTTATCTTTTAAAAATATTTCAGGTTTGTTGTTGTTTTTTTGGGTTTTTTTTTTTTTTTTCTATTGGTAATTTTCTTTCAACTTGTTCACTGTGCATGATTGTTTTATGATTTGATAATCATGGTATTAAGTTCTGTACACTGAAAGGATGTCTCAGAACCATGGTACAGGTAAGTATGAAATGAAAACTCTTCATTATTCTTTGCAGCAAATCTGTAGAGTTTCAAGAATAGTTTTTCAATGGAAGATGTGTATTGCATCTAGAAAAGTTACTTGTTCTACTTATAAACTAACTGATAGGTGAGAGTTCTCTCTAGTATGCTACAGGTAGGGTCAGCTCAAGGATTCTCAGTCATGTACCTAATTAATTTTGTCAGACTCAGCCTGGGTCAGAGGGAAAGACCTGGGGAAAATGGGATGGAAATATGATGGCTTGCTTCCCTTGACACTCCAAAATACCAGGAGGAAAATCCCACTGCCTCACTGACTAAAGTGAAGACAATGTTGCATATAACATGTTTAACCTACTATATTTTCAATATCTGCATTGTTTTTGCTAGGAACCTGGCTTCCTAGGTTTTAAATTCAGTTTTCTAGGTTCATTTCAATTTTTCTACATGGTGTAGATGGGCCACAAATTAAAAGGTTTGGGGTGATGTGCTTTTGTTCTTCAATATATTCATAAAAATGAACCCTGATGATTCACTTTAGCAATATTATTGGGTCTGTTACCTACTATAAAGTGAAGTAGGACTGAACAATTTCAAATTGATCTCTTATTAATTAGCAGCTTTCTGTAAAATCACAGCAGATGTAAGACTATAAATGTGGAAAATTGGTTAGGGAAAATACAAACTGTGTTAAAAATGGCAACATTATAATACATACTAAAAACAATTGTGTTGAGGTCTTTGAGACAGTTTAGTTACCTTCCTGTCCATTTGTGAAAAGTAATCTGGAATCAATTCTAACAGTTGTGGAAACCCCTATTTAAATAACAGGTCATAAAGAGAGTTGGTGCTTAGAAGTAGATGATATAAAATCATAGAATCATCACAGAATGTTAAGGGGTTGGAAGGGACCTTAAAGATCACCTAGTCCCAACCACCCCTGTCATGGGCAGGGATACCTTTCACTAGACCAGGTGCTCAAGGCCTTGTAAGGTAAATATACACAGGTATTCTTCCCAAGAGTGCCAAGGCAACAGAAGGATTTAAAAAAAAGGTTTATTTCAGATGCAAGGACCACTTTTTTATGATGGTGCATGCATCGGATCCAAGAAGCAAAAGGCAAAGCCCCTCCTCCTCCAAGCTTTTTTGTGTCTTCTCTCTCTCCTTCCCTGCTCTCTCTGGCCCAAGGAGGCCTTGTACATGTCTGCAAACATGTTAGCTGTCTGCATACTAGAGAGCAAGGCTGAAAACTTCTCTTGGTTTGCAGGGAGGGGGGAAATCATTGAAACTGCCTTTGAGAAAGAGCCACCACCTTAGGCAGAAAGCCTTCCTAGAGAAACGAGTTCTAACTTGCAGTTACAAATTCTTCCGGAAAAGTATCTATTCCTACAGACCTTATTCAACATGGCCTTGAACACTGCTATGACTGGAGCATCTACAACCACTCTGGACAACCTGTACCAGTGTCTCACCACCCTGTAATCCTATTCCAGGATACTTCTGGACTTTAAACAGACATTAGGAAGGTCACAAGCTCCTTATTAATGGCACCAAAGTCCTCACTGAAATTTTATCCTGTCTGAAAAGTACACTTGGAAGAAACGATTCAGCTGTTTTCTGTTTGTATTACATAAGTCTTTCTATCAGCACCTAGAAAACATAATGCTACCAGATTAGAATAGCGACTGTTATTTGACTTTCTGGATATCATCTGTTAAATCTGTTCAGTTTTCTGTTGTAACACTAGTAGAATCATTACTGTCATATTGAGTACATTTGACCACCCAGAATTATATATTTTTAGAAAGCCTTTCCATCACTAAACCAAGTTTAAAATCTCCCACTGGTAATTGTAATGATATCTTCACTAGAGTTTAAACAAACACCTCTTTTAAATATAAACACCATGAAAGGAAACAACTAAAAGCTTATCTCACAAATATCCAGAAATATTATGCATTAGTGTAAACTTACAATACCTAACATAGCAGTTTGGATTTTGGGCCATGTGTGTTTGGAAGGAGAAAATATATGTATTGTCAAGTGAAAGTTAAAGGACATTAATACAAACTTCCATTATTAACTCTGGAGACTTTTCCTTTTTCACTTTCTGATTGGCCACTACCTCTGACTTCTTCCATCAGACTCTCCAAAGACAATTGAGCAATTACCCTTTGTCTGTGGGGTTAATTACCAACAATACACAGTTGACCATTAAAGACCTACATAATCAGCATTTGGGTAGACAGGAGACAGAAAAAGTAAAAGTAAAACTAGAAAATGCTGGACAGGGTAAACTTCCCCACTTTAGGTGTATAATGTTCATTCATCTAGTCATAGAATATGTAAAATTCCATTAGTTACTCATTCAGACACAGTTAACTTTTATTTGTCTGTAGCATTGTGAAGGCACTCCTATAATTCCTTTCTGATGCTGTCCCTGAAGGGAAAAAAAAGGCATTCATATTGACTGATATAGTTTTGCACTGAAAAGAAATTAACCCTCTTCAAACTGTGACATCAAAGAGTTCTTGAAACTGAAAGTGAAATTTTCAATATCAAACACTTGCAAAGGAAGAAAGAAAACAAGAATTAAAGTGAAATAAAAGTGACAATAATTTTTATTATCTTAAGGTATTTATCCATGACACATATTGTCAAAAAGTTTGAATCCTGTGTGACTAAGCAGCAAACCAAAAGCTTGCTGTGTGCTTTGAATAAAAAAATTAAGTACCCATAATATAAGAGGTTTGAACCACGTGGTCTAGCATCTCTTATCCAAGGCTGCAACTTCAAAATCACTTAGATCAAAGCACACACACCAGTGTAGTTTCAATTCAAATCAGTTTCCCAAATCAGCTCACCCTGAAAGTAAGCAACTCCCCCAAAAGAAGGAAAAAGGGTTGAGGTCTGAAGAGACAGCTGAGTCAGGATGAAAGCTTAAGCCTTGAGCCCCTGTAAAGTTGTGCTGACCACCAGTGAGAGGGCAGAAGTGTTAATTAGACAAAATTTATTGACAAAAATATCTCATAAGGTACTTAAGGGTATTTCAGAATCTAAGTTCCCCAGATATATTCTGAACTTATATCAGAGTAAAAATAAGACATGGACATTTACTACCCCCTTTTTTCTGCAACCTATGTCTTGCTTTCCCTGTAAAGATATTTCCAGATGTGCTTCAGTAGAGAGGTAAAACCATGAGGTTTTCAAAAGAAAGTTACAACACATCTCTGTCCTGATCCAGATGCTTGGAAGACTGGGATGTAAGGCACACTATGGACTAATTTTGCATCTCAGTATAAATTAAGCTGAACTTTATCACACAGCATGTTGTATCCTAGCATAAAGAACATTCCAGGAAAGATGTGAAACTTCAGAAGAGATTATACTCTTCAGCTGCAGAGTAATTAATTCCACCAAGTTCCTGAATAAAGAGAGGTTCTGATCCTGTCTACTTTTGTTTGGATTAATTCTTATCATTTACCAATCCCAAAATCCTTTCACTGCCAAATTGACACAAATTAAGAATTGACATATTATTTTTGTGATTTACTATTATAAAAAGTTCACTCCCAATAGTTGTTTGAATTAATCTTTTGCTTACAAAAAGATACATGCAATCTGACAACATTTTTATTCATTGATTTTAGTATCTGTGTACATTCCCTGATGATGTATATGTTTAATTTGCTCCTCAGTCCTGTGTGAGTGTTAATTCACTTCTAGCTCTCGCTTGGTGTGGGCCAACTAGTTCCTGCAAAGCAAAGCCTACATGTGATTATCCAGATTATTCTTCCTATGGAGTTCTACTGAAAGGCTTTAGGGAAAAAAAATTGAATGAAATCTGTACAATTGCTATTCTGTGATTTTTACAACATTTTCTCAGAAGAACACGCATTCCCAAATGCTCCAAAATGTTTCCCAACTTCATAATACATAGAATAATTTCATTCAATAAGATCTTCACTCTAAAGTTTATTCAGCCATCTGGTCTGCACAGACTTTGTCTACTATCAGATACTTAGAAGTGAAAAAAAATCACACATATAGATTGCGAGGGTCATAGACACATACCATAGTGCTGAAAAAATCCCAGTGCTCCATGTTATCTGTTGTAGGAAAAAATTGGTCCCTGCTGGAGAAATGAACTGTTCTGGACCATTTAGCTTTTGTGACTGCATGCAGCTGTGAAGTGTCAAAGAGTAAATTCTCCATGTGGCCTGTGGAGAATCTGTTCATTATGTAGTTCCATCACATGTATTGTACCTTGGTTTATGTACTTGAGTATGGAGAGGTTTTTCTTACTTTTATGAAGGATGATGAAGAGAACATTTCTTCTGTTTTGATTTTCTTGTTTGGTTTTTGGTTTTGGTTGAGGTTCTGACAGAATTGAAAAAAAATATTTTTGTTGCTATTGTTGTTTTTACATTACTGTTATTCCTATTTCCACCTCCCTTTTTTGTGTGGTTTTTATTTCTACACTTTACTTGCCTCAGTTGATGTATCTTTGTATTGATTTTCATTGTACTGAGAATATCAATTTCTTTGTATTTTAATACTTTGCTTTACTGGTTTTCAGTCATTTATTTTTTTGCTTGCTCCTGCTTCTTTTATGGCAGAAAACTAATTTTTCCAGATGCAATTTTTTTGGCACATATATACTTCATTAAAAGGTATGTGAACAGAGACATGTCTTTGATTAAGACATGTCTTTGATTAAGAGACTACTATCAGTAGCTTTCTGTTCATTTAAACCAGAAATTTCTACACAGCGGAATAGTAGTACCCTCTTCTAAAGTGATGTTGTTTGAGTAAATGAATTAATATGAATAAGAGACTTTATAAACTGTCAGGGGAAGATATATATTATTATGGTAGCAGAAGAGGCTTATTCATTATTATGATAATAGCTGAAGAATGTATTCTGCATTTAAGTGCAATAAGTAGCATGTTACAAATACAGTGAAGTTGTGTGATGCCACTTTGGGTTTTCTAGAATTTTAATACAACTCGGATATAATTGCTGAGAAATTCCAATTTGTTTTAAAACTGGGCTTTGAATAGACATACAATTAGCTTACCACAGGCTTTCAGAATTGTGTTGTGTTTCAGAATCCCTTAACTGACAAGATGGTTAATGCACTTGTGTCTTTTTTCTCCTTTCTCTTTTGATTATGTACCTTTCAGTTTCCCTTCCAAAACTTGGGACAAAATTTCTTCTTGATGCAGGACCAAGTATGGTCTATTTTAAAAAGGCAAATCAGAAGTCAGGTAACAAAGAGGAAATAATGTCTGTGAATATACCCACATGAAAAAAAAACAAACACCCTTTTGTCTTATTAGGTTCTACCATGGTTGGATTTTGCACAGCCAGGGGCAGAAACAGGTGTGATATCTAAGTAGAAAAGAAGTGCTAAAAAATCCATGGCCACAAGCAAACAATAGTGGCAGACAGTAGGCTGTATACTGCTTCAGATCTGAACAGTGTTGGCTTACACAGGCTGTAGATAATCAGCGTGTCCATTTCGTTGACATTTCGAGGGAATGCAGGGAGGGGCTGGTGGCGGGTGTGTGTGTTCTTCTGTGCACTTTTTTTTGCAGCGGCACAGATGACAGCTAGAAATAAACAGTGTTTTCTTGGTTGAAATGTCTGCCAGGCATGATTGTATGCAGGCTCTGCTTGAGATAGCACTATACTGAGCAAGAGGTTGGGGTAGTAAAACAACTTGATGAGAGGTAGCTGTAGCTCCATGTGCTCTTTACACGTTCAACCTATATTGCTAATGCAAGGGGCAGATGAGCACTGTTACAAGCAGAGCTCGTTTTAAATTCAACCTTAACTCCTGATCCATCCCTTCCTAAGACCTTACCCACTTATCCTTTTGTCAATAATTGTAATGTTTATGTGAAATCAATAAAAAACTGTGTTTAAAAAAAAACAACAACCCTCAAGTCCTGACCTTACTACAGAGCTGAGAATTCAACATTCAGTTGAGGATGATAGCACCCACTGTGCAGAGCAACTGGCCAGCTGGTGAGAAATTCTGGCTGTCATCACAGTGGAGGGAGTCAACATATTTATCAGATACTTGAGATGAAAAAGTGGTAGTTCATGGGGACTTTTTTTCCCCTAAGCCATCTGGTCCTGAGGTGCCTATTACATCTATTATTGAATCATTAAAGTCAATGAGGTGAATAACACAATTAAACTTGTTTACTTGTCATGTAACAGTCGGTTAACAGTGAAATGTAACTTCTACTTTCCAGTTTACTCTGCATTTAAAATACATCTCGGCTCCTCTAAGTGATACCTAAAATTAATGCCAGATAAATATCTTTTAATTTGCAGTCTAATTTAAAAGTACATTATTCTTTTAACTCTGTTCTATGTAAGAATATTTTATTGCCATCACTGCAAAGACTGTTCCTTATAATTAAAACAATAAAACATAAATAATTGGCAATAAGTACAGATATGTATACTCATCATTTCACTCTACTAATCAGGTATGTGTATGTTTATGGACATCCTGCACAAAATACAGTTTGTTCACGCAGAATTGTAGGAAAGGCAAAAAGCTATAAATCCGATCAATATATAAAAGTCTTATTTGCATAAAAAGGTTTAAAACATTTCATTAGATACACTCATAAAAGTGTGAATAAGCAGTTATTGTATTACCATAAATGGATTATACTTCTTTGTATTACACTGAAATTTAATAATAATATGGATTATACTGTTTGAATTAATTATTAAAGCCAGGAAATCTCACAGTAGTGACAGTGGAATTTAGTGTAAAAGTTCCAACAGCAATAATTAATGCTACCCTAGAAATTAGGAACTAAAGATGCCCTTTTATAATTATGTTAAGATCTCCTGTTGTGATCTACAAATTTTAAAAAGTGCAAATATTCTTAGGCTTAATAAGTCAAGGGAATCATATTCCTAAAATTCAGTAGGCTTTAAATCAGAGAATTAGTGAATAACATTATATAACAATGTGGATATTACTCATACCAAGAAAAATAGGATTAAATAAAGAAATTGGAAAAACATAAGAAACTATATGTATAGACATTGAATTTGCTTCAGTCACATCTATATGGTCAGCTTTATGTGGTCTCATTGCCCCTCAGCAACCTCACCCTCCATGTGTCCAACCATCACACATTACCATATGTTTTAAGACAGAAGTATGGATTAAAATATTACACTGAAGAGAATAGATCTTCCTTTGATGTCTTGTCCTGGTATCTGATCTCCAGCTAGTAGCTTATCTAGCAGGTGTGATATTTCAAACAATAGCTCATTTTCAGAAAAGGGAAATTAATTAAATAACGTTATTGAGGGTTGTTTAAACTAATTTATTTGACTTTACCCAGAAACATACTGAGAACATTCACAATATCATAGAATATGCTGAGTTGTAAGGGACCCACCAGGATCATAAAGTCCATTTCTCGGCCTTCTGCAGGATACTGTAAGAGAGATGTCCCACGTACTCTCTGAGAAGTTGGTGCAAAAATGCATTTCTCATTATTTTGCAGGGATTTTAAACCTACATTAACATGGTCCAAAGACATACCATTAACAGTTATGCTTTGCTAAATGAAGGTATTGTGGATCATGACAAAATCACTTATCCACAATATCCATTTCATTAACTCCAAGATTTATTTCAGTAGTTGTGCTAGTCTACTGCGATGTCGTCATCACAGAAGGAGGTTTATGAATGTTTGAGTCTTTCTATCTAATCACGATATGTTTTTATTATTAACAGTCTTGTTTCCTTTACGTTTCAAGCTTCTTACCATGCTGAGCTTTTCTTTGTGTGACGGTTTTGTCGTTGTTGGTTTGGGTTTTTTGTTGTTTTCTCTTTTTTTAATCTTCTTTTCTGAGTATGTTATAAAGAAGAATTACAGGTGAGAGGGTGTCTGCCTCAGGATGCATAACAAGATTTCGTAAAAGACCATTATCCTAGACTCAGGTGAAAGCCTACTGCATAGGATTTCATTCTTATATTCAAGACACTAAATGTAATATTATTATTAAATGTATTATAATCTCAACTATTCTCTTTACCGTCTGTTTCAGCTCTCCATCTAGGAACCTGAGAATGGATTTTTTTTATTACACTGTGTTGTTTAATCTTATTTTTTGTTTTATTTTACTTATTTTCCTGATATTATTTGAACAAATGTATGGGTTTTTTTTATGTAGTACCACAGTGAAATGTTAGATCAAAAAGATAATTAACATATTACATTCCATTTATCTATGTGCTCTACATCTTCCACTTTGTTGATTACTCAGTAAAAATTACACTGTAGTTAAAAGATTTTTTTTTAATGAAGACAAAACTACAATATTAGTGGAATCAATTCAGAATTTTAACACAGCTGTAGATAAGTGATGTAGGGAGTTAATTAGGATTTCAAAGAAGCTAATAACTTTTATGCATGTCCCTGTGAAATATCCCCCACTCTTTGCTCAGATTTTAGAATGATTGGAATGTTGCACAAATAAAGTGAGCACAGAAGTACCATTACGACAATCTTTTCCAGTCTTTTTGAAGACAAGATAGGAAAGTAATATAAATGAGTTAGAACTGATATCTTTGTAATATAGTGACTGAGAATTACTTGGAGGAAGACGACACACCAGAAATGACCATTCATAATTTAAAAACATTAAGAAAAAAAAACAAAAAAACCCAATTTAAGTATCAGGAAGCATAATATCTGTTCTGCTACCATAACAGGATGTTTGCTAGATTTTAATTTTTTCATATACATTTTCTGAAAGAAAAAAAAGGTCTTCAACATCTATTTATTTATTTTTAAATCAAGAAAGTTCCACTTCCATTTTAGAGTTCCTCCACTTAAAAAAATTCAGTAAGAAACAGTTGACATAATTTGGCTTGTAGTCTTTTAACACCCGCATTTCTCCATCTCTTCCACCTGGCAGCTTGGGAAAGGTGCCCAGGTTATATCAGAATGCTTTGGAACAAAACCAGTCCTTTAGTATACTAGGTGTTGACAGGCCAACCTGGTTAACACATGGTTCTGCCAGGAAAAAAAATAAAATTATGCTCTCTGGATAAACTGAATCATATTAGCTTTGAACACGTCAGATGATCACTTGAAGAATGTAGCTACATTTGTAATGTGATCCCATCCATATTAGAGAAAAAATCTGAGTGACGGAAAAAAATAACAGTCATCACTTTATCATCAGGTTCTTAAGGCTTTTTGGGGAAGAACTAAGGAAGCGTGTATTTTATGTAATATCTATACTTTTATTTCTGTGATAACCCTAGTAGGTAGATGCATCATGCCCTGGAACACCTTATTTATGTCTATTGATTATGAAGAGAACCTATAATGGAAAGCTTTGGAGTAAGAGTCTGCATTGCTGATGTCTACAACTGGTCAGACAAGGCTTATCCTTGCAGACTCATACTTACGACAAATTATAGAGTAATATATTGTTCTCTTTAGGTAGCATCCAAAATGGTCTGAGTTCCAATTACAAAGAAAAATATAATACCACAATATTCATGTCTGTATAAATGATCATATGAACAACAGAAATTATTCAAATGGTTCTTTGGGGTTAGGGTTGGGGAGTTTTCCCATTATTTTTGTTATTATTGTTATTGAGCCGGTATCTTATGATTTTATTCTCAACTGTCTGGAATGATGCAGACTGGATAATTTCTGATCTTTCAAGCTGCTCTTTAGAGGTTTAGTAAAACCTTAAGTTTTTCAGTAAGGAAGTTTATCTTATTAATGAGACTAAGAAGGTCTGTCTCCTTATTTGTCTAATTCTGTGACTTTTCCATCCAAGGAAATATAAGGATGCTGTATCAGACCAGCATTCTGCACCTCTGCGTTTTATAGCTCTCCAGAAAAAGCACTAAACTTTTAAAGACAATCACCGCCATCAGCATCAATCAGAATATTTGTACTTAGCATTATAGAAGAGTGATGAGTAATCAACAATAAAATTAATTTATCTTCAGTTGGAAAATAACATATATCTATATAAGTATTTTAAGACTGCACACAATAGTATTTCTAAAACTTTCCTTTAATCAGTTATATTTTATACAAATTCTTTACGTTCTCCCATATTTCTAATAAAATAATATATAGAATGTATAGAGTATACTGAGACAGTCTCACACCATGAGATTGACAATTCCTCCTGCATTGCCAGGTCATTATGTTATCTAATGGCTGTTTAAAATTGTTTCCAGGTAGCCTCATGCTTAGACAAGTTTGGCCCAAAGGTACTAAGATTATATTTTCTTATAATAGATGTCTTTTTTACCTCATGTATTTATTACCCTCTTCTCACAATAATAATTTTTACAATAATTTTTATAATAATTCTTATTTCTCTGTGAATGTTTCTACCTTTTAAGAAATAATCCAAATATTTTTCTCAAATCCTCGCTTTAATAAATAAATGCAACAAAGCTGGAAAGAAGTATAAATCGTCAAGACATTAGTTTCTTTTTTTCAAAAAGGTCTTAAAGAAACAATAGCAAACACAAGGACCACCCTGTTCTTTGCTGTGTTAACTAAACAAATATCATGCTTTATTTGGCTGGAAGAAATATCAGAGGGTGAAAATTGTAATACCATAGCCACAGTTCACTTCTCCCTGTAAAGAGAAATTATGTTACTGTTTACTTGGGAGTAAAAATTTCCAAGAACTCACAATAGCTGATACCAAAGAAATCCCTTAGGCAATTTATTTAATCTATCTGTATCCTAGCTCTCCTCACAAGCTAAGATTTGAAAGTTTAGACTAATAACTACCATCAGAGGCTGATCATGTTTTAGTATTTTTAGTGTATTGTTTGGGTGTTGCCACTGTGAGGCAAGGTGGGCACTCCAGCAAAGCTCTTTTTCATGTTTTGTTGTAAAAATGGGACAGAGATGACACATAGTCTCAGAAGCTAATGCTTTTATGTAACGCCCTCCCCAGTGGTTAAAAGGCAGAAAAGCCCAGAAAATTATAAAAGTAGCTCACACTAACACCATGCCACTTATTTAACTGCCTATGTATAAATTAATGAATCCATCTTTAGGACTATTTTTAGGAAATTAGTGATTGTGACAGCATTTGGATTTTTTTGTTTGTTTGTTTGTGCTGGTGTTTTTTTTTGTGTGGGTTTGCTATGGCTTTGGATTTTTTTTGGTTTTGTTTTTTTTACTGTGCTAACATCACGTGTCATGTATAGATCATATATAGTTTATTTAACCCCTTATTTAACCCTGTATTTGCTAAACAACTTCTTGCAAAAGAAGTGCAAAGAGACAACTGTTATGAAACAGAAAAGGTAGTTTCTGAGGAAAAAATGCGGAAGTTCTCTGAGAGCACAAGAATATAGTTAGCACCATGTACTTATTTTTTAAGGGGTACTTATTCAAAGAAAGAGAGTGAACTTCTCTTGTGTGGTGAAATGAAAGTGTGACTTTGTACTTTGGGATTTACAGCAATTCTGTAAAGCTATGATCCACATCAGCTTTCTTTTAAGAAGATACACATACTTCAGCACCAGACCTCATAAAGGCCTATGTAGAAAGCAGCAACTCTTGTACACTCTGCTTAGCAAGGACCCTCTCAGCAAAGAAAGCAACCCTCTCTAGGACATGTACCAGAGTAGTCATGAGTATAGCAGCCCATTCTTCACTCTCTGTTCCTAAAGAGAACAACATATGAGTCATCAGAGGACCATCCAACCACCTGGATCCAGAAAAGGGCAGCGTAAAATTTGTGTTGTCTAAAAAATATGCATCCCTTGGACAACAGGACCAGATACATTTCCACAGACTTGAAATTAAGTTAGAAACCAAACTAACTTAAACTCCTTCTGTGGAAAATTTATACATTTGCACCACTTGGAGGCTGGGCTGAATGAACCCCTGCAGATGATTCTTGCCTACAAAGAGATTGGAATAACTCCACTCCTCAGCCAGGAGTTTCAGTTAAGAGTGATGCCTTAAGCCCATAATGATTTTCTTATTTTTCTACCTTATAAGTTTTATAGGTAATAGAAGTAGATTTTAGAAACCCTTTCTCCCTCCTCCCTGTAGCACCCCTTAGTTTATACATTCCTTAATCCTCTCACCCCATTCCATACTCCCCATATCAACCCTATTCCCATATCCAGTAGAAAATGTTTGGTCTCTTAGTCAAGGCAAGCCTGTCTTGTTTGGAGAACGCTTATATCTTGGCCTAAACCGCAGGACAGAGTCAAAGAACTGGGTGACTCTGCTCTCTGTACCCCGAAGATGAGGAAGAATGATGAAAAGGGGGTCCCAAAAAGCCCCCCGACCCAATTCCAGGAGGTGGGCCAGGGGGTGGACCAGAGCAAAAGCCACGGGGAGCACACACTTGGGAGTGGCCAGATATTGTTATAAATGTAACATCCCGGGCACAGCCCAGCGCGCGTGCGCGTCGTGTAACATCTCTATTGCCTTGGCATAATTAAACCCTTTCTTATCTCACCCCAGCTTACGGCTCCTAGAATTTTTCTTAGCACCAGCAGAGCAGGCATCAAGAGCCTACAGCAAGGTAATATAAATAGAGGCCATAGGAGGTGACACAAAAAGCAGTCACATCTATCAAAGGAGGCTTTGATTAAGCTGTCTTCAAAGATAGAAATAAATTTCTCAGTTGAGACTTAAAGTTTTGTGAAAAAATATTGTCAAAAATAAGATTTTTGGCTGGTAAGCAACTGTGATAATTGACAGATGTCTGAGAAATAAGAAATGTCTTCAAAGGTAATTGGGAGTCCTCAACACATGCTTCAATTACTGTGGGAACAAGGTAAATTAACGTATGTGCCTTGTCTACACAAGACAAATGCTTTCATTAGACTGAATTGATTTAGAAGTGGATCTAGTGATGTTAGCCAAAAAAAAATGTGTTGATTGAAGGTGGATCTTTGTGATTTTCACTTTTACTTCTTCTTTTAGAGAAAAAACCTGCAATCTAAAAGTTCCCAAATGCTATTATTTCCTGATGCTGTTCTACTTTTTTTTTTCCTAAATAATTTTCCCAACATTTTTTCCATAATTCTTCAATAATTTGCCACCTTTCTTGATGTAGGATGGAGAACACAGACTCACAGAATCAATTAGGTTGGAAAAGACCTCTGAGATCGTCTAGTCCAATCTATTACTGAACACCACCATGTCTATCAGGCCTTTGCATTAAGTGCCACATCCAACTTTCCTTAAATACCTCCAGGGACGGTGACTCCACCATCTCCCTGGGCAGTCCATTCCAACATCTCATCATCCTTTCTGTGAAGAAATACTTTCTAATGTCCAACCTAAACCTCCCCTGGCACAGCTTAAAACCATGTCCTCTAGAGATGTTTAGATTTCTGCCACTTAGCACATATAAGTAGCTAAGTTTTCCAGTTCCAAACCACCTAAATCTAATTTTGCAAGACAAAATATGATGAAACAATTTTTTTTTACATTTTAGAAAGTATAATTCTTTGAGAGAAATAGGAGTAGCATAGGTGGTTGTGGTAGCAGGTGGTGTTAATAAGTTTGTGAGTCCTTTCCAAATATTTTCTCCATTATATTAACATTTTTAAACAGTTTGGTAAAATACAGAGCTTTTGAACATAAAAATAATTAATTAGTTTTAATTATAAAACCACTTCTCAAGCTATTTCTGTCAGTTTTTTACCAGTTTTCCAGAAAAAGATGTAGAATAGCAATAGAAGGGAACTTTCCTTTTCTGATCCTCTTCCCGTAATTTATATTTTAAATTAACAGTGTTAATTAACCTACAATTAAAGGATTTGTTTCATGTTTGAAGAAAGTCTTTGACTTTTTTCTGAAATGCTTAACACCTATTGCACTGAAATTGCATTCCAAAATTTTTGCTATACTTTTATATCTCTATTATTTAAACTAAATAATTTGATTGTAACAGTGATGTATACATTCTCTTCTGTAGCTACAAAAAGTTAATGCATCCTCTCCTACTCCTCTCGCTACAGCTGACTTTACTGCTTTCTTTTACTATTCCATTTTTTTCCTCCTGTTTTTCCAGTGTTATCAACATTCGTCTCTTTACTAGCTCTCATCTTTGTGATACTCTTCCAACACACTTTTTCTTTCTCCATATCTATTTTCAATCCTCGTGTATCTAGTGACTTTCCCACTCCCCATAATTTCTGCATCACAAAATATTCTACCAATTTTTCACTCCTGTCCATGTATGAGAAATGTTAGTTTTTCGTTATCTTATTTCCAAATCAGTATTCCAATGCTGTTTTCTTCAATTGCCCAACTGAACCTATCAGTCATGAAGTGCAGCTTCGCACAAGCATCCACGTCCCAATAACTTCCACTAATGACCACTAGACATCTAGCTTGATCGCCACTGCTTCCTGCCTTATCCGAATTTTCTGTAAAGAATTATTACAGCAGCAGCAAGATAGAATGATGTGACTCTATAGTACTTTGCAGAGTCTCATATCTAATATACTGTACACTGTTATTGAACATTTTTTCCTCTTTAGACCTCTCCTCTTCACAGATTACATACAAAGATACGTGTTTCAAATAAAACCACACGTTATTACAATACAGACTCTCCGTTTAAGGCAGAGTCTGCAGTTTGAGTTCCTAGAGGAATTTTTCCCCTCTGTTCAGTCAACAGCCATTCTCTCATAGCTATCTCAAAGGCATTCAATCAAATACTTCAAGTTCCAGTAGGAAATGACTCCTACTTTCTAATGCCAGATGAATCATTAATGGGAACACTGTCAGATTTTCTTGTATCTTGCAGCAGATAAAAATGTAAGTTGAATGCATTTCCAAAGTCCTTGTTCATCCATAACTAGAACACAGGGTAAATCTTTTCTTTCAGAAATGCATAGCTAATTGCAATTCAGATAATGCTCAACTTTTCCATTGATTAAGGACTATTGTAACTGATAGGAACCATTAAATCCATTTTTAAATCTGTAATACAGTATTCCAATACATTAAAAAAGGAAGACTGAACCAGCACACTTCATTTGCATTAAGTGGCTTTGAAAACACTCAATTTTCACTCAAAAGAAGTCTGAAAAAGTTACATATTATTTATATGAAATACAAGTCCTCAATCTGAAACAAAACTACTGTTCAGAGATTACAGACTTTTTTTAGGGGAAAAAACCCCTATACTTCATCCCAACCTGTAAGGGAAAGGAAAAAAAAATCTCTAGAAAATATTTAGTATTAATTTTATACAGTAATAACAATATTTCAGTCTTCAGACTTTTCAAGAGTAACACTTTTCTTCAGACCAGTAATTTGATACTGAAATAATGCTAAGGTTATGTCTTTATCTCATAAATTGATGCAGCCTACAAGTCTAGTCATAGAACCATATTGTCATAATTCTGCATCAGAAAATATTATGCTGTCCCCTGACAAAATTTGTTGAATAATTTATTTTTTTCTGATCACCATACACATATATATGATAATGGAGAAGTCTAATCTGATATAAACTGCTCATATCCAAATCTTTCTAAAAGGCAAGGATTCCATTTCAAGGTTTTTTGGTTTTGCTTGTGGGTATTTTCATCCCCAGATTTGATTTACAACCAAAATGAACAAAATTAATTAAGTTTTCTATTTTCTTAGAGTGCCTTATTGTGAGAAAAGAAAATCATTTATGCTTGTGTTTCTTTTCTGGGTTACATATATCTTTTGTCAACTGACCAGCATTTGAAGATCTTTTTTTAAGGCATGTAAGTCTCCCTGAATGGTTATAAAGTCTGAAGAGTAAACTGGAATGTTTAATACTTAAAAAGAAAATCATCGTAGAGTCTTTAGGGAAATACGTATACATGTATTTTATCTGTTTCTATGTAGTAACAAGAATCTTACATACCCCATCTACAGCACTAAAGCTTAAGCAGGAACTTTTTCTGTAGTTTTCTAGGTTTTGTGATCGTCATCTGTTTAAAAATGGGAAAACTTGTAAAGGGAAAGTCTTTAATTTTGGTTGAAAGGCGTATATTATCTGCTTATTGATGTACTTAGCAGCATGTAAATACAAGATAATATTTAAGTCTGTTTCTATTTTTTAGGGGGGGTAAAGAGGAGCTTTTTTTTTTTTAAGTTATATCGGTATGCATTCCTATGTTTCACACACAGAGGGAGATAAATCTATCTGACTACGTAGTAATGTCCTGCTTCAGGAAATTCTTGACAGAGGTGGTGGTCGATTACACAGAGAAAGAATACTGCAGCACACCTTGTTAGCAGGATGTGGGGCATGTATGCTACTTTGTAAATAAATCTAATGGGTTCCTGGATGTAGAGCATTTTCTAACCTGGATGTGCACCATCTACCTATTCCTAATTCCTGTAGACCTCCTTGGCTGGGTGGATGCAGGGATCCAGACTTCACACAGAACCAGACCTATCCCTTGCATATATGCAGGAAGTTGGTCTCCAGATAGAGACATTTCATAGAGTCACAGAATATTTGGGGTTGGAAGGGACCCACAAGGATCACTGAGTCCAACTGTTAACTGATTGGCCCATATAGAGATCAAAACCATGACCTTGGTGTTGTCAGCACCGTGCTCTAACCCACTGAGCCAATCTCAGGGTCATAAACTCTCCTACTCAGCAAGGACAGCATTTGAACCCACTGTGTGCAGAGCATGAGGGATTCAGCAGGCCACTGCCTTGGGTCATGAAATGCATTGGTAAGAAATGCCAACACTTTAAAAGTGATTCTTTCCTCTTCTTTCTTGTTGGCATATTCTGAAAATGCTAGTTTTTATAAAAGAATGATTTCAGGTGCAATTGGTTCTTGACTGTTCAAAACTAATAAAAACATACAATTATGGATCTTAGCTGAGTGCTGAGTTGTAAAATCGTAATGTTTTATCTTCTAATCATCTTCAAAATATTGACTTAGTGTCTGTGAATATTAGTTATCGCTACAGAATAAACCAGAAAGACTGTCTTAGTGAAGCTTGATCAGCAACTGTGGATGCATGTGTTTAAAGAGCCTACCCTGATATGAGAGTCAGTATGTTCAGACTTATTGCCAGAATGTTTATTAGACAAAAGGAGTCAGCTCTTCTGCGACATGCTTTTATTAAGTACTTTTGGGAGTTCACTCCCTAAGTTATTTAATACATTTAATTATATATTAGAAAAGATGAATACATATTGGAGAATTTGTTCTAGTCTGAGCTAAATTGGTCAGAATGACCAAGTGAGATGCACTAGACTTTCACAGCTGCTGTGAAAGGTAAGGATGTGTCATCATTCTCTTAATTAAAACTTTTGTAAATCTCATAGCATAAGTAGTGTGAAAACACTGGGACATCAAAATAAATATGTAGTATCTAATTTTTTCTTTGTTTTCCACAGTACAATATCACCTATGTTGCATATATGCTTGCCCAGTTCACCCAAAAAGTTGCTTTATGTAGGTCACCTCAATTCCTGAACCTTTTCTAATAGCTGTCTGTGTTTTGTGCTATTGATAATAGCTTTTCAACTCAGTTAGTTGCCTACATTTCCCATCAGCTTCTCCTTGAAAGGAAAAAATTGCAGCTGTTTCATCAAATTAGACAGCAAGTAATTTTAAGCTTCAACCTAATTAGTTCCATAAAGGTTAAACCATATGATGATATAGACAGAGTTTGATAATTACACGCTTAATTTAGGAAAAGAAGTGCTCATAGTGGTGAAATTACTAAGACTTTTCTATTCTTCTTCCTTTATATTATTCCTATTTCATTCAAACTGAATATATCATCAGCTGGAGAAATATGGAAAAATAGCCTCCATAGGGTTATATAATTAGCTCTCTAGAGCCATGCAGAGTGCTCATAGGAATAAAAAACACCAATCCCCCAAAACCAGGGAAGGGTCCCGTGACAATATGTCTACCATAGCAGCTGCTATATTCACACATAAAACCAGACCAAACTGAACAAAACCAAACATTTTTTCCTGACAGATTTTATGTTAGTTAGATAAATTTAGTACAAATAAGTTGCTTTCCATAGAACTATTTCTGATTTAAGACCCCTGGTGACCTAGTGGTTAGCGTGCAGGACTTTCACTGCTGCGACCACGGGTTCGATTCCCCGGTCTCCTGGCCTGATGGAGGTCGTTAGCCCTGTAAGGCCATCCATCTATGAGAAGGACACTCTAAACAAACCTACGTCCTGAGGACCTCACTGCCATTGTCCAAGCTTGCTTGGCCCCGGCAGATGAACCTTAGGATTAAAGGGTGGGCTCAGTTCAGCGCAGGCTGTGTCTCACCTAAAAAATCCATTGCGCAGGCTGGAAAGGTAAAAAGACCTTTCCCCAAATCTTCGTTCGCGAAGATGGGCCATTATTATTATTATTATTATTATTTCTGATTTAAGAAGGTATGAATGAATCAAGATTAAGACCCAAGAAGCAGCATTTTATGGTACTCTGTTGCAAAGTGTCTTAAAACCATCCTGTTCTTATGGTTCTGGAGAAACAGTAAAATAAAACAGAACAAGAAGCACAAATAATTTGAGTTGTTTCCTTTTTACAGCATTTCAGTAAATGCCAAATTCCAATTACCTGTATTAATTAAATAGCTTCAGCACTAAGAGGTTCTAATCTTCAGCAAGAGAATCTTTCTATGACTTCTAGCAAAGGGCAACTTTCTATTGACCAGGTATCAATTAGGCTTTCTGTGTTCTTGCAATGTGAGATTGCTAATAATGCAGTGATTTATGGGATTGCTAATATATCTTTGCTGTTCAGAAATGAAAAACAACAATGGAAATGCATTTTTATCTCCTTGTATTAGAGGGATTTTAGATATTAATTCAGATATAATTTTTCTAAGTCCTAATGTAAATTTTACTGGTACAAACCCCATTCCTGACCCTTTTTCGCCTTTTAAACAAATCTTAATTTCTTTTCAACTAAAAATAATGGCATTCAAATATTTTCAAAACTCATGAGAAATCTGAATTTTAATATATAAGTGTAAGAATAGACCAAAACTAAGTTATTCACTCCTCTGGCAAAAAGACCCAAAACAAAACAAAACAAACCCCCAAAACCAAACAAAACAAAACAAAAAAAACCAATGACACAGAAGCTCTCAATCTTTGTTAAAGAAATGGGAAAAAATCTGGTCAGGCCCAAACAACTTTTATCTAAAATTATAAAAGCCTAAATATTCTAAAAATATTTTGCTTAATATTAGAAACTGGTTTTATTTTTGTTGTACAGTCATATAATAATGTATATATGATACCATTTTCAGTAACTTGTTTTCTCTCTGTTTTTAAAATTTTAAAAAGAACACTATCTTAAAGATCCTTAATGCTCCTCGTCTGTTTCTAAGAGTGCTTAATTTGACCATACCCTTATGGAGATATAATACTTTGCACTGCATAAAATACTCTGATTCTTTACCTTCTAATGTTATGTCTGTCAATAAGTAAATGAAGTTGGAAATAATTCTTTCTTCTCAAATAGGTATCTGACACAACAAAATAATCACTGTAATGTAGGAACAGTATTAGTTTATAATAAGTGCTTCTTTAAAATGACTCCCATTATAGACATTCACTTCTACAATCAGCAGGTGATAATCATTCAGTTCTGAACCTGACATACTGCAACTGTCACCAAAAGACACTTTTAATGATTGTGTGAGTGAACTTTTAATCAGGTAGCTGCATAATTATCTTTTGAATACACACACACAATCAAATTCAAAATCTCAAAGAGAACCTTTATAGAGTATCAGATGATTTTGGAGAAGTAGGTACCAGCACTAAATGAGTTCAGAAACCTAACTTCTCAGCTCAATTATTTTTAGTCTGGCATAAGTATAGATTCTATTAGCCTTACATGTGATAAATGGTATCTTTCCTCTGTGAAAACACATTTTAGTGAGAAAAGCATTAAATGGTATTTGAATAGCAAAACTTAATCAATAGTAAATGGAAACAGTCCATTTGAGTTCTTGCTCTGCTTTAAAAAAATTAAAAAGTAATTTAACTGCACAAATTGAGCATTAGTCTCTACTTGACACAAGAATATCATAGTGTTTGTCTTTTCTGACTAGGAGTAAAGGTGCATGGTTAGTCGTTTCATCCAACAGCTGCTGCTTGAAAGATTTGTCTCTGGTATAATCTCTGTTTCCTCTGGAAATCACAGGATACTTGACCGAAGTGCTGCTATTTCTACTGGGGAGGAGAAACTGGTTTTGAGTCACTCAACAAGTTTTGTAAGTGTTTTTCTACTATAATGACTGTTGTGATTTAAGCCCAGCTGGTAACAAGGCACCATACAGCTGCTCACTCACTCCCCTCAGTCTGGTGAAATGGGGAGGAGAATCAAATATTAAACTTGTTGGTTGAGATAAAAACAGTTTAATAATTGAAACAAAAAAAAAAAATAATTATAGTAAATAATGACAATGATAATAAAAGAAAAAAAAAACAAGGAAAACCAAGTGATGCATTTTGCTCACCACCCACTGACCAACGCCAGACCCTGTCCCCAAACCCCACTTGGACCCCTCTTCCTGGTAACTCTCCCAGCTTTCGTACTGAGCATGATGTTCCATGGCGTGGAACTCAAACTTGGGCCAGTTTGAGCAACTCATCCTGGCTTTCTCACAACTTTTTGGGTATCTCCTCACTGGTAGATCATGAGACACAAAAAAAGTCTTTGACTTAGGATAAATGCTACTTAGTACCCACCAAACATCAGTGTGTTATTGACATTATTCTCATACTGAATCTAAGACACAGCACTGTACCAGCAACTGAGAAGAAATTAAGAGTATACCAGTTGAAACCAGGATAATTATCATTTCCTATGGACAGCTGTGGATCATTTCTTCTATGTAGACACTCAGTACCTTTAAATTATATGTCCAGGTGTCATTCATTAAACATTAAATTAGGAAAAATTACATACTTACTGCAAAATACCTAGAAGGAGGACAAAGGATGTTTCTTCATGAATTAGAACACTTCTCAAAATTTCTTGATAACTTGAGAAGTCTTAAAATCAACAGGCAAATACTAGAAGAAAAGTGCTCTCACGTGGAAGAATAAACTTGTCTCTGACATCTACTTTTGGTTCTTTTCTTTCTTTCCCTAACTGGGCTAATATGCTCCTCCCATTTTGCATCACATAGAACCTTTTCAACTTTGAAGTTGTTTCTAGGAGAATAAGCCACTTTCAAAATCTTGATGGAAATAATTAAGGCAGTCCAGAAGCCTTTTTTTCTTTCTTTTTTCTTTTTTTTCCTGAGATACTTGGGATTTGTCTGTATTCTTAAACCTATCATCCACAAGACTCCTTCATCCTGATCCCATGATCATCTACGTCAGACAAATTTTAGTGCATTTGCTGTGTCTTTTAGAGTCAGACAACTCATTCCTTCGAAATTAATCTGAGGTAAAGTTCTGAGAAACAACCATTTTAGAGATCTCTCTTAATAGGCAGCATGAATTACACTGTGCTGGATTTACCTCCCTCTCTGCTTAACATTACAATAAAGTTGTCCCATTTATTTCATTACATTACGCATTGTCACATACTATTTTTGCTGTAAAAACATCCACACCAGTATGTTGCAACACAGATCTCTCATTAATACAGACACTTTAAATGGCCTTTGGTGAGCTGATCATACCTGCAATTATAATATGGCATTGTCTGAAAGCTTTTACTGTGCTTAGTAGATGCCTCTATATCAGCTAAGTTGGATGTGCTTAGCCACCTTTTTGGGGCTAAAACTTAATTATATTGCCTATTAAAGCCTTTTGTATGTTACATTTATATAAAAACTGGGTATCTGTGCACATTACCAAATATTTGCTACAGTAAAGCTTCTGCTCTAAATTATTGCTGTTAAATGAATGTCCTGCTGTTCTAAATAAAACTAAATTGAAGGTTTTATTGATTTGCTGTTACAGATGTTGTTTGGGTCATACAGATGTTTGTTCTTGTTGGCTGTTTACTAGCTGTGTGGAACAACGGTTTGAGAAAATCAGTAATGAAGAAGACTTTATTACGTCAATGGCAATTTCATGAGATTTTTACACATTTAAAATTGATTAAGAATGTTTCAGAAGTGTTAACATTGCATTGCAATTCTCAAAAATCCGTCTGAGCATGGGTTTTATCTGTTCTTATGAGAAAAGCGGTCCCCTTGAGATTTAGATCTGAAAAAAAAGGGAAGCCATAACTGTGGATGCCTGTCATGCACTTTACGTGTGCTTCAAAGACTACTTTAACAGCTAAAAACTCTATGTTTACTGAGAACATAAATAACCACAGGATATTCATTGTGGGAAGCTCTCATTATTCAGTCTTATTAAATGTCAAAGTGTCTGAGAAAATTAAATAAAAAGGTCTACTAATATGAACCGATAAACTGCAAGCCTTTTAAAATATATGAAATGGAACTCAAGGCAGAGCTAAATGAAGAATTCTAATATAATATAAAGCACATTGTCATAAATCTTTTCAAGTTACTTACATTATAAAGAATTTACTTCTGACTACTTGTTGCTCACTTCTGAATATTTCTTCGTCTTTCCAATTCTTAGTATTGAGGATCAATAGAAAATGAACCATGAAAACTCTGGGACACAAGGGGGATGATGCGAGTAAAAGAGCAGCAAAAGAAATAACAGTAGTGATATAACAACAACAGAACTCCTTGCCTGCTACTATAGATTTATATATCTTGTGCTGTTTTATTCACCGAGAACATAGAACATTCTCATTTTTGTTCCTAGTTTAAAAAATTGATCACTCACTTTCTCTTCCTATTGATGCACCAAATATACCCAGCAATGTTATAAATTTTAGGCATAATCAATTGCAGCCATTTTGGAACACAGAATAGAGAAAATGAGACCATTTATTTCCAAACCACTGTTTAATAATAAATGAAAGCTATCTTACATATATATAAATAAATAATTGGGGGGCATTTGTCGTGCTTTTTTTTTTGTAAAGCACATGTAATTTTCATACTACTTACAAACTGAAATCAACTTCCATGGCCTTGAATTATCAGCAGTTGGATTTCCTAATAAATTGTCACACTTATCATCTATTTCTTTAGCCCTAGGAGTATTTTTATTAACTGATAAAGCAAGCATTCTCACTTTTATCTTTGTGTCTTAGATTTAAAAAGTGTTGTGTGACAATTTGATCAACGTTGTCAGATCTGATAAGCTATACCAGCAGAAGTAGTGTCATCTATTGAAACCAGTAATTGGCATATCCAATCATTCAAAAATAGTTTGTAGTACAGGATGTAGGCAAATTTTCTGGGTTTGTTTCTCTGGTGCATGGTTATACAGATGGACTTTACATTCAAGGATTCACTTGGTTTTTATAAGTACCACAATGTTGAGTTGCTAAGCACAACATTTGGGGTTTCTTAGGAAGTATGAAGGACTTAAAAGGATTTAAACAATAACACTTATGTCATATTGTCATGGTTTCAGCAGGCCCAAAATCCAATTCTGATTCCTAGCCCCCCACCCACATCTCAACCCCATGTGAGATGGGTTTTCCAGACAAAAACACGAGACTCAATATGGGGGGAAGGAATATATTACAAAGACTATACACGTGAATAAATACTATAATACATTACAAACAATCTTAACTCTATATCTATCTCTACCATGACAATAATATTTACAGTGGGCCAAATCTCTTCTCTCTCCAAATAAAAGTCCAGGAGAGAAGAAGAAGAAAAGACCCCTTCCAGTCTCTGAGCAACAGGTCTCTCTCTAGGCAGCAGGCTTTCTTCTTCTCTTTCAGGTAGCAGTTGCAGCTAGATCTTTGCCAATACACACGAGGGGGGTCTCCAAGCCCCTCTCGGCCCCTCGACGCTAAACGAAGGGTCTTTCCATGGACTACGTAACCCCAGACAAGGTCGTTCCACCACGGTCATATCACGAAGCACGGGGGTCTTCGTGACAGTCTGGTATCTTCAGGGGAAATCAAGTCCCTGTGCAGAGCTCCCATGCTCTGCCTCAAAGATGGCTGCCAGCTTCTCTGAAGCTGGAGCAGGGGGGGGCCAAGGTCACCCCCCACACACACACATTCCTTCGGCCGTCCTGGCTTATCTCTCAGGAGGCCATGAGCTTCCTAGCTCCTCTCTGTAGTGCATACTGCACTTTAGGACTCCTCTCAGTCCACCACCCCCTCCTCTTTCTCGGAGGGGTCTCTAGCGAGTTTGGGGGTTTTGGTTTATCCAGTTCTTACCCCGCGAAACTCTGTTCCTGCTGCTGGCTTGGTTCTCTTGTCCTGTTGCTGCTTTTCCTTCTCCTCAGACACCTCTGTGTCTGCCTTAGCTGCATACTGGCTTGTGTTGCTCCTTTTGGTCCTTATCAGTTGGCTCTTTGCCACTGCTCTTCGGACGCTGCTGTCTCCGCTGCTGCTCCGTCGCTGCTCCCAGCGTCTCCCACTTCTACTTACAGGGGAGAAAACTCCCCCAGTTCCTAGCCACAGGCACTCAGTCCAGCTTCAACACCATTCCGAGTCCCTGCAGCCCCCCAACCGGGGGCTGGGAGGGGCAAAGCCCCCTAAGGGGCCGGAGCCCCTTCTCCTCGTGGCCTCTACAACATGGCCACCTCTTCTTCTAACAAAGTACTACTGCTTCTCTTCCAGTCTCCAGAGATATGTTTATATTTTGCAGGAGCATTGATTGGGTAAAGCCCCAAGGGTCACCACCCCCTGGGGGTTACCACTTTCTTAGTTTCAGGGAGAAAACCTGGTTCAAACCACTACACATATTTAACATATATTTTTTTTCTGAAAAACATTGAAATCTGTAATCTGCATTGCAGATATTCCCAAAAAATCATTTGAGATGGTCAGCTCTGGAGCAGGCCTATTCCACAGCGGAGATGGGGATCCTGTTCCCTAAGCCGGCGAAACCCCTCGGGAGTGCCAAGACTCTGACAAAGGCTGCTGTAGGGAAGGCTGCAAAAAGAATGAGCAAACAGAGTGTGTTGTGGCAGCCAGGACATGATGCAGCTGTTTGCAATTTGTTGAACTTTAGAAGGTTCGCACTAGCCCACTGCTTATTCCTGCCAAGGTCCCTCTGAACGACACCTTCCATAAAGGGAATCAACTGTACCACTCAGTTTGATGTTGCCAGAAAACTTGCTGAGGGTGCGTTCAATCCCACTGTCCATGTCATTGATGAATATATTAAATAGTATTTGTTCCCATACAAAGTCCTGAGTACATAATTTTTTATTGGTTTCCACTTGGACATTGAGCCTTTGACTATAACTCTTTGGACATGGCCATGCAGCCAATTTTCTGTCCATCTAACAGTCCATCCTTGAAACCTATATTTCACCAATTTAGCAACAAGAATGTTGCAGGAGACTATAATTATTATTTTTACATAGTTCAGATAACAGTAAGTTGGTTTTGCTTTCTCATGATCACTTTCTTATTTGCAGAAAAAAGAAAAATATTTCCTTATCGATGGAGGGGCATAAACATAAAGCTCACAGACCATTATGGTCGGCCATATGTTCAATTTATTATTTAATTAAGTCAACTTTTATACAGTTTAGTTTGTTTTGGGCACATGCTTACAACAAGGTGATTGGATAGCTCAGTCTGTACACGTGTCTCATGTCTCCAGTTCATTCGACCTGATGTTCTGTCCACGTGGCCTGGAATCATACTTGGCATGTAGAGGCCTTCATAATTAGGGGCTTTCTGAAATCTGCAGGTGTATCTTTATCTGTACTTTCTCAAGGCTTTCTTGCTATAAACATACTATGTTCTCAAACCTTATAATTAGACACACAGCTAACATATTTTCACACAGTCTATAAGTATAAATATTACAGCTTACAACTTCTAAAGTCATGTCAAGCAAGGCCTACAGAAATCCAATAGAAATTGTTCACACAATTTGAATCCTGCAACATTTCCTAAGATGTATAGAACTCTTTTCATCACAGTTTTGTGGTGAGTAGTATTTACCTGAATTACTGACCCTTTTTATTCAGCTAGATGACCCACCCCATATGATACAGGATTGTATATCAGGAGTACACTAATATTTTTAAAATAGCTGATGATTATTTCAAAGGTCTCTTATCTCATTTTCTCCTTCATAGAAATGAAGCTGAAGAGCAATGTGAAAAAATATGAATAACACATTATATTTCTCATTGTTTTATTCTTGGGGTGCTTCTTTAAAAAATGACAACATTTCCTTTGTCCAGTTTGCATATAAATAATAATAAGAAAAATTAATATGATTCAACCTTATTAAGCACTCTGACATGTTCCAGATTCCATCCTCAAACAAATGCAAGATGATATAAAGCAGTAGAAGCACATTATTTGCATGTGTTTTGCAATCGATTGTAAGATGATACTATACCCAAGTAGGTAGTGACTCTATGGAGTTATGGATGGTTAGTTTCTCTGGTAGTGAAAGACTTCAAAAGACTATAGATTCAGATATTTTTAATTCCTTAGTGGCTGATTTGGCTACCCAAGGAAAATGTAGGCATTTTTGCTAGTGTTGATGTCTTGTGAAGTGGAACTACACTACACAAGTCCTCTTTTGTTTTATAATGTGAACCAATTTGAAAACCTTCCCTATAATAAAGAAGTCTAGAAAAACAGAGATGCTTTGTTCTGAAAACAATTCAGCCAAGTTTGAAGGATGGAGAGAAACATTCTTGTGAGAGGTGAAATTTACAGAAATAGAAAAAGAGAATATTAAATGTTTGATTATTTTCAGTGGGTTTTAATCTGATTTATGTTTGTTACTGCTTCCAGTAATTGTAGATTTGTGTTTTAATGACTATAATTAATAACTGAGCTCATGTTTTTCCAAACATGCATGAACTAATTTTTGGTCAGTATCACACTAGTTTACTATATGCCCTCTGTCTGCAGAAAGATTTATAATATTTCATTACACCTATGGAGAAAATGCACCCTCCTGAAAGGACAAGTTTCATTTACAAAGAATTATGTGACATATAACAAAGGAATGAAATAGCTGTTCTAAAACAAAGCCTGAGATTGCATAGTGGACAGGAGGTCACTACCCCAATAGGTATGTAGAGGAATAAAAGAAAATAAGAGGAATGAATATCATAAAATTTCTTTTTTGAATGATAACCTAATGTGCCCCTCCACTCCTTCTGAAAGTTCCCACAGATTTGTTCTGAGATGCCTAAAAAGACACTTCATGGAAGAAAAATTAAATGAAATGTTGAAGAAGAACTATTTTGGTGTTATTAGTATAAGAGAAGAATAAAGGAGTAAATAAGTTGTAGACAAAGCTATCCAGGAAAAAACACTGACCTTGACTTGAATAAAACATCACCAAAAAGTCCGTTGCATTATTAAGGAGATTAATTAATAAATACTTTAGGAACTATGAATAGATGAAAAAAAAATTCTCAGAGTAATGAAACAAAAAATAGTGTTAGAGGTCAGGTAGGAAAAACCAGATACTGATGTTTTGGAAAGAAAATTTCAAAATAGTCCCCACAATATGTAGTTATATAACATTGTACACTAGAAAGACAGAACATATGAGTTCATGGAGGCAGAAGGCATAAAAGAACCCTGAAAACATTATTATGAAGACATACTAAAGATAATGAGAGATAGCACTCATCTTAGGAGTAAAATGGAAAAGAGGATGATAAGGGGATTAACCTTTCCTCCTTGCAAATATATCCCTATCATTTTCAAATAATAATATGAATTCCTATGCCTTCCCAACTAGCTTAAAAAAACCCCATAACAACTAGCTCTGTTAATTAATTATGGAAAACGAGAAAGTATATACTGTTGTAATGTAACAGGAAGACTGTACATATCTAACGTTAGAAAACAAGAATATGTATTTTCCCAGTGACTTCTTCCTTGCCCCAAACCAGCTCTTCAGGATAATTAGTGCACAGAGTAATTGAAGACTATAAACGTTTATAGCCAGGGAGGTAAACAAGCAATTAGTGACAGCACAGGTGTGAAAGGAAGTTAAGTGAACTTACAGGGGAGCTATGCTGGGAGTATACAGTCTATGTTTGCCTTAAAATATGACAGTGTACTTAGGGAGATCTAGAAATAAAGCCAAACATACATGCACAAAAAAACAAAACAAAACAAAACAAACCCCAACCCCCCCAAAAACAAACCCAAAAAAAACCTCCCAAAAAACCAACCAAACAAACAAAAAACCAACCAACAGACCAAAAACAAAAATCACCAGAACCAAACAAGCAAATAAGGAAGGAATTTATCAATACCACTCTCGAAGAAAGTTTTTGTGCTCTTGAGTTGGATTTCAGATTGTCTGAATGAGGCAGTGCCCTTCAGGAAACCAACTTAGGTCTGACACAAAGCGGTATGAATAAAATCAGGGATGAAAGCTGTCACAAAAACATAGTCTTGGTTATGTTGATATTTCAGATGTACGAAGACATCAACCACTAATGAAAGTTAACTTATCAAGCCCCTTCCTTCCTAAAAGAAATGTGGTGTATTTTCATAGAGATAGTTACTGCTCTAAAACGAGACCTAGGAGTGAATTTTGTTCTGTTCCTTCTTTCTGTTGATAAGACAGGAGTTGGCCTAAGAGCTACGGCCTCTCTGCAGGCATACAAAATGTCTTTTCAAAACCAAAAAAATAAGTGTATTTTTATTGCCCTGCAGGAATGAATGGATTAGATCTGGATGACAATCACAAGTAGGCAGAGATCAAGTAGATCTGGTTCCCTATCGTGTGGAAGAAATAGAGAACATCCCTCTACATCCATAGGATTTGAAATCTTTATGTTTAATATTATCACAGAAAAAATATCTGTAAAATAGAGCCTTTCTATGTATCAAGAGTCTCATAGATATATGCTGGAGAAATTGCTAAATGAGCTATCTTGGTATTAAGCTTGACATGAAAAAGATTATTTTTTATTTTATAATGCTAATTCTTGAGTTTTAATTAAATTCTTTTAAAATGTCATTAATTTAGTGTACGTAAAACACAGAAGAAAACAAAACAAAAAACGGCCTGCACAGAGCTGTACAGTTTACTCTGGCACAAAGGTCATTGTAGCTCATTTGTTATGGAGGAGACAAAAGCGGTTTTCTACCTATTTTTTCCTCTGATAGAAGAGATTGAGACTACCACTTTGTGAGGGAAAAAGAAGGAAGACAGGAAGGCAGGAAGGAAGGTAGGAAAGCAGGAAGGAAGACAGGAAGGAAGGCAGGAAGGAAGACAGGCGTCTTTCTAAATAATTAATATTTATTTATTCAAGGCATTAGTCAGATGAACAGTGTTCTCCTATTAAATGTATACAGCCATTTCATACAAAAGAGAATATCCTCTTGGACATTTATATTTTCAAATGCATCTGTTTTGTTTTGCAAAGATTCTGCATATATACAGAAATATTCAATTGAATAAGTACCTTCAGTGTGCAGCTTCAATCAATTGTGAGATAGTGAACTAAAAGCAATTTTCTGCACTAACTTTAAAATTTTGGTTCTCTAACTTTTTATTACAAGAGAAAACTAAGAAATTTATCTGGGTTTTAATACTATAATGAAATTCTCATTAAGTATTTTCTGTAACTATTTATTAAACTGTTAGAAGAAAAAATATATCAGACATCATTTTATGCCTTCAGGCTAATCACATTCCAATTAAAATTAAGCCTTTAGTAGACATTTAATCTCTACAACTACTTTATGAGATGCTTATGTTGCAATATATGCTTCACCATGCTGGTCCTGGCAGAATTACATTACTTCAAATGCCCCAGAGGTAGCCTGAGGCAAAACCTCTTGCTTATCCTTCTACGTTGCAATCTGTTTCCTGTATATAACTTACTGTGAGATACTTAAGTGTATCTGGCTCCAGGTATTCCAGTTGTTGGTTCACACATCTTTTAGCAATACTGCTGTATTGTCAAATCCAGTTAAATGAAGCTTTATATGGGGAAGGTTCATTAGTCTTCTTTATTTTATTAGGTAAATGATTGACTGCATTAAGAGCCTAGAATGAAACTCTATAGCTTGCAATACTTGAATAAAGGAAAAGTGGATCAGCTGTTATAAACAACCATGCTAGATTTAGTGCAATGTAATAAAAATCTAGATGGGAGTGGGGGGAAATAAGGTCACTTTCTCTAATGTGACATACACTATGTAGTAAATAATCTGTTTAACCGAATGTGGAGTTAGGGAAATCAGAAGCTAGAAGCTGTGGAATTTCTACCTTGACTTTCTGAAGCAAGAAACTGAGAAGTATAGGAATGAAACAGTAGACCTTTTCCTAGAATATTAAGTTGTGGAAAAGGAATTACCTTGAAAGCAATTAGAACAACTATGACAGAACACATTTAAATCTGGTGTTACGTGGAAGAAGTGTAAAAAACCCTCTATCATTATTGTTACGCTTAAAGAAAATCAACGTCAATGCTCACATTTAGAATATATGCAAGAATATGGTATAGAATTTCATTTAAATAAATTGCTTTTCATTTTTACCTCTTTCATCAGCTGGTGACCCAATACTGAAACAAAAGTATACTTACAATCAACAAATAATAACAATATATTTTCCATTTTATTGTAGTTTTCCAACCAAATAAAATTCTCTGAAAGTGCCAAATATTTAGTTGTTACTTTTTTCTTATATGAAGTTATCATGATCAGAAATTCTAATGAAATTAGGTTAGCAAATACCTTCAATGCTTTCATTGTTTCTAACATTTTATCATTTATCAATTAAATAATTCTTAATATCTTCTGCAGCTTTTCTCAAACACTTGCAAGAGTGAACATTCAGCAATCTAAAAGTGACCTCTTTTTGTGACCCTAAAATCCTTCCACTTACTTTGCTCTTCCTAATATGTAATCTAAATCTCCCTCACTGTTACATATGCCCATTACTTCTTGCCCTAACTTCATTGGCCCAGAAGAAAACATTTTCTCTCCCTTCAATACAGAGATTTAGAAGTTTATAAGCTAGAATGCTCCTGAAATGGATAGTCTTTCAGTCTTTCCTCATCATCTCGTTTTTGAAATCTCAGATCATTCTTTCTTCTCTGAATTTTATCATTGCAGTCATCAGAAACATTACCACGTGCTGGATAAAACAGGCTGGAATTAGAAACAAAGTGTTCTTGATGAAAAGGAGGTTTCCTTCATATGAGATCAGCTGTATCCAGGATCTAAGGATTTTACCCAAGCCAGTCCTAATTAGCAAATTTAACACATCTTGAACTGCTCTGTAGCACTGAGACCAGCTGATACAGAAGAGTCTGTGATAACAATATCAAGCCTTTTTATGTGCAAACCAGTGTGGTTACACATAAAATGACTTTTGGAAACGGTCAGCCTGTGTTAGATGCAGGAACATGCACAGAAATGCTTTAGAACAGTAATAATTAGCAATGACTGCAAACGCCACAATAGCTCTGACAGTTTAATAGTTCAGATGATCATGTCCCTGTAACCAGGAACATTCCCTAGTATTGTTTAATTTACTAGTATAAGCTCAGAGTATCTTTAAGATAAAAATGTATGAAGATATACCACTAATGTCATATGTATACTATACATATACATATAATTATATATATATATAAAAATATGTCTACTGGTATATGCATAACTATGTGTAACATAATATCACACCAAGAAAACACACCAGCGAAACTCTAACCTGTGTTTAGTTAATCATCTAAGAACAAGAATTTTCTTGGTCCAAGAGTTTCTTTTTCTTGGCTTGGAGAATTTTTTTGGTCTTCCTTTGAAACATCTGCAGTTGGAAAGGAAATGTTGATTCCTGTGCTGTGACAGAGGGACACTGAAAAAAACCTCAGATATCTTATTCTCATATTCTCAGGGCTAGAGATTCATTTGATTTTATAAAGGTAACAATTTTTTCCTTATTTATATCCATAGGATCTGTTCTTCCTTTTGCTAAGGAGCTCTAGAGCTCCTAAATTCCTTGAGGTTTCAGAGGCTAAAACTGTTGCTTCCTGATCTAATCTTTAGCCTGTTTTTTCCTAGATTTTTGGTGTTCATGTGCTAAAGATCCTAAGTACTATGGGAATATAATTTTGTTACTATCTGTACGGAAACAGAACAAGAACATGTGAATATGTGGACTCTGCTGAAGTTCCATCTCATAGATGGGACTGACTTTAATTGTCTTCGTTATCCCTCTTAGGTCGGTGTTTCTATATATGCTGCTTCTTCATGAAGCTTGATAAGTCTTCATAAATATCTGTTGGGATATCTCTGTCTCACAAGTAGAGACAGGTTTTTATGCCTTTCTTGTTCAATTTTCCAGTTCCATCAGCTATAGAGGTAAAAAACAGGACTTATGCAGATCTTACTTCTTGTGATGTCTACACTGTCACAATGCAGGTGTGACATCAAAGCAAAGCAGTGGTACAGGGATCCTCCAGAGCTCAGACGTTGTCTAAACACATAAGGCCAGTGAATTTTCTGGATCAAATCTCTTAAGTGTCAAGAATGTGCTTGTTCTTATGATGTAGGAAAATATTCACCACACGTCTTCCTCACTTACTATTTGCTCGTCTCAAGTTAAAAGGCCTATATCTAAAGCAAAAAAAAAAAAAAAACAGCAGCACCATAGATTTAAATAGAACATGCTGAAACATTTTTAATAAAAATAGTTTTATCATAGGACTTCTATAAAGTCTTACTCTGGCAGTAGAATAATGCCGTCAAAAATAAACACGTGGGTTTCTTTAAATCCTCCTTTTATCATTTGTAATATGTGACCAACTACATTTTAAAATTTCCACCACGGAGTCTGTTCCTAAACCTCTCTCTCTAATCTTTTTTCACACACAAGATAGATATTTGGGGTATTGATAAAATAGAGGGAGTAGAAATTATTAAACTAGACCTTTCTAAAATAGGCAGACGATGTTTTCCACAGCTTCTTTTACAGGCAATTTTTAATAAGTAAGTTGCAATGTCAGAGAGTCTATTTCTAGTCTGTTTTAATAACTACGGTCACCTGTCACTTATCTCAATTGAATGTTATCTGGTTACAATAGGTCAGCTAATTATCCTGATCATTAACCTTTAAGAGTACAGAGGCTATGATAATCAATGCCACCCTTGGTGTGTGCCACATCATCTAATGAGTCTGTGTCAGAAAATGAACTCTTTAACCTCCCAATGGTGCAGTTTTCATCATTAACTTTCTTTGTCATTTGATTTCTTAAAAGAAGATGAGAAAAAGTGGCATCTGGCATGAATTAGCTTATTAAAAGGAATGCATAAAACTGGTTACTGAAGACGGAATAAAGAAAGCAATAATTCCAAAAAATTTTATGAATCATGGTAGAATTTGAAAGCATTGGGAAGTTTTAGTAGTCAGAAAAGTGTCAGAAAATAGTGATCAGTTAAATATGAGAAAAAATCTCTTGTATCAAAATAGTTTGTATGATACTAGTTTGTAGTCAAATGGAAGACACTATCATAAACAGACTGTTGAGTAGAGATTAGGAAATTTGATTAAATCACTATGGCATATTTTAAATACACTTTTTGCTTAAGTTTCATGTAAAACATAAGAAGATAATATTCTCCTTCACCTGAACAATATGTAATAACTGAGTGTGTAAAGTGACGAAGGGTATGTAATGTATCAAGGTGTGCATATGAATCTCACTTATTAAATGGCTAGAATTAGCCATGCAGTATCAGGTAGTCAAAGTAGTATCTAGTAGTCAAAAGGGTGATAAAGAAAGGTTTATCCAGGACACTGTTTACAGTCAGCAGAATCACTCACTGGAAATACCTATTTCTTTCAAGTGTCTCTTGATTTTACTAAACTCTTAGTGTCACTGCCTGTTTTTCAAAGGGCTAAAGCCAGAAAGATGAATCCCAGCTACGCATCAAGTGATGGTCACTGCCACTGAACTGAAACCTGAGCAGGTAACATTTTTCAACAATTTTTGTAGTGCCATAGTCCTAAAACTGTTTTTCAACATTGTGGAATGATAATTGTGGACTGATTTTCTTTTAATAGGCAGATAGAACAGTATCAGAATTGTGACCCTGAAAAATAGGTACCTAAGACCAAGTGATGGACATTGCACATTCCAGGGAAAAGCATGGGCTACTGTGCTGTCCTTCCTGCTTCCTGCCCAAAAGCGATATTATCTGTTAGTGCCAGCATGGAGTCCAAGACAGTATTGGAAGGCCCATCCACCTTCTGAAGCTGTGCTATGATCATGACACCACCCTTAAAAGTGGTGCCATTCTATCTATGAAGAAACACTTCTTACCAGAGGATTCTCTTGTAGTGAAGACTGGAAGATCAAGAATGATGTTGTCTCTCACTTGAGGAATGAATATAACAAAATCTTTTATCTAGAAACCAGGGTTGATAAAGGAGTTGCCATTAATATGAATCTCAGTATGCTTTGCTTGGGAGGCAGGAATAATAATGTATTGGTTACTGAGTAGTTCTACGAGTATGCAGGATCTGGAAAAATGTAAAAGAACTGTGATTATAGTAGAATCTCACCTTGATCTCTGCCTAGACCTTTGATTCCTCTTACCCCCTATTGCTGTATCACAAAATTGCACATTCCAGCAACTTTCCAACAACAGTTTTAATTTAAATAAGGAAGCTATCAGCTGGCAGGAGGTTGCTTCTAAAATTGATGATCATTTATAGACATGATAGACAAACAAAAGTTAAGTAATATTCTTAATGCCTTTTGTTTGCTCTTATTTTGTCTAAGCCTTCCCCTCTCATCCACGACATCTATGCATAAAGCTGTATTTAAAGACTTGATCATGTATTAAAAAACTGAACAAACAAAACCAAGCTGTGAAATACATAGATCTTAGAGAAGAAAAAAGCCCCAACAAACAAACAAAAAATATGGACTTGTGCCAAACTCCAAACAGCTATGGAATTTTATTTAAATATATTTTAGGAGATTAAAATGACAAAGGATAGTGTGCAGCTTACAAAAAGGTGTGTGAAAAGTATCAGCATAGAAACTTGTTTGTGAAAATCAGGATATCCTTTGGAATTTTGGCACTAATTTGTGTAATTCCAGTTATGTGGATGCAGACCTTTCATAGAAAAATATTGAAAACTTCATTAGTATGGGAAAGAAATGGAGATAAATTTAAAAAATAAAATGAAGCTTTGCAGAAAATAATCTGGACTGTAAGATAGGTACCCATCCGTTATTTAAGATAAGACAAACGCTCCCACAATCTATTCAGTGACTCAATTGTTAAGGGGAAAAAAAAGTTATTTTTTTGTGATCAGTGAAAAGAAAATACTTAAAGGGATCTTTTTACAATCCTTAAGTGTGTATTAAAGAAACAGAAGGGTGTTTTATTTTCCAGTTATTAGTCCATGTCTGTCAGAGCTGAAACATTTTGATGAATTCAGTGATGTAGTTTTAGTAGTGACTTCAACTAAAAAGATATTTAAACTTTTAAGACACAAGGTAGAATGTTAGTGTTGGAGTTTTCTTTCAAAATATGTTTTTTCTTTTACTCTGTTTTATTTAAATTATAGTTGCTTGGTTCCCTCCCTTCTTATGAATGCTGAAATGACATGTATCTTCCAGTAGAGGCTGTCAGAACCTGTAAACTTTGTATCCTGACTCTCTGTCTCTGGTAATTGTATGAAAAGTGAGGTGAAACCAAGCATAAAAAAATCCTAAAAACAAATAGTCACATTCCTGCAA
>NW_020897694.1:29096327-29154900 GCF_003984885.1 Neopelma chrysocephalum | reverse complement strand
AGTCACATTCCTGCAAGCTTACTGGCAAATTCTGGGGGAATGTGACTTTTCCTAAGAGGCAAAATGTGGAATTGTCAATAAACACAAGGCTGAAATAGTCTTTTTCCACATCTGCCTCAAAGTGAATTAGCTTTTTTCAAGTACTTTTCCTTTTGGAAATTATTTCTTCTGAAAATCTTTGGGTTTTTACTTTCTTATACCTATAGGTAAAATTATAAGAATAATATTAAAAAAAAAACAAAAGAATTTTATTTTTCTTCATTTATTTGTTGTTATACCATTTAATTAATTATTAACAGGAGTCATAGTTTTTACTTCAGATGCATTTCACATTATTGTCTCAAGTGCCTTGCTTTCTACTTATTGATTAGACATTCATGACGTTTCATTCTCTCAAAACTATTCCTTAAACTTCAGCCTCTCCGCCTGCTTAAATCCAAATTATATTTATCATATTTACACAGCACCTACAGTCTAATTTACAGTCTAGAAAATGCATCTGTGTCTTATTCCTGACAAGGGCCATATTTTTCAAGTGCCTCATCCGCTTCTTGAACCAAAACAAACCAATATATACAGTTTTGCAAAAATGGGTGAGGCTTTCATGCTTATTTACCTGCTTGAAAGTCTAGGGATTTGCATTAATTACCCCCCAGCTTTGATAAAACAGCCTTTCCCTGAATTTATGCATCCATAATGCTGTGCCTCTCAGTGTTATGGTCTTTGAAGTTTCCATACTTCCAAAGACTTTCATTTGTCACAAGTGGAAATGAGCCAGTACTGATGAGGTCAATTGCAGTGGAGCAACTTCATCAGTGGAAAATTTACTCCTTGATATTTGAAATATTAGCATCAATTGTCTGTCATATAGATTTAATCACACTATATTGTAAATAATAAACTACAGGAGAAGGATGAATAGCTTTTGAAGGGACTTCAAAAGTTGAAAAGCAAGAATTCTTGTATGATCTTTATGGTTTATTATGGTTTGTCTGGAGAACAAATGTAGGCAATTATTAAAAAAAAAAGTTTTATTTTCAGAGCAAAACAGGTTTTTTGCAAGTGTTTTAGGTATTACTACAGCTTATAACAAGGTGTTTGAGAGTATCGTTCATGAATGACTAGTGGATAAGAAAGTAGTTCAAACATATAATGTAGCTCATGAATAATGCAATGCAGGAATGTCACGGTTTAAAAAGCCTTGTGAAGCTAGGATCCTACTGGCCAAATCAATCTATCTGGTGCTCAGTGAGTTCCAAAGACACTCTTAAGAAACTCAGATATGAAATCTCTGAATATGTTATGCATCATAGTCATAGAATCATCAAAGACTCAATTATGAATCTCTGAATCTCAGATATGAATCTCTGAATTGATACGAATCTCGGATATTAATCTCCAATCTGAATTAGTACATTAAACCAATATATGGTTCAAATCATCCTTAGTATCGAAGAAAAGGAAGGTGACTTTTATGACATGTTTTTAAAGATAACTTTTTAGACCATCGTCATGTCTTGGTGCAAACAGTGAAAACAAATAGTGTGTACGTGAATAAACCTGAAGTATTGAAGAAAAACACATGCTGTTTTTGTGCATGCCTTGTAGATTCATTAAAGAATATATAAGGTTATGGAAACAGATGCTTGTAAAAATCTTTCAGAAAGACCTCACATCAATTTCTCCTAAAAAGATAATATTCCAGTGAGCTGCTGTGGTTCAGCCCCAGACAGCATCTCATCCCCATGCAACCACTGGGTCACTCCCCACAGTGGGATGGGGGAGAGAATTAGAAACTTAAAAATGTGAAAATTCATGAGCTGAGATAAAAAGAATTTAACTGGTAAAAGAAAAGATACACACGCAAGCAAGGCAAAACAAGGAATTCTTTTACCGCTTCCCATGGGCAGGCAGGTGTTCATCCATCTTCAGGAAAGCCAGTCTCTATCACACATAGTTGTGACTTGGGAAGACAAATGCCATAACTCTGAACATCGCACTCTTCCTCCTTATTCCTCACAGCTTTTATTGCTGAGTATGATGTTATTGGACATCCCTTTGGTCAGTTAGAGTCAGATGTCTCACCTACATTCCCTCCCAACCTCTCAAGCACACCAGCCTGCTTGCTTTCAGGGCAGCATGACAAGCATTCGACAAACACTTGACACATAGTGCTATATAAGTACTTCTGTGAAGCAAATTATCTCTGTCCCAGCCAAAACCAGTACATGAGCTAAGATATACAGTCCTTCTGTGCATTGGCAAGCAAAGAATTAAGAAAAAAATAAAAAAAGAAGAAAAGAGATTAATTTTCAGTGTAGTTTACCAATGCTGCAACCCCACCAGAATACCTGCTGAGACTCACACTTAGTATATTCATCACAGATAGAAAAAAAAAGGCGAATAGTGAGGCTAAGGTTTGCACATGGCAAACAATTTTATACAAATTTGTGATCACTGGCTTAAATCTGGCTGCTGAAGTGAAGGAATATTTCATAATGCTGAATGATAGTACAGTAGAGGAAATTCAGGATTAACAACTATGTAGTATAAGAAACAAGGATGAACAATGACACGGAACAGGGCACAGATTTCATTTGGAAATCTCAGGGAAAAAAGCCTGATAGGGAGTGGTATGAGAATTCTGTGCAAAAAGAACAGAGTGGAAACTGAATACCAAATTATTACATTTTTGTTATAATTAAAGCAACAACAAAAATGGATGGCTGAAATTAGCAAGCAATAAATTTATAGCAAACAAAATTTGTTAACTCATATATGATGTATAATTACACTGTGGAACTCATGAATGCCAAATGTTGCAGACAATAGAACTGTAAAGAGATTTTTGAAAGGACTAGGAAATTCAGAGAAAAGAACTCGTTATTTATTTAAAAATATGGTAAGGTGTAATCTTTATTTCAAGAGGTGTTTTACACATTGATTGTTGTAGCTGGAAGACTTTGTCAAAAAAAGTGTGATTGCATCAGTTATTGAGAATGTCTGTGAACTATAACTGTATTTGCTGGAGTTGTTAGTATCTTTTACTTTAGTTTCTCCTTCAGATTGTTAACAAAAAATAACTAACTAGATGAAATGAATCTTTATTGTGAGCCAGGAGAGCAGCTGTTGTGTTTTTGGAGAAGGAAAGAATAGAAGGAAAATAGGAAGCACAACAATTCTTGTTGACAATATTAGAAAGCGTCAATTTGACAACCCTCTTAGTGAAGAAATTTTTCCTAATATCTTATCTAAACCTCCTTTAGCACAACTTGAGACCTTTTGCTCTTGTCTTGTTGCTTTTTACCTGTGAGAAGAGACTGACATCCACTTCGCTACATCCTCCTTTCAAGTAATTGTAGAGAGCAATAAGGTCCTCCTAATCCTCCTGTTCTTCAGGCTAAACAATCCCAGGTGCCTCAGCTACTCCTCATAAGATGTGCGCTCCACATCCTTTACCACCTCTGTTGCCCTGCTCTGGACATGCTCCAGCACCTCAATGTTTTTCCTGTAGTAAGGGGTCTAAAACTGAACACATGATTTGAGGTGTGGCCTCACAAGTGCCAAGTACAGAGGGACAATCACTGCCCTAGTCCTGCTGGCCAAACTACTTTTGATACAGGCCAGGATGCCATTGGCCTTGTTGGCTGCCTGGGCACACTGTTGCCTCACGTACAGTGACTGTCCACCAGCATCATCAAGTCCTTTTCTTCCAGGCAGCTTTCCAGCCACCCTTCCCCAATCCTGTAGCAGGTGGCTGTTGTGCCCCAAGTGGAGGACCTGGCACTTTTCCTTGTTGAACCTCATACCATTGGCTTCAGCCAACCAATCCAGCCTGTCCAGATCCCTCTGCAGAGCCTTCTTACCCTCTGGCAGATCAACAATCCTACCCAATTGTTGCCTTTCACTCCCTTTTGATGACAAATGGACACGTGTAGACTCCCTGTCCCAGTGAAAGAAATACACTCCAGAAACACTCTTGCTGATGATATACTCTGTCTTGGTCCTCTGAAGCTGATCCTTTCAGATCACTATCAATGTTTGGAAATACTCTGGTATTTCCAGATACTGGAATACTCTGGAAGCTCTGGTGGACAGACTCATTCCTGAAGAGCAGTGTGGAGAAATATGCATGATTCTTCCACTTACAAGTTAAACAGACTGAAAACAAATTTATTTTGATTCCTGAATATACTTAAATGTATAATTTTACTGAGGTTGATGGAATCATCTACCTATGTTATCTGGGTAGAAATTTAAGTGAAGAACACACTAATTAAAAAATACTATGATATCTGCCTTGTTGGCCTTCCTTCTGACTCTTACCCATGAACACTCAACCCTCTTCACCATCATCAAGCCCTAGACAGTCAAAATACTCCCTAACACGTAGGGCTACCCCACCACCTTGCCTTCCTTACCTATCCCTTCTGAAGAGTTTACAGTCATCCATTGTAGTGCTCCAGTTGTCTAAGTCATGCCATCAGGTTTCCAGGATAGTAATTATGCGTCCTAGTTAGAGCAGCCAGGACCAGTTCATCACTGTGTGAATGTAACTCAAACTGCGTATTCTACACCCTCTATATCATTTCCCAGGAACTGTTAACAATAGACCATTTGCAGCAGCTGCCCAGAGCACACCTGATCCCTCAGGCTATAAGCTGGGTGTTAAGAAGCCTGTGAGATAGGAGGATGTTCCTATCCTCACACCAATGACTCAGGTGTGATAACTGCCCTCCGGGGAGTCATTAGCACCTCTACACCCAGCCTGAGGGGTCATGTCTGCTAATGGGCCATCAAGGATTCCAAAAATATCTCATGACTCACAATCACCCATTGTGGAACTCCCTGCCCTGGGGGAGGTACTGACCATTCCCACGAACCTGAGTGTATACAATCTTGGGGTCTTGGGACTTCTGGCCCCACTCATCAGATCCAGAGGAGGACCAGAACCTCGACCGGACTGCAATCACCACTATCGACCAGACTGTGACCAGCACTCTCACCAACAGGTTTTCCTCTCCTTTTACTTTGGACTCAGGGGGACCATGTGGGGCTCAGCACAGGGGCCAACGAAGACCATTCTGTTCGTGCCCCAGAGTGCTGGGTTATACATCTGGATTTTGTGGGCTAAAACCAATAGTTTGTCTGTATAATTGTATTTACTGCATTATTTTTATTAAATTGTAACTCTGACTAATAATCTCTTTAGAGTTGGGTTCATCTCTCCTGCTGGTTTACCTTTAAACCAGCACATTATGTCATAGTTTTCCTGCTGTGCATGACACTATCAGAACAGGAAAAAATATGAGAATCCCCATTCACCCTGACATAGTTCTAGAATCTGCTCTTCACATTATAAATTAGCAATTGTCCATCTAATGAGTCGTATTCAGATTTAGGATATTTTCTATCAAGGAATGATTTTATATTTATATTTATTTATTTAAGAATATAAAGTTAGATCAAATTGTGTATTGTCTTCAGAGACTAGACCTACAACAAGACCAGACAGAAAATTAGTAAAGAGACAGAACAATCTGAGCAAGAGAAAGGGACAAGTATAAGTGCTACACTAGCACAAGTTCAAGAGGGAAAATATCTTGCTTAAGATGTCTAATCCTAGTTAATAAAAACCCATTTTAGTAAAAATGAATAGATCATACTTAATAGTTTGTGTGTAGCAGTATGAAAGGGTAAAGACTTTTCCAGACTAATAATTTCTTCTGTTTTCTTCCCTCTGTTACTTTTTCAAGAACTTAGGAAACACGTTATTCTATATATAGGATCATTACAACTAAATCGTAGCCCAAATACGTGCACAAATTTCCCAGTCTTTCAGAATGTTTGGTACTCTGTAGAAGATCAAAAGTTTGGCAACTGAAGATGCTGTCAGACATATGGTCATTGTTATTGATGGGTAGTTCAATGGTATTCAGAACAAAGAGGTGTCACTATGTTGCCTAACTTGAAACTCAGAGGATAAATCAAAAACTCCTGAATCCAGGGAAAAATTAAACTGGACTTTGGTTTACGCTGAACAAATCACCCAAAATGTCACCACAACACTAAGCTGACTCTTAAACATGGCTCTGAATTTGGACCACACAATCAATTATTCCTTTCAGTTTCATCAGCATTAATTTTGAAATTTCACTGAGTTGAATTCTATAGCCATCTAATCTGTTTTATTCTCTGTATGAATGAAATCCAAATTATTGATACAAGTGACATTGGCAGTGAGGAACTATTGATATTCAGAGACGGTGCTTAACTAGTAACGGTTCTTATCATAATCCCAAGGAAAAGTCTAGGAAGAGAATTGTGTTCTGTTGAAACAGTGTGATTGGAATGATTATTCAAGACTAAAATTACAAGTAGGATACTAGCTATATTTATAGCTTAAACCCTAGATATACTAAATCTTTTTGGCCCTAAATTTCTTCTAGGAAAGTCTCAAAAGTCTTAATACTTTTCTCCCTGGTAAGTTAACACAGCCGAGCTGTGTCAAACGCTGAAGTAGATTCATTGCCAGCCATCAGGTTGGTGTGATCTAAACATAGATCATAATCAGAAAACTTGCAAAGAGAGAGGGACTAGTGGAAAATTCATTCCCTATTTTGTCAGAAAAAATCATTCAGGCTTTCAGTAGTGATAAACTCTCACAAGAACCTCTTATACATATTGAAGCAAGTGTCTTGACCAGGTTCTGGAGAAAGAACTCATTATTGTGAATCCCTGAAAATGCTTTCCAGTCTTCGGTTTAGGCTGAAATCATAAGAACCATGGAATCATTGGAAGGAACCTTAAAGATGGTCTAGTTCCAACCCCCCTGCTGTGGGGAAGCACTTTCCACTAGACCAGGTTGCTCAAAGCTCTATTCAACATGGCCTTGAACACTTGGAGAAGCCCTTGGAATCCTGTGGCTGAGTGATTTTAAAAAATATCTTTCTTGGAAGGAATATCATCCTTGTTAGCTACTTCTTGGTACTCTTGTAGTGCGAGAGATATACAATCACAGAGCAACAGGTTACAAGGGTCCTTTAAAGTACATCTAGTCCAAAACCCTGTCAAAAGCAGGGTCAGCCTAAACCAGCTGTTTTAGAACCTTGTCAAGTTAGGTTTTGAGTCTTCCTTTATGTGGGTTGTGAGATTCCACAATCTCTCAGGGGAAATCCCAATCCGATCTTTGACATTGTGAGGAGGAAGCAAAAGCAAAGAAAAAAAGGAGTCTTACTGTCTAAACAGATCTTCCTTTCTTTCTTTCTTGCAATTTCTGTCAGTTACCAATTTTTTCAGCACTGGTCACTTCTGAGAACTATCTGCCTCTGCTTTTTTTTGTATCATCTGTATGGTAGTTGTATAACTTGGCAAAATCTCCCTTTAAGAAGCTCCTCTTCTTAAACTTGAACAAATCAAGTTATCTCATTCTGTCTTCATGTAAAAAGTATCTCAGTCTGCTGAAAATCTGGCCTCTAATGAACTTGCTCCAATGTGACAATGTTGTTCTTATGCTGAGGTACAAAAATCTGGACACAATAACCCAGGTGCAGACTCTCAAGTGCCGAGTAGGTACAAGTCACCTCTTCCTTCCAGTGCTGGCTGCACCCCTGGTAATTCACTATGTAGTTGGCTACTTTTGCTCTCAGTGTATGTCATTGTGTCATTTTCAACTTGTCCAACAGGACATTATGGTCTTTTTCTGTAGAGATTTTTTTTTTCCTGGCTGGTACCCAAATACAGTTTGTTGCACCTGTCTCTAGCAGAAAATTGCATTTGTGTTTGCTGAACTTTAGGAGGTTATTTTAGACAATTTTCTAGCCTGTCAAGATCTCAGTGAAGAGTAGTTCCTCACAGTTTGGCATGGCTTGGGGCATTCGGTCTCACTGTACAGGACTTTCAGATGCTTAACTATAATAGCTCCAGCTTAGAATCTTGAGGAATGTTACTATCGAAATACTTTGTGCTATTACATTATAAAATCGGGAGGAGCAGCCAATTTATTCCTACCTTCAAGTCCATTTAACCAGTCCATAGCTCACCAATGTAGCTGTAAGGATACTGTGCAAGATCACATCAAGGACCCTGATAAAATCAACATCCACTCTTCTTCCTCTCAGAGGACAGCCAGGAATCTCGTCACAAAAGGCAAACAAATTGGTCGGACATTATATGCTCTTGGTTGTAGCAGTAAACCTGCATTACATGGGAAAACTGTGGTTTAAGCATGTTTTAAAATGGCTTTTTTGTAGTCTCTTTGCTAACTCATGTTCTCCTTCCCAAAAACCCCCATGGCCAGTTCTTATCTCTGTCTCAGGAATGTCCTGAGAAGATATCAAGAAGTCTTCTCATTGGACCTTGTTAATCCCTTCCTTATTTGGCTGTTCCCTGCCTGATTGGTGTTTTGTAAGACCCCTTACCTTACATGGTCCCCTTTGACCTTCCCAAGAGCTATATAAACCCCTACCCCACAATAAACTCTCTCTCTCGCCTCCTCTCCACGTGCTGTGTGCTGTCTCTCCGGCTGCCATGGGACTGCGTGGGTGGGGGGAGGGGTGAGCACCTAACCTCTCCATGCGTCCAGGACCCTGAAGAAACCCCTGGAACTGGAGTAACCCCTTCCCTATCCACCTCAAGCCTTCGGAAATGGAACCCCACAATGCTTGGTAATTCCCCATTGTCTTTCCTCTTCTTTGTTCCCAATCACAGTCTTGTTCTTCATGTGTCTGGACATGGCTTCCAGGTGGAGCTTATCCATAGCTTTTTCAGGTGCCTTCTTTAAGATGTTAGGCTAATGAGCTTGTGGCTCTCCAAATAGTCTTTCTTGTTTTTCTCAAAAATGGTTGTAGTGTTGCCTTTTAGCAGAAATTGGAAGAATCCTCTGATTGTCATGACCTGTCAAAGATGTAGAGAGTACACACACCATGACATCACCGAAATTCTCAACAACTTCATATATATATATTTTGATCCTATGGGCTTGTGAATTGCTCAAGTTGCTGAAGCTACCTAGATATATAAAACTACAAAAGTATAAAAATATACCTCAAAGTATTTATTTATTCATAAACATTTAATAGCATTCACACACTCTCTCTTATAGCACTGTGATGATTAGTAAATATGATTAATTTTAATTCCTTTTGAACAGAACATGGGGCTGGCTCAAGGAAGTCAGTTCTATTAAAGACACTGCTGAGCTGGACAGATAAAGAAAAACAGTGTGGGGAAAGCATAACTATGAACAATTCTAGATTTTCCTAGTGGAAAAACTGAGAACAAATCAATGCCTATTCCCGTTTGTCCACATGTCTACAGATGTGGGTTAAACTAGGTCAAAGAAAATTTATTTCTATCTCAGTAACATTCTTCCTGTTGCTACTTCTGTATGTTGTCCACAATTAATTCATCAGTTATTGCTCATCTGAAACCTCTCTGAATGTTATTAGGTATTGCGCTGTCAGATATTAGCTTCCAAATACCCTACCTTCAAGAACAACAGCTTCCTAGAGATATATCAATTTAACATTTTCTCAAAGTTTCAAGAGGTCAGTTTAAATAATGAGACATTACTGTAATTTTGTAAGAAATATAAAACGAAAATAAAAATTATTATTGCAATACTTTTAAAATAAACTGGTTATAATATGCAAAATATTATTCATGTGGGAATTATATGTTTTTATTTTGTATTTAAGTCCATAACTAACTATTGAAGAGTTGAAGGTGGGGGAGAGATAAGTATAATTATAAATATATTAAAAAAACCCAACAACCCTGTGTTTATATGTCTCTTCTCCTTATTTGAATGAACTTAGTAATGATGTTTGAAAGACCAGACTAATAGGGATTTGGGAGAAAGCATTTTTGAATTAAATAATTACTAGGATAACGAAAGCTTGTAATAATGCTGAAATTCTCAGTAAAGATGTAGATGTAGTTAAACACAGAGAAGTTACTGTCCTCTTTTGTGTACAAGTACCAACAGGAGAAAGCACCGTTATGTCAAGTTGCCAGTTTGCTGAGCAGAGAAGAATAAAAGCATCAGAATTCAAAACAAGCTACTTTCAAAGCAGGTATTTGTTGGTAAATTTCCTGACTTTTGCTCTCAATATGTGTCAGCATCACTTTGATATAAACATCAGAGCCTACCCTCAAGGCCAAGTTGTTCCCCTTAGACTAGCCTTAGGGGGTTGCCAGTCTGTAGCCTAACACATACAGTAACCCCCCTCATGTATGGCAAATTACTTGTATGGAAAATACAGTCATCTGAAACTTGAAATGCACTATAGCACAAGAGTGATAGGTATCCCATGGAGTCTACTGTGCCCAATGAGACTTTCAATGTTCCTGGAACAAAATGCCTGTGTCCATGGGAATTCAGGAACTGTTTTGTGAAATGATCAAGCACTTGCAGTGTAACACCAGGTCTCTTTAGATTAATTCCTGTCCTCAACAAAAGTAGTGGTATCAATTAGATGATCGCATAGAAAATGTTTTCCACATCTTGAAATTAAGCTTTGTGAATTTAAAGTATTACACATTTTCTTCTAGACAAACTGTAATATAGTTTTCACAGATTGGGTCAGGTTGGATGGGATCACAGTGGGTCATCTGGTCCAACCTCCCTTCTCAAGCACATGGCACAGGACTGCATCCAGAAAGTTCTTGATTATCTCTAATGGGGGAGACTCCACAACCTCTCTGGGCAGTGTGTTCCAGCACATGGTCAAATGCACAGTAAAGAAGTTCTTCCTCATATTCAGGTGGAACTTCCAGTCCCTCAGTTTCTGCCCATTGTCTCTTGTCCTATTCCTCAGCATCACTGAGCAGAGCCTGGGTCCATCCTCTGGACACCCTCCATAAATCTTGATATGCACGCAGGACCAAACCACAGCTAAGGTATTAAGGAATATTTATTTCCAAGTTGAAAACCCTAAGATACACTGTAAAAGAAATTACAGAGAGTAGAAAGAGCCCAGCCCAGCCTATGCCCTAGGTGCTTTTATATCAACAACTTTCTCATGCACATGACTTCAAAACTGTGTTCTCCCAGCAAGGGCCTCACAAGCAGATCTAGGAGGAGGTGTTATCTCTACCCTGGAATTCTACTCCTCAGGACAGGAAGAGAATAAATGGAATTTTGCCACACTGAACTCTTCTCTGACCTTTGCGGCTGAGGAGATCTCTTGCACAAAGACAACCCTAAAGAACAACTCTCTTCTCCTTGCCACACCTTCCATTCTCAGCACCCTTCCTCAAATACTTATACACATGGATGAGGTCCCCTATCAGTTATATCTTCTCGAGGCTGAACAGACCCAGCTCCCTCAGCCTTTCCTTGCAAGGGAAATGTCCCAGTCCCTTAACCATCCTTGTTGTCCTCCACTGGACCTGCTCCAAGAGCTCCATGTCTCTCTTTTACTGAGGTGCCCAGAACCGGACACAGTGCTCCACATGAAGCCTCATCTCTGACTAGAGGGGCAGTGTTACTTCCCTCAACCTGTTGGCAAATGCTCTTCCTAATGCCCCACAGGATACCACTGGCCTTCTCGGCCACAGGGGTACACTGGCTCATGGTCAGCTTGCTGTCTACCAGGACCCGCAGGTCCTGCTCAGGTCAGCCCCCAGCCTGTACAGGTGCCTGGGGTTATTCTTGAGCAGGTGCAGGACCCTGTATTTGCCTTTGTTGAATTTCAGACTACTCTGCCCAGCTCTCCAACCTGTCAAGGTCCTTCTGAAGGGCTGCACAGCCCCCTGGGGTATTGACCACTCCTCCCAGGTTTGTGTTGTTTGCAAACTCACTGAGGAGGCTTCTGCCACTTCATCTAAATCATTGATGAATAAGTTAAATAATACTGGGCCCAGTACTGAACCTTTTCCTTGAGGAATAGAAGTTTTCCTTGTGGATAGAAGTCTTGGTAGTAAGGGTAAGAAAGCTGCAGATAAGTAAATATTTGTAAATGAAACTGCCTTTTTTAAATTTGTTGAAGTTAATAATTTTTATATATTTCTGTGGTAGTTTGGTCTGGGCCTTCCTTGGTGACCAGTTTGTAACCAAGGAAGTGCCCAGATTTACCCGGTATTCCCTACGATTTTTACGTAAGCCGGGGTATAAGAAGAAAGGAGGAGACACCTTTGCTCTCTCTTTCCTTCTGGTGGCTTTGGAGGTGCGGGTTTCCCTGCTGTTGAGTCTATCGGGTTGGAGAGTGAGGCCTGGTAAGGCCTTGCTGATCTTGGGAGACGGAGGTTGCCAGCGATCGTTCCAGAGCAACTTTCTGTGTCCCAAGGAGAGTAGTAAGATATTCTTTGCTAATTCTTTTAGTTGATAGACCTTGGGCTATTGATCGGGATATATATATATTTTATTTTGGTTTTTGTTCTTCCCTTCCCCTTTCCCTTTCCCTTTTCATTGTGAAATTGTACGTATATTTCAATTGTATATAACTGTAATATAACTGTAAATATATTTATATATATTGCTTTAGCTGTCTCTCGTTTCGGTTCTCTTGGGTTTTTTCCCTCTTCTCCCTTGGTTTGGGGTGGGGGGGGACTTCTTGTGGTAAGGTTTGGAGACTTGGCAAGGAGCCAGCTACAAACCATATCAATTTCAGACCTTACATAACAATTAAATCTTCTGAATAAATTGTTGCCTTCATAACGTTTTATTTTTTCCCCAATGGCCTTTGATTGATGGCTTTTTTCTAACAACTTTAGGTGACTCAAAACCTGAATGTAGATTTTGAAGAAGTGAGTTAAATTGTGCCACTGATTTTCCTCTACTTTTGTCAATTTGAATTTTTTCTTTTTTTGCTGAAGAACCTGAGTCTGGCTTTTTACAGTTCAAGGGTTCACAAAATACTAAATGTTTTCTTTTCTACTTAAAAAACCCCCAGATTATTACTACTGATCAGGTATGTTTAGGAACTTACAACTATTTCATTGACATTGATATTTAGTATTTAACAAGGACTGTGTAGGTAAGGTTCTAAGAGTGCTAAAGCATCCAGCCCCCTACAAAAATAGAAATTGATATTTGATTTTCTTCAGTTCAAGCTATTAATTTGGCTTATTAATGAGTGACTGAGAGAAGTAAAGGGTAATGACTGCATTCTCTCTATCACTGATTACTAATCGTCCATGAGATAGGACCTGAAATCTCAGAAACCAGAATTAGTAGCCTGATTTAAAGAATCAGGAAGATTCAAAGGCTGCATAGTAAATGCTAAGCATAACATACCTCAGGGAATCATCAGCCTAAACAGGCAGACTTGTACTTGTTGTCCTAAAAACGCAGCACATGCTTAAATTCTGTCATGACTTGAGACCTCATTAATTTACTGCAAATTGCATATCAGAGCTGAAACAAAATGAGAAAATGAAATCAGAATCAGTACCAGTTAATAAATTAACAAAACCAGCATGAATTTATTCATTGTTTGTAGTTTCCTTGGCACTGTATAGAATTAATGTGTTGTGTATATGCTGTTCTACATTGCAGATTTTCAAAGGCACTTCTGAATTCAGTCACGTCATTATAGCTTGGAAAGCAAACTGGAAACATTTCCCTTTCAACATATTAATTCACAAAATAAATTGCTTCCTCACCATTACAAGGAGTCTCAAAGAGCTTGTTATAAATGTTCTGTAAGCAACAATGGCAGCAAATAAAACATCATATATTTAACTCATTCTATTATGCCTATTGTATATGCCTGACAATATACTGTGATAGAAACAAACCTCTGATTTATCAACACCCTAACAAAGCAGATTCTCTTTTTGTGTCTGAAAACACAGAATCAACAATTATACCAGTGTGTATGGGGCTTGGCTTTGGAACTTGGAAAGATCATTATTTATACCATTAAAAAATTAGCAGCATTTTTACAGCAAGTCTGGGAAGATCACCTTTTTTTTCATTGAAATAAATTTCCTTCTATGGAAGGAAAATTTTACTTCCTCATCCCTACTCCCAAGGTCGCCATTGTGATCTTCCCAGACTTGCTGTGCATATAAAGCATTGCACAATCTGGCAGAGTTTGTAGGCTTTTATGGACTGAGCAACTCAAGACAGACTCCTGAAAGCTTAAGAGGCAATTAGCAAGAGTTTGGATTGAACTTTCTTTTGCTAGGGTGGTTCATCCCAGGTAGAAGAGTGGAATCATTATATAATTGTGAAAGAGACAACATAGATCAAGCCTTCTCTTGCAATTTAGAAAAAAAACCCAGTTAGGTTTTCCTGGGAAGCAAGGAAAAAAAAACAAGAAGCAAACAAAATACTGCAAAACAAACAAAGATAAAAACAGAAAGAAAGAAAATAGAAAAGTAAATGACAAAACAACTTAGGTGTTGGTAGTTTGAGAACCAAAGAAATCAAAATTTGGGCCATATAGATATGTTGCAGAATCTAAAAATCAGATTACATGACAGAAGAAATAAAGGCTGTTTTAACTCTTCTAAGATATAAAAATAAACCAAACGTTACTATTAAAGTATGTATAGGATTTATATATTATTCTTTCCTTTTCAGATGTGATCATTTTCCTTTGTGAAATTAAAGAATAATAAAGAAGAAGCTGATATATCATCTTAAAAATTTTGTTGCTACATTTTAAATTAAGATTATTTGTAGGGATTTTGTGCCTCCACATTGGAATTAGGGAGTTCTCCCACTCACAAATGACGATAACATTTGGCCTTCCATCTCATCTGTTGTAAATAGTAGCTTTTTTGTGTCAAGCAGACCTGCAGTGAATTTCCCTACAGCCAGAGGCTGTAAAGCAAACAGCAAAGAGAGACCAGTAGAAGGAACAGAGGAATCTCATGATCAGGAAGGACGAACAACAGTCACTTGAACAGATGCTATTTTACATAAAATAAATACCAGTGTTATTGAAGAGAAGCAAGACAGGAGAAGGTAAGGGAGACAAAGTGAGGCAACATGAGGCAAGGCAAGGTAAAGCAAAACAGAATTAAAATAATTGTAAGAGATTTGAGTACCAACAAGGATATAAAATATTTCATAGTACCAGGGCTATAAGTCAAGGGTCTCTCATCTGCCTTTATATTAGGTTTCTTATTTTGAATTCATCTTTTTATAGTTTATTAAAAAGTGCACTTTTATCAAGACATTGTCAGCCCTGAGAGTTTCTTCCTTTCGCTCTACAATTTCAGTTGTCTCCGATAAATGTCACAAAGAGATACAGGATAAAACAAGATACATTGCTTTTTTTAATTTTCATATTTGTCCTCATCATACCCATCCTTTATTTTGCTTATTATTTCTACTGAACTTCACATGTTTTTTCTTGACATAAAATGGTACTAGTGGGATTAAGAAGCTGCAAATCAAAGTCCTGTGAAGCAGTAGTGCTCTTGATTCCCTGCAGTGTTCAAGGTCAGCAACAGATGTGGCCTGAAGTTCTGCTCCTTGAATCTTGACCTTCACTGAATGATTCTCTAAGAACTTGGGAGGGACATCATTATTAGATAAAATTCTTGCCCATCTTTATTAAAGGGCACCAGATTAAACTCTCTGCATGTTTGATGAGAAGTGAAGTGGTTGTTTTCCCCACTTCAAATGCTTTAGTATGCCTTTTCATTAACGTTGTATCACTTGCGTACTAAATTGTGATGCTTTTGAGAGTTTCTAAGAAAAAGGAATAAAAAACTACCCTCTTTGCAAAACTGTAAATCTTCTTTTGATGGAAATTCTTTCAAAGATATTCTTATTTTGCACCCATTTGAAAAAGGTGGCAGTTTACCTGAGAGAAGCGATTAAAAATCAGTATTTTAAGTAAACCTCTGTTGCAAATTACCTCAAGCTTTCAACAGAATAGGCCATGTAATGTAATCAAAGTGAATTAAATGCTTTTATTCTTTAAATTGTTCTATAAAACTCATTGAGTTCCGGATGAGCTTTTGAAGAACAGATGATAAAATATTTATTCTGTTGCAGCTGAAATGACAAATATCCTGCTGCTCATTTTATTTTAGTAAAAAGATTTGCAAAAGCAATTTAGCTCCAGAACACTTTACTGTAGGCACTCATCAGACAGATCTTTTGCACAGCATGTTATCAGTAGAGCAAGAGGTGAGATGTTAAGTAAAAAGCAGAAAAATGCCCATGGCATTATCAAATTGGAAAAGAGAGTGCAATTGTTTAGAGGGTGAAATTTGGTAGAAAATCTTAGTCATAGTGGACTCTTAGTAGTGAAAATTAGTCACTTTAAGTCACTTTCAATTTATGCACCTCCTTATTTGTATTCCTTCTATTCCTTTTAAACTTAATTTTCTGTGTCTATTAATGCATCTGTTAGGCAGATTCCTTTGGAATCTGTTAATGATCAATCTTGTATCATATAGAGCTTATTGTGCCCTTTTTACTTTTGCGTCTTGAAAATGCTGGGATGTGTTGTAAATGCCCAAGCCTTTAGAAGTCAAGACATGTCAGGTTTATCCATCTGTCCATTAGGTTATTAAAAACAAGATTTAAGTATTAATAGAGGATGGCTTCAGAGGATGGTTATCCTTAAAGTACCCAAAGCAAAAGAAACAGTCCAACATTTCGTTGTTATTACAGATATTCTTTTCCCATAAGGTCTGTAGGAGACCAAATTCCAAGAGACTGCCTTGGGCCTGTTGCTTTACTGCTCCGTCCCACAAGGAACCTGGATCACTGAGTGTCACAATTTTTAGCTCTCCTGTCTATGCCTACATCTATGTCTTACGTCTTTGCTTAAAAGAAAGCAGCCCATCCAAAGAACACAGAAAAACCTGTTTCCAGTTCTTCAAAGGAAGATGTTTGAGTGGTGTGTGTTCATTGCTTCTTGTACTTTCTAGTCATAGCTGGAATTGGCACATTTTGGAATTTCTTCTGTCTCTTGTGCAAGATTTTTGAAAAAAAGCCTGTAAATGTACACTGCCTTCCAGTCTTCAGAGTTCTTTCAACTCATTTGCTTCATTACTGTCTATTGACATTAACAGAGATGTTATATTTGCCCGTCAGTTAGCTTTTATTTCTACTTTTGGCAAAATTTGGTTTTCTTATTAACCACTGACCTATGTTACTTCTCCCAGTCAGCCTTGATCTAAACGTTCATTCATCATATCTCTGGTTGTCCTATTTAGCCATAGTCTTTGCCTTTAATATGAGACTACATAATTTAGTAATATGACTCTTGAGACTGCCCATTCCTCTCACTAAGATCCATAAAGGCTTTGAGCAAAGGCTTCTGAAACTCTGCTAACAAAAGGTCTCAGTTCGTTAAGAGGACCAAGCATCTCCAAGTGATTTAATAGGCATATTCTGCTAAAACATGATGAATTAAATTCAAATAAATTTGGCCTTTTTGAGCTCAGTTTCTACCTTATGATCTTCATTTATGACATCTTGATTCCTGTATTTAGCCATGAAGCCTGGGGAGGGTTACCTCAATTACAAATTAATCAAATGCGAACAACCCCTACTTTCCAACTGAAAAAAAAAAAAATTCAAAGGTATATATGTTAAAGGTTTTTTGACATCAGTGATAGAGTAGTAGGAACTTCATCCACTCCAAAGAGAATCAGATAACAAAACTCAATACATATTCGCTATTCAAACTTCTGTCTATTTTTGCTGTGGTTTTTGTGTCTTTAATAATAATTAAAGAAAGAAAACTAATTGTCCAACATTTCCAACAATTATCTCACAGTTTCTTTCCCAAGACATCCCATACTAAAAATACTCTGTCATACTTAAAAATGCTTTACGTAACAAAAACTGTGAGGGTAAATGTAAAAGTAGATTTAACAAAAGTGAGTTGCAGAAATCTCAATGTTTTATAGTCCACCACAGTAAAGAAGTTTATTCAAGTTCAATTTTAGTTCATTTGCTGTGTGTCATACACAGATATATTAATGTCACTGATCAATGATAAACAAGCTAAAGGTTATGAAACATAATGCCGTTACTCTGCAGTATTGAACCAAGACTGCCTGGAGAAAAGAGATAGAGTATTTTTACATCAAGCTTAAATAAAGAAGTGTGGAGTTCCTTCAGGTTGTCTGTGGCTGCAGCTTTATCACTTTCACAATGTCACCGTAAACATATGCCCTCACTCTGACCGTTAATGACTAGAATGGAAGTACAGTAAACATTCTTGACCTAGGATTTCACGTAGCTTAAAAAATGCTGCATACTAAGGGTTTAGTGTCACAGAATAAGATACAGCTATTTTGTAATTAGTGATTTGAAAAGAATTACCTTGTTGAGATGGCAATAATTCTAAAATCCCTGTTTTCCACTAAGGTAAATTTGCTACAGCACTTTCTCTTTACAGCTGCATTAATGTGGTAAGCTTAAATTTAAATCCTGCAGAGTATATTTTATGAGTCTGAAAATTATTTGATTAATCTTTCAAACTTTTAACAGAGCCTATTTTTCACTATTTAATTCTTGAACTTAGTTGGTACCATTTCCTATCAGTAAATCCAAAATACTGAGAAGATATTTCTATGTATGTATTCACAAAGAGCAACAAAGAACACTAAAGAATCTGGTTAGTTAATTAAAAAAACTCAAAGCAAACAAAAAAACAACCCAAAGATTAAAAACAAACAAACAAACAAAAAAAAAACAACCCAAACAACTTCAATATCAATTGTTTTATTAATAATCAGCAGTGGTTTATAAGAAAAAAAAAATCGCCTTTTTCATTTGTAGTCCAGGTCAAGTACTGCAGCACTAAGCAAATGTGCCTTTTAAAGGGAATTTTCATTAATTAGTGCCATTTCTTACCTGTTTAATAAGAAAAACTCTCCACTACAGCATCTAACTTCCAATCCAAATATCATGTGTGGCAAACTGAAAAGTCCTTGACTAGAGTAAGCGCTGCCAAGAAACAACTAAAACATCAGCATGTTATCAGCATTATTGTCATACTAAATTCAAAACACAGCAGTCTACCAGCTACTAGGAAGAAAATTAACTTTATCCCTTCTGAAACCATGACACCGGACTTTGGTGCTTCTTTACAGTTTAGGAAGAACATAAGTGATCTAGGCGGGATCCTGCTTTATTTTCCTAGGGAATTTTGATGACATGCAAATTACCACTCTAACAAGATGATCCACTTGCACAAATGTTACCTTCAGTTTGCTTTTCTCTCCACACATCCTCATAATAAAAAAAAATCATTGTTTCTGGAGTTTCAAGATTGCCCTGAAGAGAATTTAGCACTTCTTTCCTCAGAAGGCAACCTTTTTGAGAGTTCAGCTCTAGTGTTAATACGTTATCCAAAACTATTTGATTGTGTATCTTTTTAAAACATATTTTCTCCTTTGCTCCTTTCTGCTGAGAAATATGTGTTACCTCCTTGTACAAAAGCAATTAAATTTGGCTTGTTACAGATCTTCTCAACAAATGCAGTCTTTAAGACAAAGTAATTCCTTTTTCAGTATTTTCGATTGTCCTATAGCTGTACTTTGACTTAGGATGTGACATATGACATATACTTATCAGCAAATGTTTGCTTAAATTCACAACATGGGTTAGAATTGCACACAGAGTTTATAAAAAGCAAGATTTAATGTGCTATGCATAGAATTTTTTCCAAACTATTCCAGCCAAGTAGACAGAGAGAAACATAGAAAACAACTTAGACTAACAGTTTTATTTTTATTGCTCTGTGGGCTTTGCTGTTGCTGTTGTTATTTATCTGTTACTTTGTTAACATTGATAGAGCAGCAGAAGTGATACACTTGATTTATAACTGAGCAGCAACACTGTACAAATACCACAAGTGTGGATGATTTAATATATTTTCTTTATTAAATTGATTTCCCAAAAGACTGTGCACAAGCTTGAGTGCAATACCCCCATCCATGTATATATAGTATTTAGAGAGAAATTTTCCATCTTACCCAGTTATCATTAGATATTGAACACACATAAAAGTGTGATATGTTGATCAATAGGGTATGGCAAAAGTTCACATGTAAAATGTTATAGATATAGTAGACTGTCTGCCAAACAATTTTGTATAATTGATTCATTAGCATTTTTTTTTCCTCTTTCTGTCCTTGTTTTCTGACAAGCAATGCTAAGCCTGCAGACAAGCAAAAAACAGATGTTTGAGCTTGCACTCTAAAAAATCTAATGGTCCAGGTTAATAACTTGGTCTGTGTTTGTGAAAGAAAATTGAAGCCATTCTTTCACTTGGTTTTGATACAGACTGCAAAAAGGAAGATATTATAAACAACGAACAATCCAGTCCCCCAATGTATTGCAATTCCAACTCAGAATTTCAACTGACCTTAAATAAAGACCGCTATTCACTCGTTGTAGAAAACTGTAATGATGCTGGTAAGAAGACATCAAAGACAGCTAAGCCTGCTTTGGTAATAATGAAAGGGAAGTATTGATACGACTTTTCAAAAGCCACATTCTTCAACAGACCTGGCTAAGAACTGACAGCAGCTGGACTTTAATCTGTTTCTCCTTTAGTGAAACAATACTTACAGGATGGGAAGTGTCAAGTGGAAGGGGAGAGCTCTCATTTTCTGAGACTGTAAAGCTGGCTTTGGCAATTCTTGAAATCCCCATTCCCCTTTTGCACAGCATCAATCATTCTATCTTATTGGAGGTGATATTGTTTCCCAGACACTAGAATTTTAAACTCTTCTGCCTCCTGAAAATAGATCTACCCTTACAATTTGTCATTCTTTTAATTGACTCTTCACTAAGTGAATCCGTCTAGTTGAATATAGAGGCCAAACTTCATTTTAAGTAAAATCTGTGTATGTGTGCGTGTGTGCGTGTGTGCGTGTGTGTGTGTGTGTGTGTACACATGCATATAAAGGTCCACTCAACCTTTAGTGAGGCACACAAGTAAACAATCAAAAAACCCTTATCAACAAATCTCTGCAAAGCACATTATATAAGAATTGCTTTAGCTCTGACTTGGGACAATTATAAGCTTTTCTTACATTCAGGGTACTTTGACTTTGAAACGGCAAGTTGAGCTAAATCTAGCATAATTTAAACCCACTCTTCACTTTAACCTAAATCAAACCATAGCCATTGTAAACAATTACTTCCCTCTTACTTTAGTGAATCTTGATGCATCTCTATTGGTGTTTGACATGAATGTTTATTCTGCACTGGTTTGAAATATGTTAAGATGGAGTTGGCACACAACTGTTTATGTTTCCATTAGTGTTAATGAGGGCCCTTTGTGTAAATCTCCATACACACACATGAAATATTCTTCTGTATGTTCCTTCTGCAGAAAAGGAGAGACCCTAAATGTTTCACAGACTTTTAGCCCTCCTAAAGGGAATTCCAGTTTCTTCAAAAGCCTTTTCCATATTAAAAGAAAAAAAAATAGAAACTCAGCCTAATAGTGCTATAAAATATCTGTTGCATTGTTTTGTTTAAATTTATAACTACAAAGGAAAGTGTTCTACCCTTGAGCTCTAGACACATTTTTATGTAGCTTAAAAAGCCAAATTTTGTTTCTTCTTTGTTTACTGCTTTTATAAGACAACAAGCCTAAAGCAAAAGAAAGAAAATTACTGTACACAAAGATTTTCTAACTTGTTGCCTTCATATCAGTCACTCATATCTGTTTAGCATGAGCTGTTGTTCTGTAACTATGGCTAATTTCAGTGAATCACAGAATGGGTAAGTGTGGGGTGATGGATAGAGTTAAACCTAGAGGAGATTCAGAATTTTAAGGTAAAAACCGTTGCAACTCCCTGGACGGACTGAGGTCGACACGCTCCCTAGTACAACGATAAACATCTGCTCAGAGAAACAGAACAGAGTGTGGAACAAAGTGGAGACTATGTGACCCCCCTCCATTCTAATCCCGGCAAAATGAGAGAACATCATGATACTGAGACCATACAGTACCTGTCTGATAAGGGAGAACGTTCTGCTGCTAAAGCCAACAGCCAACAGTTGAACCTCCCCCTCAAGTGCCGAACCACAACCACTTGCCCCCCCCATTAGGTATACCAATCAAAAATAAAGTGTATTTATGACTGGAGTCCCTCAAACTCCACTCAAACATAAAGAAAATAGTATAAAAGTAAGTTAGGGATAGGATGGAGGTGGAAGAAGACCTCCAGAAAAACTGCTGGGATCAGCTGATGGGCAAAGTCCATCTTCTCCCCCCTCCAGATGGAAGCCTTGGGTGAGAAATATAGTCTATGCACATTAAATGCTGCTTTTAGGACTAGAGCTTTTGCTTGTGCTTACCCCATAGCATAATAGGTTATTTCATATCAGAACTTGTGCTTACTTAATATATGTGTCAGTAGATTGCTTTAAAACACATTTTTTGCAGTAGACACTATCACTGACAACCTTTGAACCTTATTAATCTGTCACAATTTGTATTAATAAAGATTATTATTCCGTAAACTGTAAAGTGAGTCCTTGCAGTTGACGGCAGTGGATAACACCTTGGCAGGACCTGCTGAGGGGTCTTGGCTCTGTTGATTTCCCCCTAACAAGAGAAGTCGAAGTACCCTCTGATCTTGTGACTTTGTTGGTGAAGGGTTTCCTCACGAGACGTTTACAGACTGTCAGACACCAGGGTCTCATCTTTCCTGGGGGACCAATGATCAAAAATCCTAACTCCCCCCTTTCACATGACAGTAATGCTGGATGGGACGATGGTGCGTCATCTGGTGCAACTTCCCTGCACAGACAGGGTCATCCCAGAGCACATTGCGCAGAATTGCATCCAGGCAGTTCTTGAGTATCTCCAGTGGGGGAGACTCCACAACCTCTCTGGGTAGTCCGTTTCTGTGCTTGGTCACCTGCACAGCAGAGAAGTTCTTCCTCATATTCAGGTGGAACTTCCTCTTCATTCGTTTCCACCCATTGTGTCTTGCCCTGTTGCTTGGCACCACCAAGAAGAGCCTGGCTCTATCCTCTTAGCACAATCCCTTCAGATACTCATGGACACTGAAGTCCCCTCTCAGTCGTCTCTTCTCAGGGCTGAAGAAATGACCTTAGACCATCCTTTTGAGAGAAGACTGTTTCTTTTTACCTTTTTCAGTTAACAATATTGTTTCTTTACCCACATCCTCCTACACTTGTACCATTTTTGCTTCTGTTTTGAAAGAGAGATTATTTTCCTGTCTATCCATTATGTATTGTGTATTAGATATCTGATTATCTTAATGGTTAAAATAATACTCTGTCATTCTTCTCTCCTTCCCCTTTCTTACTACATCTTGTGATAATTTGACAAAAATATAATTTTTTTCCACTAAAGATGGTCCTGTTTCCAACAGGATTGGTGAAATAAAAAGTGAGGGTGGGAGAAGAAGGGAATGACAAACCCCTGTTTTGGACATGGATAGCAGGGGTTTAGAGGGCAGCATGCTCCAAGAGCGACCTGTATGGAGGAGGCAGGGAAACTCCCTGTCCTGGTTGCAGATGTTCCCAGCCCAGTCAGACATGGGTGTGAGTAGTCCACTGACAGGCACAACCTCAGCCCAACAGAAACTCCCTTGGGCTTCAGGCGTGTTGAAGAAAGAGAAGCAGTCATGAGGGTTGGGACACACATGAGGAAATGCAAAAGGAGTCATGGGAAAAGGAAGAAGAGACACATGTAAGGGGACGTTGTTGTGGACACAGATGGACAAACATTCTTGGAAGGAGAACCTACAGGCCAGAAAAGGAGCAATGAACACCCACAGCAGGGCAAGGACGCCCTTGAGGACTGTGCCTCATGGTTGACCCATGCTGGGTTGGATAATGAGGTTGACCTTGAGGGACAGGTAAGAAAGGTATTTCCCTATGTTTTTGTTTAACTGCAATCACTAATTAAATATTTATGTTAGTTGGAAGTAATTTAAATAATGTTGCATCTCCATCAACAAAAGCTAGAGCAGAGCAGAAGAAAAATTACATGAAAGGGAACTGCACTATTCTGAATTCTTCACCTATCTGTTTACCTTTCCATCACTGTAAATAAGTCAGAAAAGTGCTGCCCAGAACGGCCTTGCAGCTGTTGCTGCTGCTGGAAAGAGCTTCAGCCCCACTTGCCAAAAGGGGCAGCCTGTGTATGCAAACCTGCATTAGGTCGGGAACTGCAGTCCTCGCTTTTGATCACATCCGCCACTGTGTTGCTGCTGTACTCAGCTCTAAGAGTCTGCTTTGTCAAGAGAGAAACTGTTTTTCTACATGTTTAATAAATTCTGGAGGAAAGAAATCTCATTTTTGCATTTTAAGATTTACAAGGCATTCCTGCTGACTCTGAGAAATCCTTTTGTACCCTACCTCCTTTTCCAGGCAATTTTTTTCAAATAGTGGAACAACCTCTACTTCTGCTCCATTTTCAGCTCCCCATTTAACTTTTAGCTTGTGTACTGTAACCACTTAAATGCCTTCATAAACATAAACCATTATAAAATATTTGAAACTAATTTCTATATTTTTATGTATTATATTTATTCTCATATAACTCATAAAGATGGAAATATATCCAAAATATCTGGGCATTAAATGTGCTAATTCATTTATGCTCTGAAAACAAAAGAGGATAAAAGTGCATAAATATGTAAGTGTTTCTTCAGACCCTCACATCAACTCTTTGGTCTGTCTCTGAACATTCAGTCTCTTCCAAGTACTTTTCTAAAAATTACTTCAGAAAATTTTAGGCACTTTTAAACAGAAAATTTAAGTCATTGCAGCTTTCTTGGATGTAAGAGACATAGAGACACTGTGAAGGAAGAGTATTATATATTAAGGTTTCATTGTATATGACAAGTCATATACAAACACACGTTAGCACTGTCAAACTTAGCTTTTGGTCCTACGCTGTTAACTAAAGAGAACAGCTGTTACCTGAAAGTTACGAATGCAGCAGGACATAGTAAGTGCAGCCAGAATACAAAATTTATGATATTGATACATACAAAATGGATTGGTGATTTTAAAATATGAGCAGGTACAAATAATCTTGCTTGAATCAAAACATATTCTGGGCTGCATCAAAAGAAGCAAGAGCAGCAGGTCATGGGAGATGATGATGCCCCTCTACTCTACTTTGGTGAGACCCCGCCTCGAGCACTGCATGCAACTCTGGGGTCTCCAGCACAGGAAGAGCATTGACTTGTTGGACTGAGTCCAGCAGAGGGCCATCAAGATGATTAGAGGGATGGAGCACCTCTGCTATGAGGAAAGGCTGAGAGAATTGGAATTGTTCGGTCTGGAAAAGAGAAGGCTTCAGGGTTACCTAATTGTGGCCTTCCAGTACCTTAAGGAAGACTACAAGAAAGACGGATAGAGACTATTCACAAGAGGCATGTAGTGGCAGGAAATTTTTTACTTTCGAGGTCGTGAGGCACTGGAACAGGTTGCCCAGACAAGTTGTGTATGATCGCATCCCTGGAAGTTCAAGTCCAGGTTGGATGGAGCTCTGAGCAACCTGGTCTAGTAAAAGGTGTCCTTGCCCAGCAGCATGGGGTTTGGAACTAGATAGTATTTCAGGTCCTTACCAATCCAGGCCATTTGATGACTCTATGCAAATGTGTTGTAATTATTGTAATAATCTGTTACGAATACACTTGTTTTCATAGCACATCACTATTCCTAGAAATAGACATCCTATATATTTTGACTTTTTTGGGTTTTTTTAAATAGCAAAGTACAGATCTACGAGTCAAAGAGAGTAATACAATTTTTTTACAATGGTGAAGAAAATGATTGATTTGAATGAGGGAATGCATTTTATCTGTCTTTTATATACAATAAATTTTTTCCTTCCCTCTTGTCTTTCACGCCTTCTTTATCTTTTTCACAAAAAAAAAAAGAAATTACTGTTAAGATAAATTTGTCTATAGCAGAATATTCCATTAATCAACTTGTTTAAATTGCCAAGTTCAAATAGAGATAGTCTATTTAAACCTATGAGTATTTAACTATAACATTATTTCACTAGTAAAGCACTTTCATATGAGTACAAATACCTGACTAAATGATCTGTAAACTATGTTGTACATTTGCTTTCCATTGAAGTCCTAAGACACTTTTTGTACATGAGTGGTTAAGAGAGATTTTTAATATTTAATGCATTTTGAGCCTGTGTGGCATTCACATATCTAAAGCACTAACTGATATTTTATTCATTACACAATTTAACAGAAGTACTGAAAAATGTTAGTGGCTATTGAGTGCTTTATAACAGGCAAGCTGGTATTACTTGAAGACTTTCTGATCTGTTCTGCTTCCTAGTAATGAAAGCACTGGTCATTCAGTCAGATTTCAGAAATCAAATTCACATTTTCCTTTTTTGTTTCCCAGAGATTGCCTTACAGCTTTCCTTACGTAAAGATGGAAGAGTCTTGTTCATCCTGCTCTCAAACCAGACCCTGACAGCTTGTTAGCTGATGTTATGGGTAACCTTATTAAGCTATTGGAAGTTACAGTTCTCTATCACGTTACCTTAGAAGGTCTAGGAGTTTTAGAATGCTTCCTTTCGTAGCCTTGCTGTAGCATTTTGTCATGATACACAAGTTGAAATTTTTGTTCAGTTTTTACATATTACAGAAAAAAATCCCTCTAAAAACAGCTAGACAAGATGTCTGTTCTCCATATGTCAAGTTTCTCAATAAATCCATGTTTTAGGAATAATCAGAATGGAATCAAATTATTTTATTGCATTCCTTCTGAATGCTTATGGAATGGGATTAAACTTTTTAGTAAAGTCAGATCAGTAGTCTGTTGCAGTTGATTTTCACTTTTATATAATGATTATAGAAAACATATGTCAGCTGGGCTATTTTCTGGTAGGTTAGAATAGATCAGAATCCATTTAAATCCATCTAAATTAACATATTCCATGATGATGTTAGAGTAAATAGTGTTGCATGGAGGAAATAAGCAAGAGGAAAATGTTATTCTGAATATTTGTCCTGTATCAAACTCCACTATATCTTCAGGAACAGGAAAAATGTTGCCTGACTTTTTGATGAATTCTTCCTTGAGCTTTTATGTGAACTAGGAGGGAAGGCTGATACAGGCTAACCTCAAGTCCCGCCCATTGTAACCCCTGTATATAGATCCTTAAATGAAATCTAAAATCCCATCAGCTTCATGTCACTAAACACACTGTCCCAAAGCCTGTAGCTTTATGATAATCCTAACATCTACTATCTATATTTTAATCTTCTCATTTTGATGAGGAGAAATATGGGACACTAAAAGGAAGGGCTGAATGTCATATGCTCCAAAACTTTGTAGCATCCTAGAATAAAGTACAAAAGAGGTGGTAGAAATGTTTTTGTGTAAAAATACACCCGTATACACTCATGCATGCGTTAGTTGAAATTTAGATCTTCAGGAAGGAAAGGTACCTTAGTCATGGATACCAATGATTTAAAGAGCATAGCTGGTCTTTCAAACTTACAAGAATACCTGAACTCAATTTTTACTTCTGCTGTACTACAAAGACTTACATAGAAAGCATAGTAAAAGATACACCTCTCTGCCTTTTAGTTTAATCTCTCACATCTTTAATTTTTTCCTTATCAAATGAATTTGCAATCCCTTCAACTTTTATTTTTAAAATAGCATAAAACACAGACTGGTATCACAAACGTGCCACGCCTAGTTGTATGTCATTCAGTCAAAATAAATTGTACACACACCTAGGTATTTTCTACCCAAAGTTATGGATAAAAGAACAGAAACAAAGAAGTCTTTCAGAAATGGTATAAAGCAAATAATCACACTTAACCAAACTTTTTATCCAATATTATTAAGCTCCAATTACTTCTGTTTTGAATAAGTAGATAAGCCAAAATTTCCCAGACGTTGAAAGATGGAGAAGTGCTACTCAGCATGTGCATAATATATGTGTCTGTCTCCTGATATGTATGATCTTATTGCATGTTTTTCCAAATTCTTTTGTGCTATTATAAATAATTTTGTTATTTCTAACTAAAGGAAAAAGTAAAGGCCAACAATAACAGAGTTCTGAGCTTGTGAAATTAAAAACTAGTTGGTAGTGTTGGTTACCCTGTTATATTATTCGTTCTCAAAAGTTAGCCAAACATCCTAAACCACTTTTATCAGATTTTTCAGTTGATAATGTTCTTAACATCTCTTAGATGTGCTGATAGATTGCACATCAGTTCTCAGTTGTTCATGATTTGTGACAGCCACTTCTTTGCTGTTGGTTTTGCTGTTATATTTTTGTCCTTTTTAGTCAGGCAGAAACTGGCAAGAGTAATTTCCACAGGCGAAAGTGAGAAGTTAATGAGACAATACATTCTTATACACGTTTTGATGCTCATATATTATTGCACTACAGCATAGATATATATCTTTCTTGTAATACATATCAAGTTGAAAAATAATATTTCATTGTTTAATGCACATTTTTGCAAGTGTTTTGATATTTATTTTGACACATTTTAGGAATCAGAACTGAAAATATCTATTTGGTCAGTGTAGTGAGTTGATCCTGGCTGGATGCCAGATACCCACTAAAGCTACTCTCTCACTCCCCTCCTCAACTGGACGGAGGAGAGAAAAAAACCTGAAGAATTCATGAGATGAGAAAAGAACTGGGAGAGGCTACTAACTGATCACCATCATGGGCAAAACAGACTCAAAGTAGGGATATTCATTAAATATATTACTAACAGGATCAGGGCAAAGGAGGGAGAAGTAAAATAATCTTAAAAACTCCTTCCCCCCATCCCTCCTTCATTCCAGACTCTACCTCCTCCCCTGGAGCAGTGCAGGGTGACAGGGAATGGGGGTTACGGTCAGTTGTTGTTTCTGCTGCTGCTCAGGGAGAGGAGTCCTTCTCCTCCTCCCATGGGAGACAGTCCTTTAGAGACATCTCTGGCATGCGTCCATCCCACAGGTAACAGTTCTTCATGAAACTGCTGTCCCGTGGGTCACTTCTCCATGGGGTGCAGTCCTTCACAAATGACCTGCTCCAGTGTGGGTCCTCCACAAGGGCCACAAGTCCTACCCGGTAAAATCCTACTCTGGCGTGGGCTCCTCTCTGCGTGGACTGCAGGTCTCCAGCAGGACCCTGCTCAATCTGGGCCTCCCACAGGGTCACAGTCTCCTTCGGGCATTCATCTGCTCCACCATGGTCTGCACCACGGGCTGCAGGGGCCTCAGCTACGGTGCCTGGAGGATCTCCTGCCCTTCCTTCTGCACTGACCTTGGTGTGTACATTGTTGTTCCCATGTTCTCACTCCACTCTTCCCTGGCTGGAATTTTTCACTGTGCAACAACTTTCTGTTCTTAGAAATGTTATCATGGAGGCATTACTATCATTCCTGGTTGGCTTGGCCTTGGCCAGCGGCAGGAAGCCTGTCCTGGAGCCAGTTGGCATTGGCTCCACCAGGCAAGGGAATCTTCTAGAAGCTTCTAACGGAAGCCACCCCTGTAGCCCCCCTGCTACCAAAACATAACCACAGAAACCCACTACAGTCAGAGATCACATACATGCAAATATCATGCAAGTACTATGAATAGTACAGGTTTTTTTGCTGCCCAATTCTGCACAAGAAAGGTATTTATATTTTACACAAACCAAAAAATTTGAAATGCACATATCCTGTGCAGTGATGGCTATCTATCAGGTTTATGCTTGTGTTGCTTCAGACTAAAGACTTCTACAACTGATATGCAACATCTTCAAAAATGACTTGGAATTTTCCTTTCTGCATTAGGCATTTTGCTATACATAAGGATTAAACCTTTTCTTTTAAAAAAAGTTTTCTATTCCCTGTGGCTTTGAGACCTTTTTGTGGGAATTTCTTTCCCATCAAAAATCATAAATACGTTCAGAACAGATTTCTAACTTCACCATCAAACCAGATGGCCTTTCTGATTTTTACTTTCCCCTAACTTGATACTATGGCCTCTGTTGACCACTGTGTTTTGACACCAGACTGTTCTAAGATGAGTCACTGGAACGATTACAAATTTGTCCCTGGTATTTATATTGTTTATTTGATAAATTCCTGTATCCAAAGAAGGTATGTGTGGTGGTTTGAAACTCCCAAGTATCCAATTTCTAAATTCAAGCCCCCCCTCTCACAATTTGCCCCTGTGAGAGGGTTTAGTGATGGTATGGACTTGATATCTTTTTCACCTCATGTGGAGAGTTTTCAGACAAAACACAATCATTCGTTATTGGGGGAAGGGGAAAATATTTACAAAGGTTTATTTATACACACATATATATATATATATTTACATTGAATTAAATTCCTCTTTTCCTTCAATAAAAGTCCAAAAGAAAAGAGAAAAGTCCTTCTGTCACTTCTCAGGCCACAGTTCCCTCATTTCAGTTTTCTTGTGGCACTGGTTAGTGTCCTCCATTTTTTCCAAGGCAGCAGATTTAAGTATGGCAGTCAGGATTTTTGTTCTTACTTTGTGGAAATTCCAACCCCGAGCCCGAGCCTTTGGGGGATCTCCTTGTAGATCTTCACTCCTCTTGGGTTAGAACATTGAAGGTAGCTTTCAGTTCAGTCTTACCAAAGCTCTTTTGCTCACCAGCATGATAGAAGCAACAGCAGCAGTGGAGGGTAAGGCCACCTCCTCCACATTCCGTCCTGGCTCAGCTCTCAGGACGACTCCGAGTTTTTCAGCTCCTTTCTCTTTCTCTGTAGTGCTGCTGAATTTGGGGACTCCCTAAAGGTTTGGAAGTTCACCCCTCCTCTTCAGAAAGTCTCTGGGTTTTGGGAAAGTAATACAGTCTTACCCCAAATCAGCTCTGTTGAGTTTTCTTCTGTTTTGTTGCCGGTTCTCCCTCCTGCAGGAACATCTCTGCGTCTCTCAGCCAGCTTCACATTATCTCGTTGCTACTGGCTATCTTTTTGGCTTTTAGCCATCATTGTCTCTGTTCAGGGCTGCTCCGCTGCCAATTTCAATGTCTTCTGCTGCTGCTGACAGTAAGGAAACTCTTCCAGCTCTTGATTATGGGACCCGGTCCAGCTTTGACACTATACCGGGTCTCCCGTAGCCTCAGCTGGGGCTGGGGGCCCTTGGCCCCCAGAGGGGCTCACTGGCCCCCTGCTTCCTTCTGACTCAGATCATGGCTACCTACCTTCTAAACTATCTTCACCACCTTCTCTTCTGTTTCTGTGGGTATGTAATTTCCGTAGGGTGCATATGAACCTTTGATTGGTCCAGTATTATCAGTGGGGCAAACCATTGCTACCCCAAAGAAAAGGTTTTTCAAACCACCACATTCTCCACCCCTCGCCCTGCGGAATTACATACAAAACCCACGCCATCAAAATGACTGGAGCCTAAATCCAGGGAATATCAAACATTTCACTGTACAAGGAGAGCCAGCTTAAGTGCCTAGTTTTATTGTCAGTATGGATTTAGTAAAGAAGTGGCAGCCACTGGATGAGAAAAATCATTCAGTTGTGAACAAACAATAAGAAATTGAAATAATTCAATAAGGCATATTTTAGTTTAAGTTAAGAAGGAACGAAAGAGAATAATAAAAAGAGCTAAAAATAGTAAAAATAAGAATGCTACCTATTTACCTTCAAAGCAGAAGAAAGCAGCCTGTAGGTAGTATTGTGGAAGTCACATCAGAAAACAAAGCTGGAAATGGAAATTGTCATGATCGCATTTCTAGCTGTATCTTCCTCCTCTGATCCTCTTTAAATATACCAACTCCATATGCAGAAGCAGCAATCTATATGTGATTCATGTGGCTTAGGTGCACCAAAGCGGCCTAATGCTCTGTTTGACCTATCTTGCATATCTCCAGAGTGTGACCTCACAGCCTGCACAAACTCTTTCCCTGCATGTAGGTTTCTACATGAAGGAAATCTTTGTGACGTTGCAAAACAGCTCAGCAGTAAGAGTGCTGGAGTAGGTCCCTACAGCAGGATTCAGCATCTCCCTGTATGACAACACCTGTCCTCAGCATGAAGAACAGACCTAATATTAGGATTCATGTGTTCAGGTAAGCTTAAAGAATTTGTTCTTGCTTAGCCTTTAGCTGTAAGTCACATTTACCTGTAGATCAACCTTGCCTACCCATGAAATTAAAAAAAAATTTAAAAAGACATTTCCGATTTTCAAAATTGTTGGACATGGAATTTCTCTTTATGGGTTGTAAGTCTGATTGAGTAAAAAAGTCCTTTATTGGGTGACTAGGTTCTTAATGTAGTCCATTGTCACTGTTCAAGTCCCGGTGACAGCATAAACACAAATTTTCTCTAGGACTTTTTACCTGTATCATATAGGGACTATATCCTTACCTTCTTTTTCTGATTGAGGTTGATTTTTCCAATTTCTTCTTTTGGGCATTGCATCAAGAAGAGTGTAAAATGTTTCCCTTTTCAATATCACTGCAAGTGGCATCTAGAGTGAGAAGATCAGTGGAAGGAGTAGATTTGGCAAGAGGAACAGTAAGAGTGAAGTCAGGGTAGCTCTTTAATGTGCAGTATCTTGGATTGCTTCTATTTACTGACACCATCTTTATGTAAAATTCTACACTTTTCAAAATGTCTAGCTTCATGGCCATGTTTTCTTAGCAGTAACATAGTTTATAAGTTTCTCAAAAGAAAAAATAAAATCCTGTTCTTGTTGAGAGACATTAACAGATTTTTGTTACAGTGCAGTGACACAGTGTCTGTCATCCAATATCAAGGAAGTTACTAAAAGCTTCTACCTGCGACTGAGTACCGATTTACAACAATATTTATTCCATCTTCTTCAGACATATAAATTTGTGTATGATTTTTGGCTTTGAAAGCATCCTATTTATATGTGTGCACACCTAATACCCAAATTTGAGGTACACTGCAATGTAATGTGTCATTGTCTGTCTCTCATCATTTGATTAATCTCAAATAGTCAGTTCAGAGCTAAATTTTCCACTGTTGTCATTACTTTCACTACCTAAATCTTAATAGCAGCACAGTAATTTGCATGATTTTTCCACTGGATCAGATGCCAGATTGCTTCAGATAATCCCAGCAACTAACTTTACTATTTGTAGCACTGAAAAATAACTGAGAAGTTAGTACAAAATCTTCTAGTTTTTCTAAGGGATTTCTAAAGCTTCTACCTACTAGACAGATGATATGAGCTAGACATTTTCAGTAAGTGGAGTAGAATTCTTACAGAACAGATGCATCAGCTTTTCCATAGTGATAGCATTACTTATGTGGCACATGACAACATTAAAATGAAAGACATACTTATAAATAGACAAAAAAATTTCTTGGAACAACCAGTTCTGGTTAGATGGGACTTCTACTTACATATTTCTTCTTGACTTCATATTCTAAGTAGCAAATTTCTATCTTCTTTTCATAAAATATTGAGATGAAATGATCCTATGAAATGTTTTTTTTTTCTAACAGAAGTGTCTCCTCTTCATGTAAAGCAGGCATTCTGAAATAAATATTCACCAGACATGATATTTCAGTTCTTTGCTGTTCTCGTAAGATTGAGTGTGATGGAATGGTCAAACTTTGACAGCAAATTGTTCTCATGTGTATTCAAGCCATTTGAATTAGATACAATATCAGAGATCTCTAGAAGTCAAAAGATTTTTCTGCATCTTTGAACACCTAGAAACACAATTTAGTTTTACTAGCTGCTTTGGCTGACCTTTCAGCAAAGAATCTTAAGAACTCTTATAAGGTCTTCTGACAATTTGTCAATATTCTGTTGAGTATATATATATATGTATTTTGTGAACATACTCTGCAATTCTTCAGGTTTCAAGAATTTAAGGGGGATGGAGAAAGTGTGATATTGCAGAGTCAAATACTTTCCATAAGGATACATAAAGAAGAGTGTCTACACTACTGGGAAGAATGATTCAGAGTCAGTTTGCAGCCATCGTTCTGAGTCATATCTATGAAGTCCATAACATCCTTAGGAATAATCCTAGAAGATTCAGTCACAAGATTAAAAAAAAAAAAGGCAACCAAAGAAAAAAGACAAACAACCAAAGCATTCATAGAGAGAAATGAGTATAAAGGGAAAATTTTCACCTATATTCATCATGTTCCATATTCATCTCCATTTTGTTCCTATTTTTACAGTTCTTTGTTGTTTTTTTTCTCCAAACCCATCTTGTCCCTTCTGTCAGCAAATGATTAATCTCTTGCTTTAAAACATCACCCCCATCCTTTTTGAAGTCTCTCTTGCTTTTTCTGCCTTCTTTTGACTTTCCTTTTCTGTTTCCTTTTCTTTCTTTCTCTGCTAAGTCTTTAGCCAACCACCTTACAAGCCACCCAGCTGTGCATATTCCTCACTTTGAATTCACTGTAGCTGGAATACTTCCCAGAAACAGTGGGTGTATAGATGTGTTTATAGAAAGGAAAGGAGTGAATGAGCTTGGTATGTTTTAGAAGAAATGCCAATTCTTTTTTCATTATTTTAGTGTCCTGTATCAGAGACAATAAGAATCAGTTTTCTTTAACAAACGGTAAGCCATAGGGTTACTGAGATCTCCAACATGAAAATGAAGTGTGCAACTGATCTTTCTTTCTCTTTTAGCTAATAATTACTTTGCACACCACAGAAACTTGTAATCAATTTACTGCGCATATGAGATTGCTCATAACTTCTTGATTGCCTGTTGCCTGAAGCATGCTCATGCACATCTATCGTTTTATGTTTTAAAAGAGTGAACCCAAAAACAAAAATCAAAAACTGCCCATGGGGGTTTAAAAAGAAAAAATCTGTGGATTTTGCCAATCACTCAACTATGTAATAGCAAACTACTTCCTTGAGAGTTTTCTCTGCTCAAACCTGAACTTCTGTTCTCCCACACATTTGGTCTACCTGTGCAAGTAACAATTACACTGGGGAAGAGAGACTGATTTCTGTGACATGATCTAGGGAATAAGACCAGCCATCAAATACCCTCATTTATCCCATTCACCCAAATATTGGAGACATTTGCAATTCTCCTTGTAAATTATGATAAAGTAGATGCTGACAGAGCAGGATGGGAAGGGATCTCTTATCACTTAAGGGACATTTTAAAGCTTGTATGACATTTGATCAGCAATTCCAATTCCATAGTGAATTCCATTTTAAGTAATAATTTTTATTTCTTAAAACAGACTCATTTATGCCAATAGCTGGTAAGCAATTAATTCTAAGATAAAAACAGCTAATAAACATTTTACACTCACTGGGAAAATTGTGAAGCTAAAAATGCGCCCCACAATCTAGCTATTTAGTTGTGTATGTTTCTGCATACGTTTGATTTTCTTTTCCTATGCTTTCCGTGTAATGTGTGTAATTGGTTTTGTTTACATTTTTAATGTGAAAATTATTGCAGTATAAGATCACTGTAAGAGATAGCTACAGATTTCAAACTTTTGTAGCAAGCTTTTTTTCATAAGTGTCAGTGTTGCAAGGAGATGGTAGGTATAGTATGAATTATGTGACATAAAAAGTCTAAACTCAATATAAGAAGCAGCATAATCCCAGAAATAACATTTGCTTTAGGTAAACAAAGTTATTGTTAAATAATCTTGGCTGTTAACACAGTAATAAATTCAATTTATTACTCTTGAAAAACTAGTCTGTGAGCAAGGCTGTTCAAAGTTATCTATACTGAACTTCGTGAAATCACCATCTAAGTAAAGAGACAGAGTTAAAAAAAAAGAAAGTTTCTTAGGAAAATATTAAGGTGACAGTATAATACATAATTTCCTAATTTCCCATTATATGCATATATGTAATTTACACAGTTACTAAAATTGGTGTGTTTAATTGCAATACTTTCTTAATTATTATTACATACACACACATGTTTAGAGGAAAATTTCTACAACAAGAATTGAAAAGACATTGGTGGGTTTTGCCTGTTTGTTTTTAAGATGAATTCAAGTTCACGTTCTGCTGTAACTAGAGCCTTTCCAGATTAGATCAAGAACCATTCAATGTCAAGCTGAGTTCATCCCCACCATTTTTAAGTGTTTCACACTGACAGAAGGAAATACATTTGGGAGGTTGGTAGCAGCTGAGGTTTTATCAAGAACATTTCTGTAAGTAGCACTTATAAGAATAAACTTAGATTCATTCATTTGTACCATTTAATATAAGAAAGTGGAGATAACTAAGAACAAGTATCACAAGTCATATATTTTGAGAATTCTCTATTATCATAACACTGAAGCTGAAATAAGGGTATGGTCATTTAAGGGATTGGAATGTATCTTAAGTATATGTTATAAAAATATTACAACTATAGTGTTTACTAGACAAAAGCATCAGAAATCTCATACTGAATTAGAAGAAATAAGTGAAAAAGGAGACTGATAAAACCAGAAAAAAAAGGAAAAGGAACACTCATGGCTCATGAAAGCATGAGAATGAATATGTTATATTTGTTCAGTGCTTATACTTCTTTCATAAAAATATAGCTAATAAGAATTATCGATATTAACATGTTTATGGACATATTTTATGCACTAGGACTAGAAAAATTTATGGCAATATTTTTATATTATACTGCAAATATTACAGGTTTCTAAAATTCGTTAGTTTCACTAACGTTGCATAATTCAAGATTACTTCCTTCATATTGAATCTTCACAGTGGGAGAACCTGAAAATGCCAATTCAACACTCCCTACAATTGCTGGCATGGACAAGATAACTGGAGCCAATTGGTACAGCTCATACCTTGGTGTTTTTGAATCTTTCTGTGCTTCAGTACACTTTTTATCTCTCCTCAACAGCAACACTTGCAAATGAATAAATAAATAGTCCATTTTTCTTGGCTGGATGTCAGAAAAAGATGAGTACTATTTTGAACAAGTTTTTTAAGCTGCGAAGATTTTAAATCAGTTTGTTTTCTGTATCAGTAAGAATCAGAATAGTTTTGTTCTGTACTATGTCACAGTTCCATTTTCCATTTGACATTTCACATCGACATCCTCTCTTCGGTATGTTAATTTCTGAAAACAGCAGCTAAAGCCTATCTCACAAGCTTACCTCCTAAATTATTGTCCATGATTTTCCACACTTTCTACTCAAATTCTGTTGACTCTGACGTTGATTTCTAGTTTTCCAGATGACACTTCACCCTCTCTGAGGATCTCTGTAGATCTCTGATACTAAAACATTTTGAAATTGCCAATTTGTCAGACTACAGAGCAGCTGTTAGTTCCTGTCAGCTGCCATAACCTATATCACTTTATATTCACTCAACTGAAGATCTTGCCATAGTCTTGGCAAACATCCTACAGTTCTAAAACCTTTTCCAGCAGGCTGTAAATGTAATGTAATTCACTAGATCCATCTATCATAGTTTCCTATTATTTATTTCTATGTACTTCTTGCATATATCTAATGTTTTTACCACAAAGCAAGAAACTGTCCCTCATTTCTTCATATTATTGGCTACTAGCTTCAAAGATATCAAGTAGAACTGAATGAATTCAGAAGGAACATTTCTGTCTCCTTCAATTTTTTTAATCATGCCATTTTCTTTTCTACTTTATAGGTCTTTCTGAATTTTCCCTTTATTTCTGTAGCGAATCAGGTGATCCTTTTGTGACCTTTAGCCTGAGAAGCAAATCACACTGTTTTCACGACTCTTCCATTGCTTGCTTTACATAGTACAGCTGAATGTGATGAATATCATCTTATAAAGTTCAACAAATGTTTCAAACACTTAGACATATGTTATTCCCATTGCAATAGTCTTCAGAATAATTTACCATAAGCAATGAACTAAGTATTTATTTTGAGTATCAATGTATACGCTGGTCACATATTTTACCCTTGGAAAATGATTCTGTTTCTTCAGACTCTATTCAAGTATCACACTGTGTATGTCAGCTCCAGGTTTAACAACACAGAGCCAGATTCAGATACAGATTCAGACAGGTTTATGTATTTGCAGTGTTGGCATCTCTATATCAGATAGTGCTTGATCCAGTTGCCCACACATTCGTAGAACTAACTCAGCTGCCCTGTTCTTTAGGATGTGTCCTGTAAAAATCACAAATATCACTATGCTCCAATGCTTAAAATTTTAAAAGCAAAACCTCAGGACTTGCTACCAATATGTCCTACAGAAAGAAAAAGAAGAAATAAGAATAAGGAATACTATATAATTGGGAGATCAGATTGTATTATGGTGCCAGACTATTTGGAATGAAAATTTTATTTTTGTGTTTTGGTTTGGTGTTTTGTTTGTTTTATGAGAGTCCTCATTGTGTGTTTTTAACACTATAATGGAAGCAGATAGTACCAGCTCTCACAAGCTAGAACAGACTGGACAGAGGAAAACGGGACATAAGAAGTACAGATTTTTGACGGAGTCTCAGTGAAATTTGTAAAAAAAAGAAGAATACTCAGCCTCATGAACAATCACCAGCCCATACAAAAGGGGCTTAAGAGCAGATTAAACTATGGTCTAGTCCAAGGAGTCCTCCAGCTTGAGTGTGGTGCTCTTCACAAATCTCTAAACCCTTAGCTTTCTGCTTATCCCCTAATCCTGTGCTGCACACTTCTAGAAAGCATGCATCTAAAATCATGCATGCCCAATCATTATTTCCTGTGCTCTACAGACTAGATCAGGTACTACCAGCATCAGCATTCTAGTTCTTTGGTTTTCTCAGGTGCCTGAGTACAGACAACAGGACAGAGAGATTTGAAAATGTACAGTAACTAAACATGGCATGCTTTAAAAAGCAAAAATAGCATTCTGAATTATATACAAAAATTTCTGGAGCACAGATGTCAGATGGTTGCCTTGGGAAGTTCCTTCCTGTGCAGACAGACATTACCAGCATTATAAAACATGTAAAGCTTCTCCAAGTCCTCAGAATACAGTTAAAAAAATGTAGGTGTTGCCTAATCTCTGTGCCAGACCTTTGTATGGGAAATAATTCCACCACGAAGAGGAAAGTACTGACTGGTGATTACTTACAGCCTCACGCTACACTAGGACACCAGAATGACATCTTAATAATCTGGACGAGATCTGGAAAATGACAACTGGAAACAACAAATGACTTACTGGAAAAGCTTTTCTCTTGTTAAAATCATTGGGAGGGGGAAAAAAGAGAAATAAATTTAACCATCTCTGTGGCAATAGAGACATTCAATAGAAGAAACTCAAAAAACAGTGAACCACAAAAAACATATTTATTTAAGATTGAAGACATTATTAAAACAAATGTCAGGTAAAACTGCACAAGCAAGAAGAATTAATAATTTCACTTATTTATAGTTGCAATTTATCATTACTTGTGATGTTTCTACAGATTTTTTTTTTTTATTATACACCCCTGTAACTCCTTCAAGCAAAAATCCTAATATTTGTCTTAACAGATATCTTAACATCCAGCTTTCACATCCACATGCAGCTTTCCAAGAACCTTAAGCCATAGACCAAATGTAATTCAGTTATTTTATTTTCAAATGCACAGTATTCTCTTCTTTCTATTCTTCATCCACTAGAAACAATTGCAAGCTTCATTAGAGAGAAATATTAGTCTTTATTAAATTTAATTTGTAAAATATTGAAAGCTTATTTCATTTCTTGATACATATTCTGGCCTTCATTAGAAGAGTAACAGGCAGATGTTCACTGCAGTTTTATCTAAAAATTTTCTGAAAGAAAAAGAAACCAGACAGAGACAGTGTCAACACTCGTGGCTCAAACTTACATATAATAGGATTTTTCAATGCAAATGGATGATACTCTAACTTTTCTCAGAAGAGATTTTAGGAGATTTTGCTCTTGTGTATTTTTCATCTCTTCCAAGAAAATTTCTTAATCCTTTAGATATTTTCCCACAATTATTTCCCATACATACTATTTAGCATTTTGTTAGATTTCAGATCTACACATTTAAATTAAGGTTTTTCTTGTGCTTGATTCAACTGGGAAATAAATTCCGTGGCAAGAGACATGGTTGTTTTAAACATGTGGTGGGGCACACAAAATATGGAGAAATTTCTGGGAGAAATTAAAGCTATTTATTCAAGGACAGACATCTTCCTCAAGGAGAATTAAAGACTATCCTGGTCAATAGAAGTATTTTATTTTTTTTCAGATTTTATGCAGAGTTGAATCTCATATAAATCCCTTTAAAGCCCAGTAAAATCTAGTACTTAAAATATTTTATAACAAGTTTCCTATGCATTTTAAACCAAAATATAGTTACAGCAGGGTTTCAGAGAACCATGGTGATTCAGTAACGTCTTTTCTAAAGCAGCATTTAAGACTAGAATAGAGAGCAGAGATTCAGGAAGCTAAAGAACACAATCATATGTTTCAACTGAATAGTAGGCTTGAAAAGTCTGGTTGCTTCAGGTTTAGGTGAACAACATCTACAACCCAATGTAAATTCAGATTCTACTGATTTCTAAGTATTATTCCTCTCTCTCCAGGTCTTATCAAAACATCACCATGCAGAACTGGACGTGAATAAACTTTTTGCACTGTACTTTTATAAAGATATCTTTACTTTGACTGTGTTGTGTTTTTTGATGCCAACTCTGAGCCAAAATTCACGAAATATCATTATTTTAGTAACAGGAGCATAGCATTGGGAATTGCATGAAACAGGTTATGTATAAGCAGAAGTCCGCATAGTGAAAATACTGTCCACTGGTGATACACTTGCTTCTTGCTTCAAAAAGGGAATGAGTTGCACCGTTTAAATTGAAGTCTACCTCCAGCCTTAGCTAGAATCAACAAAGTTATAATCAGAAAAATGACGGTCAGGACCTCCTGCTTTGACCCAGTAGTCTTTCACTATTTCCATACTTAGATATGAGAATATTAAACATGTCTTTTAAATTCCAATATATCAAAATACAGATTATGGCTCATTTAAGAAGAAGCCCTGAAAAGTAACTTGTTTCAGTTTTTGAATGTGATGGAAGTGTTCTGAATATAAACCAACAGCTTTAACAAAGTCAAGAAGTCTTGAACATAGCTAAATTTAAACAATATTTACTTGTATTATTGGGGAAAAAATCCTTACTGTGATTGTGTATGTGAAAGATATGATTTGAATCAGACTTCAGAAGAGTGATACATATATTATAAAACAATTTAAATAACAAACAGGGCATGTTAAACTCTCATCAACAAAATATCAGATCAAAATGACTTGCAGATGGATTTATGTAAAGGTTATTATAGATTTTTTGAACGAGAATAGGTCACAAGGCTGGTAATTAATTTTATTTTCCAATCTGTAACACTGAGGTCCTGATACATATTTTGTAATAAAAATGAGACAGGCTGATGGAAATTATGATGTAAATGTATATTTCAGTTCAGTTGATGAGTTTTATAAGTGCTTTATTCACAAAAATATAATACTGAAAAGTATTAATATTATATATAAATTATATATTATTATGAGGAAAAAATATTCTCAGGTCAATTGTAGACAAATTTGAAATATGCTCTGGTAACATAGCCCTTTGAGAAGGTGGTATTTAAAACTGAAGCAACCTTTATATGAACCAGGGAAAGATGAACCTCTCAGCCTGCACATGTAAAGTTAAGCACGCCTATTGGAAGTTAATATTGAAAATTTTTGTAAGTTCACCAAAAACCCTGGAAAAGACAGAAGTATGAGATCAAAATGTGTGAACATTTTACTTTCTACTTAGCATCTATTGTTCTGTGGCTAGGCTACATGCCTGTAGCACTCAAAAGGTGAAATCTAAAAAGTAGACTGTGTTGTACATTATTTCTTTAAACTTACTATAAAGTGAGTGTTTGGTCAGTAGCATCATGTATTCCAAATGAATCATAACATAAAAGTTACTACTGACTGACTTAATTCTAGCTGTGAGGGTTTATTTTGTTTTAAATTTGGAAGAGACACAGGGAAAATTTCTATATTTAATATTTTCAATTACTTGAATTGTTTAAGTTTGGCTATCAGGAAAAAAACAGGGGAAGGTGAAGTGTTAAAAATTGTCGTCTTTCACAGCTTTAAAATGTTGGCTCTGTTGTCTGGCATAATTAAGTCAACAGTCTGCTGGTCTGCTTCCAGGCACTTTGACAACTGTTCTCTCACTGCCACCAGTAAATTAATAGGACTGTGCTTTTCCCAAGAGGCATTGTATGCAGAATGAGAATTTTGTTGTCCTTTGGTCTGCTGCTGGTGAAGTGGTGATGGACGATAATGCTCAGTGGGTAGGAGCTGTCAGGTCATTTGCTCTATTATAGTTGGACTATTCACACTATTATAGTTATATGTGATAACACTTACAGCCTTTATCATCAGGGGTTTATTGTATCCCAACTGTTAACGTGGTCTCTAAGGTAATAGACAACAGCTGTGAAGTGAATTCTTTTGCCACAAAACAAGAAGAGAAGAGGGTCTTTTTAGACACTTGTAAGTAGTTACGAGTGTTAGAGCTGCTTGATATTCATCAGTGTTTTACATAGGCTTGTAAGGTTTAATAAATTGTTTATTTTAGTTTTGGCTCATAGAGTTTTCGGCCCTGGAGGTTTGGGGCTTCTTGTTGTTTTGTTTTTGTCAGCTTTGGATTTAAATTAATCCAAGTACTACCAGCTTTCAGCTGCGTTTTTGAACCCACTCATATAAGCACTAACTTTTATGCGATTAATTCATTGGAAAACTATAGAAGAGCTTAAATTTAGAGGGTTTTTTTGAAATGCAACAGTAGCCACAGAAGTCCGTAAGTCTTGGCTTTACCCTGCACTAGGAAAATAACCTTCCATAAATAACATGGGTGGGGGTAAGATTAGTAGTTTTGTAGTCCAAGTTCTTATACATTAAAGTAAATAAATTCTTAGTAGAGACGGAACAAGTAGAAGATGAATACTTCCTATCTAGAAAGCAACCTGGCAGAAAAATTGCAGGTAGTCCAGATTGCACTGGAAGTACTGTACCATACTGAACTGGATAAAAGCCTTTGACCACCTACTTGTGGTAGAACTAAAGACATTGAAGACCTTTGCAGCTGGAGTATAACTTAGGCTGAAAACTGATTTGAAAGACTCACAGAACCCTTGATAAATGTAGGAGTGTAATTTCCATTTAAGAAGAAACCAATTATTAGGTGAAAACATTGTCTATTTTTGTTACAAGTTTTATTTTAAAAGATGTGTACTTCAACAACTAATGGTGGATACACTGGGAGCTAATTGCTTTTTATATATTGGTAATCAGTTCACTGCTAGGGATGTGAGAGAAATAGCAAAAGGCTGGACAAAGAAACAAAAAGAAGAGAAATATTAAATTATTTCCTAAATGTCACTGTTAGCAGCGAATGTTAGCAATGTCAGCTGTTTTTTATTGTTTATGCAGGACTTCATTCACTACCTGGAACCACACTAATAATAGTACAGTTCACTAGTAAAAGATTAATACTGTTCCAACACCATCTAACTAAGAAATCAGAAGAAAAAGGAACAGAATTATGTCATTTAGAGGAAAATAGTTTCAAATTATGTGCATTTCTGTTAATTTTTTGCTTATTTGCTATTCATTACTCACCAACAATAATAATTCAAGAAATAATAAGGAAAAATATTATCTATGTACCAAAGCCTAATTTGATATATATGCCCACCTGAACAACTAAAATAAAAGCCCAAAGCATATTATTTGGTCAAATCCTCACACTTACTCGAACTTTAATTTAATGGTTTTCCCTTGTTGCATAGAATTATGATGTTGTGCCATGACAGTCAGTCAGATCTTTAAATTTTTCATTCACATTTATTAATTTTTGAGCTCCATTTAACAGAATTTTTGCCTTTACAGTTCTGGGTGATTACTGCCTGTAGAGGAATTTTGAATACATTGAAATCAAATTTTGCCTAAAAAGAAAAATGCAAGCATAAGAGATAGTTAACTTTCAATGAACGCTCCCACATACTTCAATATATTTTTATCACCAGTTTCTCTGGGCACTGTCCACTACCTTTGCTCTACCTTAAAATACCATTTTAAATCTAAAAATATGGTCATATCAGTAAATAATCTGGCAAAAAAATTTCAATTTCAGCTGAAAATGCTTTCCAGATTTATGCAACACTTCATCTCTTCTTCTGAGTACAAGTATATTGACACCCTACTCTTCTATTTATGCCTCTGTTGAAGTTGACCTTACACAGTCTTTGTTAGATTATTAGCATAATATATAAAGAAAACATTTTTATACCACTTTCCTCCCTTTTATTTGCTCATAAGTTTTAGAATGTTACTAAGAAATTTTGTGAAGCATTATAAATAGGTTTTGTATGGTTTCTCTTTTCTAATGATAAGAAAGGACACTTGTTATGAAAGAGGGAGCAACACTGACCCCTCTGTTATATTTTAAAATTATTGTATTTAACTACATTTAATTAGCATAGTTAAAATGCTTTTTCTTATTATGATAACAAAAGGCTGTGTAACATACTTCAATTATATTATGTACATGTAATTAAATCAACATTTAGTTGTCTGTCTGATAGTAAGCTTTGCAACCCTATAAAAATTTTAAAAACATTGTTTCCCTAATTGTTTTCCAAATAACTTTTTTCAGATATCTCTGTTTTGCGGGATGTTTTCTGATTTGGGGGTTTTTTATGGGTTTTTTTTTCATTTGTAGCTAATTTCTTCCTAGGTTACCAAGAGGGCAGAAAATAAATAAGTATGTGTTCATTTTTAAGATTATTAGTCATTACCAACTGTTCTATATTGTGAAAGCTCACTCAAAGGCAGACATAAGGAACAGGACAAAATGTACTAGAAAAATCATGAAGTTGTTACAGATATAGTACAGATACTATTAATGATATATAAACTGTTATTATATAAACATATGGTTGTCAAGGTCTAATTTCAGAAAACTTCTATGTGGTACTTAGAAAATGAAGGAAATTATTTTCCCCCATTCAACATATCCTTTTTGATATAAAATATTTATTTGTTTTACTTTGTTCACTGGAACTTATGTTCAAATATAGTAACTACCATGGCATTTGAGGCCTAAAAGGCTATGCTAACCAGAACAGTGGAAGCAGAATTTCAATGTCATTTTAAGATTTTATGGGAACTCTAGTGCTGTGTATTTTAATGACAAGCCAGTGAGAAAAATAATTCTTCTCTTAGTCCACCATGCAAATCTGAGTTTGCCAGTCTTGAAAGTCTTTTTGGACATACCTTAACAACTTGATGAAAATTGTGACATAATTTCTTCATGCATGGTCAAATTAAGTCAGGGGTGGTTACTCTTAAAAAGTGCATACAAGGTCAAGACTGATGGTTACTGGCACTGAGAGAAGAAAGTTGTTGTGATCTGAGCCCTTAAGAGCTTTGTAGTCATCCAGCTTCTGTCAGAGTCCTTTGATAAGGCTCAGCTATTTCTGTATTTGTAGTGGAGGGAAATAGTGGTACCGAAAATATCATAGTATATTTCTCATATGGACAGCTGCCCCTGGAAGACTCACAGAGAGAACAAATTAAGAGTCCGTGGCTAAACAGGAAACCTATAATCTAGCAGCTAGAGACAGCCCATCATGGACCCAGTTGCTTCCTGTTATGAGGATTTTAAGTGGTTAGCGTTTTTGGAAATAGTGTAAAGGCCTTTTCTGAATAGGTCTAACATTCTCTATGACTACTTTTCATAACTTTTTCGTATATAAGTTTGAACAGCTCAAAAATGTCTTCCTTTGATTTGGTAAAGAATGTGCTTATGTAGTTTGTTTCTTGTAGCGAATCTGAATTAATCTTGTAGATATTTTTAGTTTTTCTTTAGGCTCTGATGCAAATGATAAATAAATAGCAGGTTTCCAATTGCACAGATTTGATATTCTCCGATATAATAACATTAGGCTGGAAAATAACGTAATTAACATTACATAATGTCAGTATGTTTAACTAGTATGGCTCCAATCTCCTGCAATTTTTCATTATTAGCATTCTGCTAAAATAATTGTGTCTGGTCAAAAATACTTCTTCATTCAGCAAATGTTCAGCACTGTCTGAAATGAACAGCTCATAAATAGAACTTCATATCACCATGAACCATCCATAACCCAAGATGCTGTGAGGTGTTTGTTAATGCTACAGTGCCTAAAGGAAAATTAAGGGCCTCTGACATGATACTTCTTTGAGGACTTAAATGCCAATTTTTCTTGGAGCATGCCATTGGACACTGTCAGAGACAGTCATTCAGTCCCTTGACCTCTTTGGAGAGTTAAGATAAATTTCACTGATGCCACCATCTCTATCTTCCTGCCAACAGGGAAAATCACTTCAGCTCTGAAATCCAAACTAAGGTCAAAAGAGAGGAAAATACTAAACTTCAAGAAATTTAGGTGTAATTCCCTTCAGCTACAATATCAACCTTGCTGCATTTTCTGAGGGTGATTCTATAGATCTGATCTGAGATCTGTAGATTTCTGAGGACAATTATACAGATCTACTATGCTCAATATTCACTTATAGATGTTTCTTGAATTTTGTGACACTCCATACACTCAAGTCACCTGCACACCAATCAGCTTGCCATAGAACTTTGAGGAAAAGAAAACAAAACTCCAGCAATTATCCACTATGCCTGCCTGTGGTCTGTGACTCCTGGTCTTAAGGCAACCTTTTGAGATGTGTTCAGGAGCACAAATCTTGCTTCAGAAGTGACAGAGTGAAAACAGGCTCCTGCTCAGTCCTGAAGAGCTGGAAGTATATTGTATAGACTCACTCCTGATGGAGCTCACCAAAACCCACTGCATTCTTTAATTTGAGTTTTTCTAAGCTGAGAGGGCAGCAATGAGAACATCTATTAGAAAATACTGTTCAGGATTAAATGTCTTAAATTTGATTTTCACATTTTGAGCATGAACCTCAAAAATATTCAGATTTTGCCTGAATTGTTAGGCATACTATTTTCTTACAACATTCTGGATATATAAAAGAAAGAAGTTTCAAGAAAATCAGCAATGATACCAGATTTTTATTAAAAAGCTGTACATACAAAAAGGAAACAAACAAGTGGAGAAGCATAGTATTAATTCAAAGGATTGAAAGAGAGATTAAAACCAGAATTAGTGTTGACTGAACAGAAAGAATTTCCAGAGATCACTTCATACTTCTTTGCAAGAAGCTCTTATTTCAATTAGTTTGCTCTTAAGACCCATTAAAATGTTTGCAAAGACCATTATCTAAAGATGTAGCAAAATTTATAAGTATATTGAGAAAAGACAGACACATCTAATTTTTTTGGGCAGAAAGAGAAATTTCAGTGGGTGTTACAGAAACACAATAATATGATAACCTCCTAGTGAAATCCTTAACCACTATAAATATAAACCATGTGATATTAGTTTGTTCCATTTAAGCAAGTTATAAAAAAAATCTATGACTTAATAAATATACCATTAAACAAAAATAAGTAGCCAGATAAAAAAACCCCACATGTAAAACACAGGCATGAATTTATTCATTTCTTGCTCCCGATTATATGGTTGTTTGTAATGAGAAATTTTTTTAACTAAAATTATGGTAGGCTGCTGCTGTTAAACACCTTACTCCCAATTCAGTTAGTGCAATATCTTCTTTGAAGTTATTTCCCACTTAATGACAATCTAGTCAAGTGCATTGGCATATACAGCTCATTAGTCCTTCATTAAAAAAAACATTCTTTTTCATTTTTATATAATGGGCTCCTTCTCTTCCATAGGATATTCGAAGATCCACACCACTCTCCAGACCTCAATATGCTGCATATGATAATCCAAAAAAAAATTTTTGCGCCACAGAATTGGACCGTTTGCTCACAGTGTCTGTTTCCACTCCATCTTTCATCTAGCTACAGTCTTATATGTGTTTTAAAGGGGGCTTGAAGGGTTGAATCTGAGGACATCTCACATGTACTCAAAAATCTGAGATACACACCCTTCTAGAAATGTGTAATGATACTCCCAGAGTGATTCTGGGACATCTTATCTATGAAGATTGGGGCCAAAGAAGAATGTAAGAGGAATGTATGCTTTCTGAGCCTCACTGGAATTGATCTCTGTCTTCTCATAAGCCAAATCCAAGGCACAATTAATTGAATTGCTCTGAACTCGCTGTTTCATAAGTATCATTGTCATTATTATTGGTCCTTGTGTTTGCAGCGTGTTTTTAAGGAAAAAGCAAGTGTCTTTTTGTCAGTATTAATACACCTTTGAAGAAATCTCATGAGAAACGAGTACTAATTCTGCTAACTCTCCTTTAAGAGAAGAAGTTTCTTTTGTTCAGAAACAGGTAACCTAAGCTAATTGGTGTATTAACTCCAGATTTATGCTGGTTCATAAATTTAAAAAAAAAGAACATTTTTTTAAAATTACACCATACAAAATTTATAACTATATAAAATGTAGAGTATGCATGATGTTGACTTAATTATAACCGTTTAATTTAATCCTAAATGTTATTATTGTGGTCTCACATTTTTTCAGTGCTGTTACTTGTAACAAAAAAAACCCAAACTCCTCAACCCAGCAGCAATGAGAACTCAACATCAAAGCCATAAGATAGATTCCAGGAATGGGGAGCTAGGCATTCATACAGTTAATTGAAGGTTTGTGGGAATATATTTTCATTTGAATGGAATTGTGTTTGTAGTGCATTTACTCTGGCTGGACACCAGGTGTCCACCAGAGATGTTCTACCGCTTTCCTACTCAGCTGGACGTGGGAGAAAAATATAACAAAAGATTCATGGGTCAGGATATGGACAGGGAGAAATCACTCATCACTTATTGTCACGGGCAAAACAGACTCGACTCAAGGGAACTAGTTTCATCTATAACCATTCCCATTAGAGTGGGATAATGAGAAGTAAGCCTAGATCTTAAAACCTTCTTCCCCCTACCCTTTCCTTCTTCCTGGCTTAACTTTATTCGCAATCCTCTACCTCCTCCCCTCAACAGTGCAGAAAGAGGGGAAAGGGGATTGTGTTCAGTTCATCACACATTGTGCCTGTTCCTCCTTTCTCCTCAGGGAGGAGGACCCCTTACACTCTTACCCTGCTCCAGTGTGTTGTCCCTCCCACAGGAAACAGTCCTCCATGGACTTCTCCAATGTGAGTCCTTCCCACAGGTTGTAGTTCTTCGTGAACTGCCCCAGCATGTGTCCCTACCACAGGGTGCAGTCCTTCAGGAACAGGTTGCTCCAACATGGGACCCCCATGGGGTCACAAGTCCTGACAGCAAACCTGCTCCAGCACAGGCTCCTCCCTCCACAGGTCTACAAGTCCTGCCACTACCATGCTCCAGCATCAGCTTCCCACAGGGTCACATCTCCTTCAGGCATCCACCTGCTCTAGCATGGTGTCCTTCACAGGCTGAAAGTGACTATCAACTCTCCCATGCTCCCTCATGGGCTGCAGGGGCACAGCTGCCTCAGCACGGTCTTCACCACAGGCTGCAGGGGAATCTCTGCTCTGGTGCCTGGAGCACCTCTTCCCCCTCCTCCTTCACTGACCTTGGTGTCTGCAGAGTAGTTGTTCTCACATATTCTAACTTGTCTCTTTTCTGACCACAGTTGCTTCTGCCCATTAAGTTTCTTCCTCTCCTTAAATGTCCTTACATTCCAGAGGCGCTACCATCATTGCTGATTGACTCTCCCTTGGCCAGTGGCAGATCCAACTTGGAGCCGGCAGGCATTGGATGTCAGACATAGAGGAAGTTTCTAGCAGCTTCTCGCAGAAGCCACCCCTGTAGCTCTCCCGCTACCGAAACCTTGTCACCGAAACCCCATACACAATTCTTCATTATCTGAGGACATAATAATGTTTTCATTTTAACACAATGTTCTTTGTTTTCCTATATATCCATAGTTATTAAACTATGTTTTTTAAGACTTCAGTTTAATGGCGGCAATGAAACAAGTTATTTTTTTAATGTAATTTCCTTTTCTCTGTTGTTATCCACCATGTTACCTTTTCCATTTCTTTCAATCTACCTACAAAATGATTTCTTATTCCTTCACCCTGTCTGAGCAAGGTGAGTAATCAACAGTACGATTAGTTTATTAGATAAAATTGCCCAATTCTATTAAAGAATCTTATTTATCTTTTTATACACTATGGCACTCACTAGATTGATTTTATTCTTAGTATAATTTGTGTGGTTTATTAAGCTATCACACAGAAAAAGCTTCCCTTAACCAAGCAGTCATGCAACACTGGGGGTCTGTCCCCACAGGGATACCTGCAGGGTGACTTTATGTCACTCTCATTTTTAGGGTTGTACTTATTGCTTTATTCTAGTAGTTATTTATTTAACCACTTTGGATTCTTGCTACCACCCACTGATTCCTCAGATAATAACACAAAAAGAGTAAATGTTAAATTCAAGGAAGCAAGCATATTTTGAAGGCTAGACTGTGCTTTCATTGGCCAAAAGTGGAGTGTCTTACGAGTTGGGGTACTTCCTGTCACACTTTGGCTAGAATATGGCAAAAGGTAGCCAAGATTTTTCATATGGATATTATAATTAGATGCTAATTACATTCCACTAGTTACATATGAGTAGGCACCCAAGGATGATTCATGTTTAATGATTCTGTGGGCAACCTCACTGTGACACGTTTTTCAAGATTCTTTTAAACCAGTCGTTGTCATGAATATGCATAACTATGTTCAATATGAGCCTTTATAATTAATCAATAGACTGGTATCATAAGAAAGTTGACAAAGAAACTGTTACGATTTAGCATTTTCTTTAGAAAACATAGGTATATGTGGTTTGTAATAATAGGACAGCACATGCTAGGAGCAAAGTTAGTGCATTTACACATCAGAAACAGCAGGTCTGCAATGTATGAGACAACACATAAAATTCATCTTGTAAGTCAAAGAGGTAAAAGAATTCCTATCTGGGTTATAAAAATTTGAAGTTTATCTACTCAGCAAAAGGCTTACGTGTTCCTATGTTGGGTTTGTTTTTATTTTCATTCTACTCTTTTCAAAAATTCTCTATCAGCACCTCCCCTTTCAACTTATCTCTTTAACAAGAGTGATTTACTTCTTGAAGGCTATTTTCAGAAAAAATCTCGATAACTTCATTTAGGCTTTCTAATGTGAAATGACTCATTACACTGTTATGGTAGACTGCAGAAGACCTGGATAGCTTTCCTGGGACTCCTGAAGCTTCAAGGAGAGCTCAGGCAGTTACTGACTGTGTATGCTGTTGTTGGTCAACTGCTATCCGGGGAACTGTCGTGCTAGATGGGACCTTAAATTGTAGGGAATGCAAACTACTCCCTCTCTAAAGCAAGCGCTGTAATTAGCTTGGTTTGTTAAACTCATGCTTATACTGTTTTGCTGTCTGTCTCCTCCTCTTCAAATTATTCTCACATTTCTCTCTACCGAGTAGGACAACCTCAACAGCCAGCTAATTTGCCTTTCACCCTGACCGCTAGACCCAAAAAGACCACAAAAAAGTCAAATTAACTCATTCTTTCGTGAGGTAAAAGAGATAAATTAGAAAATTGTCAGAATAAGAAGGGAATTGACCTTGCATTACTTTCCAACCAAAGTAGTTTGACTGATGGGAACAGAACACTAGTTGCCTCTGTTTCTTTGCTTAGTTGTAAAGAAGCAAGTGAACTTGGCATCTGTTCAGAAATGTGAATTTTAAGATATTTTTATGGCTTCCCTTTGGTAACATCATTTGAGCAACTACAGAAGAGAAAGACTCCAAACATTGTGAGCATAACACCCAAATCTGTCCATTCTGAGCCAGTGTTTGAATTGGTAGTGCTAGGTTAACAGCCTAAATAACTAACAATCTAAGTAACTCTATGAGTCTACAATTTCATTTTCCTGTCTGAAGGTTGCTTACGATGACTATTGACAAAGCAAATTGTGCAGTTGTGGCGAGAGGACTTGTAATGAGAAGAGTTAATTAACAGGTCTACCATTCTAACCTGGTGTGATGCTCCTGAACAGCCAGTCCTGCCAGTGGCCCAGGGGAACAGGGACCCCTTGGATGGGCAAAGGGCCTGGCGGGGACTTTTTCCACTGCTGTACAGGGCGATTTAGACCATATAAGTTGAGACATTCTTTTCCTGAAGAAAAATTTCAGGTAGGTAAAGTTAGTGCTAATAGCACCAGGACTGCTCCTTGGACAAAATCTGTATTTCAGGTAGATTTCTTTTTTCATCTGTTTCCTGATGACAAAACCAGCAAGTTTCTTGTTTTTCTTCAGTTCCTCCTCTGGGGATGTCTTCCTCACCTCACGCTTGACAGGAAGAATTTAGTTGCCAGACTGCTGTGGCTGGAGCCAGTGCCTCGCAACACCTCAGAGCTGCCTCACATCACCATTTCCTCTGCAAAACTGCACCTCATCCCTGAATACTTTGTGAGACCTGTGCTCTTTCATCTCTATCATTGTCACAGGTTTATGGGAGAGAATAACCCATTCTCCTTTTTTGTACAGATAATGAAAATAGAGTTTTGCTGAGCATTGGTATCAAATGCAGGTCTGAACTTACTGTTTGAAAGTATGTGAACAAAGAAGCAGAGAACAGGCTGCTCAATGTGCAGTGAGGTACTATACTTTTCACTTATATTAAAAAAAAGTGTGAAATCAATAAAATGATAGCACTAGATGCAATTGATTATGTTGTTTCAGACTGGTAACCTTTATGAAAATCTTAATTAAAAAAAAGCAATTCAACCAACAAACAAGTAAAACCCAACCAAAACCCAACCCACTTTTGATAAACTCAGATTATTATTATCATTATTACTGTTGCAGTTGTTATTACTTTTATCATATTATTAATAATTGTTTGCCTTTTTGAAGTTTGAGAACCTTAAAGCATAAAACGTTAGGTTAGACAAAGATGCCATAACATATATAACATCAGTTAAAAGCCAGTAAAGAGGAAAGATAGAAAATTATTGCTGAAAAGGAAGAACTCTGATATACTTATATAGGTGATACCATCATCACTAACAACCTTCTACAGCTGTGTATGTAAAAGAAGGTGTATGAGATCAGAACTAAGTACTTAGTTACTTCACAGATCTCCAGCCTACAAGAGATACCAAGTACTGCAAACTAAGAAGGACATTTGGAAATTTGATATTGACTCAATAGGGTTTAAAAGAATCTGCAATACTGTATATGAATACTGCATATAATAAAATCTTCAATAATTATGACAGGTAGGCATTTGTTTGATATACATCCTTTTACTTACAGAAAATGTTGCAGCCAGCTCTACACTAGCAGCACAGTACACAACATACATTCTCATCAGGTTTTCATTAAAATTCAGTAAATATAAAGAATATTTTTTGTTTTGTTTTCTTTATTTTTTCCTTTCCCTCTCTGGCTTACTCCCTGTTTAAGGTGGATAAAGCTATCACATTTATTCTAACAGATTTGAATTCCCCTTAAGGCTTTTAGGGACTAAAATTGTTGCAGTATTCTGGCTGTGTTCAAGTCAGATTAATAGCTTGGAGTCTCTGGGAAGAAGACCAAAAATACAAATTGTAATCAATTAACATTTATTAAAGACAGCTTGTGGCTACATAAATTTCCACTACATATTAGACAAGTTAATATTTTTTCCTCTCTTTTTACTGCTTTATCATAATCTTAATAAAATCAGCTTCAAATCTGACTTTATGTAAATAAATGGCACTAAGTTTACCATAATATAGATATTATATTAGTTATTTGAAATAAAAAATAGTGCACAAGATAGAAGTGGGAGGGAAATGCATATACTGGGCTTCTCAAATTTCACGAGGTCTTATGATCTCATAAATATCAAAAATCCCAATATAAGCCCATGCGATACAGTCCCAGGTAGAGATGAAAGAGCTTGTTTTCTTTTAATGTCATCCTCAGTTAATTATATATTGACCTGAGTAATGCCTTTGTTTGCCTGTCATTTGGTGTGGAATGATGAATCAGATTTTTGACCAACTACAAACTACAAATGTAAATGACCAGCCAATAATATATAAATAATTATAACTAAGTGTAACACGGATCTCGATACCACACTATGAGCTAAAATAAGATCTCATTCTAAATGACTAAGTTAGAGTCAAATATTTCATTGATTAATTGCTTTCAGATATGACATTACACAAATTAAAAAAAAAGAGAAAAAAGAGAAAGTCTGCTACTTGAAACCAAACCTCAACAAACAGACCACCTCCTAGGTCTCTAAATCTTAATGTATAAAATGCTTTTTACTTATTAGAAGAGAGTAATCATATCCTTAGTTGGAATAAGCACTCCATTCCTTTGATTATTATTCAGTAGGGAAGTTTATATGCCTGTTTTAAAGTAAATTCAATGTGTAAATTTAATGTGTAAATTTTATGTTCAACTGGCCATCAAACATGCTGTAAAAGTGCCTTATACTCAAGAAAACACTAAATAAGTTATTTATTGTTGTCTATTTATTTTGTTTGTGTTTTTTAAAATCAATTATTTACAAGGGGTTTTTTTGCTTATTTTGAAGGGCTTCTTTTTTCAAAGAAATGAAAAACAAACTGGATGAAATCCCATGCTTGTAAAATGTGCTTAAGATTCATTGACTTTAACTGAGTTACAATGACTCATACAAATGGAAGATGTGACCCTTTCTGATTTCTTTTGGCAAAGAAAAGTCTATTCTTTTTTTGGCACTAAAGATGTTCTGCTGTCACCAGTTACTAAATCTCTAGCAGTATTCATGTGAATACAAGTGAACACACACTTGTAGCTGACAGCCCAAATAATTCAAAACTGACTTCTTTAGAAATTTCTAACTTTCAAACCTTCATATAAGTAAAAGGTTAACAGAGATATTTAGAGATGGGATCTATAATGATACAGATCGGTAGTGAATTCTTAATTTATTTTTAAATGTGATCCAAAAAGATAAGCATATTTGGAAAGAAATTTAAAGAAATACACTCCTCTGTTTACACTTCTAATTACTAATGTATTTTATTTTGCCACAGAATAAAGCTCTTATTGTTGTTTTCACCTTCTGTCTGGAAAAGAAAAAAACAAATATAACAAATGATCACTTGTTTTTTCATAGAATGCAGCTTAGAAAACTTGTCATATATATTTGGACTGCAGAGATGCGATGAACACACACATACTGTTATTTGGGTATTGAGATTTGAAGTCCCTCAGGACTAGGTGCCCCCTTGTGTACATCTCAAAGCTCTTGAGGGTCCATAACAGTGATAGCAGATTTTCATGTAGTTTGGATAGAAGGCAGGTTGCAGCCAGAAAGTCTTCTGAAAGCCTTCCCAGCACACTCTTTATGATTACTTACTTCTACACAGTTCAACCCTGAGTCTGTTTTCCAAAGATTAAAAAGAGGAAAAGAAATTCCCACTAGACTCTAATTTTAGCTTGTTTGAGGTTTTTTTACTTACTACCTCTTACATGAAAGCTGCACTCTATTTGAAATACAACAGTAAATCAGAATCTCTGATGGTTTTAATATGCCAAATAAATATGACTGAAGTGTTTTCTTGAAATGCCAATGACTTGTTTTCTTAGAAGACAGAAAATATTTGGATACATGAAAGATCTGGTTTCCTAGGATATGAGTTTGAAGTCATCTTACACACATAAAAAACATTACTACAGCTTTCTTAAGCTATGTCTTTACAATAAATTAAGAAGAAACAAGGATTGTCCATCATGTTTGCTGGCACAGTTCAGGCTTCGATGAGCCAGTAATTTGCCAGACAGCATCAGTGGAAAAGAGAATAAGCCAGGAATTACTCTGAAGAGAGTTGACTGTTAATTTCTGGTGGAAAGGAGCTGAGCATAGATATTGAAGAGCTTTACTTGAATTTAAGAGTCCAAAGAGCACTTCAGTAAGTAAATTGGACGTGTCTTTATCAGCTTACAAATATAAACAGAAAAAGTACAAACACTGAATAGTAAATAATATGTCTCATAATAACTAGGTATCTCACTCTGGATGTTCATTTTTATCTTCATTTCTAGTCTTCACCTTTCTATTCAATTTATAGTGGTATAAGACCCTAAGTACTGCCATAGAACATAAGGAATCCTGTTACTAGTCAGGACTAGCTTCGGAAACATAAATGGTCATTCTAAACATATAAGCTGTCAAAGACTACTTCATTGCTTACACTACATAGTCAAAGTAAGTGGAGCCCACAGCTGTAATCTTTGACATGCCATTGACTGCAGGAACTATGATGCTTAAAGTACATGAAGTTTGCCTGAACTTGAATAAGTTAGAGATATTTTTATCCTTCCAAGCCACTGTCATCTTCTATTTATTAAAAATAAATCATAATATTCTATTTTATTTTAAATTTCATTAATTGAATCCAATGTACTATTTTGTGTCACAAAAGGACTGTATTAAATAACAATGAAAATATTAAAATTTTAGATTGAAATTGAAGGTTATATGCTCAAAGCTAAGATGCTACTTGTGATTGAATAAGTTATTTAGCTGAACAGCTGCTATAGAGACAATGCAAGCCAACAGTTAGGGCATTTGAAGTGTTTTTAGGTTAAAGTCTGTATGTATTTGTCCTATTGAGAAGAAAGCTTGCACTTTGGAAAATGTTGAAAAAGGTCACAAAGGTTTTTCCTTAATGCAGTTTCCATTTTCAACAGGAATTTTATGAATATTTTTTCCTTTCCTAGATATGTGTTTAGTACACATGAAAGGCGATAGATTGACAGCAACAGAAATTACCCAGTATTGACTAGGGATATGGCAGTAGTGTTCTTTGAGAAACAAAGTGACCCCTGTTTCCTCATGTTCACTCTCGCTAAGACTATTGTCGGTACATACACTTTCCTGCAAGATTTTTGCAAGATGGAATAACTCCATTGGCACCAGTGAAAGGTATAAATAATTGTAAGAAATTGCAAGATGTGTATTTAGTTTATTTTATTTTTTCTTACTTCCAATAGGTTTGTAGTGAAAAAAGTTGACCTTGACAAGGAAGAATTCAGCTTGCATGTTCCATTATTCTAGATAGAGAAGCTCTCAGCTAGAAACAATTTTAAACTAATAAACAAAATACTCCAAATAAGAACATACAGATATTTGTACTCTGATTATCTGTTGGTTTTGTTTGGTTGATTGGTTGGGGTAGGGGGTTTTTTGTTCAAATGCCATGGAATGTGGGCAAGGGACGGAAGGAAAGCCAGGAACAAACTGCAGAACAGACATTTTCTAAATGAGAACATAGCACCCCAAAAGATAAAAGAAAATCAGATTGGCTTTAGTGTTTATGGGTAAGAATAACTGATTCATTAGCCACATTCTGCTACCTACTGACAAGTCTCTTCTCTTAAAAATATGCACTGTCTGAGCAGGCATATCTGTTCAGTAGGTGGAGAGTGTGTACACTTCACACAAGTTCATAATGTCACAGAAGTTTCCTAAAACTTTTTAAAGGATGTTTCTTGTTTTTGTCGTGCTTAAAATAGTCATATTATAAAAATAGAAGTGCTGAAAGTTAAAATGGTCTGACTGTGTATTTTTACCTGTCCCTAGATCTAAGGCAAAGACATACATATATGACTTCCTTAACCCATTCATTCAGAAGAAACTTATGCTTAAGAGCACAATTTTTTAGTCAACAACTTTGTCCTTGCTATTTTGTAATCTCCTTTGATATTCAATTTCTATTTACACAATACATTTTCCCAAAGTTACCTTGAATAGTGAAATAAATAAATAAATAGAAAATTGAAACTTGGGGGTTTGGGACTTATAGAAGGTTTTTGTAATTCTCAACAGCATGTTATTGGACGATTAGAAACACAATGAACACAACACAGTGAGTTAAATTTACATAGATTCATCAATTTCAACTGTTTATGTTTGCACTGAAGAATTTGTTATATTCCTTAAACATTCACTTAAATCATAGGCTTTGGAGGTAGCTGTCTCAAAGCAAAAGAATCTAACTTATCATTCACCAATCACAGCAGTGGATACATTCTGGGAGATATGTTCCAGTTCTATCTGACTTTATTGAAATCTAGGTCTGTTCTAAACTTTCTAAACCCATGTTAATGAAAAACTTGAATGTCTTTTTCATATATATTACAACTAAAAGAAACCCTCACTAAAAAAGTAGCAAAAAGCATTAAACAATACAAATAAATACAACTGACAAATTGTTTAAGAAGTTGCTATACACTTTAGCTTTTTCAAACCAGATACCTTCCCTCCAGGCATCAAAGCAGAATGACTTAGTAATGTTATAAAAGCAGGGAGTCTTACTAGTTTTAAAACCCTCTGATCTCTTTGAATGTTGAAAAACTTTTTGAGAAAGGTGTGATAAACTTCCACAGCCAGTATGACTGTATAATATGTGTTTCTTTAAAAAAGATTTGAATTAGAAAGAAAACTTCCAGAAAACTTCAAGGAAAGGAAAGGTTTGGGAAGGAAAGGTTTGGAAAGGAAAGGTTAGGGAAGGTTTGGGAAGGAAAGGTTTGGGAAGGAAAGGTTTGGAAAGGAAAGGAAAGGTTTGGAAAGGAAAGGAAAGGTTTGGAAAGGTTTGGAAAGGTTTGGAAAGGAAAGGAAAGGAAAGGAAAGGAAAGGAAAGGAAAGGAAAGG
>NW_020897694.1:29083793-29096317 GCF_003984885.1 Neopelma chrysocephalum | reverse complement strand
GAAAGGAAAGGAAAGGAAAGGAAAGGAAAGGAAAGGAAAGGAAAGGAGAAAGAAAAGAGCTGCCTCCCCCCTGCCCCCGAACAAAAAAGAAAGAAAAAAAACCACAGAAAAAAAGAATAACTATAACAACAAAATCCGGAATGAGGATAAGAAAATCAAAACCTAAAACAAGGGAAAAGGGAAAAGGAATTTTAACAGCAACGATGGGTGTTTCCATCATTCAAATTCCTAGTATTGTGAACTATTCATCTCTCAGGTTTGGTCGAACAAGAGTTCTTGACTACAGATCTTTGTATAAGTAGACTAGGAGAGGTATTGTTTCATTTACTGACATATGCCTTTTATAAATATTTGGACTTTATGAATTTGGGTTATTTATAATAAAAAGATTTTTATGCATTTTACCTTTTCATATCTGAGACAGGTAGCATCAAGGCAGTCCAACAGAAAGATGTCATTCCTAATTAGTGCATCGCGATCCCTTAAAAAAATCATCTATTCCCTAGAAAAGTGCACAGAGGCACTCAAAAAGGAACATAGGTGTGAGATTTTATTTTGTAGATAGAGAAGAATGTTTCCTATAGTTAGGGATGGCTAGGAAAGCTTCTTTGAATCTTGGCTGTGGGAACATGTCTTACTCTGAGGGGTCTAAATGTTATTAGTAAGAATTCTATTTGTTATTTCTGCCACCATTCAGAAGGGCCATACAGTTCTTCAAAAGCCAGACACAGCATTGCCTCACCCAAGATTCTTTCAGGCTAGCTAACCTGGAGGTGATGAAATGAGTGGGGAAACTAAAAAGTTGTGTGGGAGCTGCAGAACGAAAAATGGCAGCAACATCAATAAGATTATGCCACATGATGTAGTAAAGAAGAGGGTGTTTTTATGACTAAATATGTGTGTGACTTACATGTTTTATAACTCCTAATTACTCAATAAATTACCATATGCTTTATTTATACAGAGAGGAAGCAGAAGAAAAAATAGCTGGAGATCCAAAACCAAGCAGTCAAGATTACATAAAAAACACATTCAGGATTTTGTCTATAGTCTGGCCAGAAAATGTCAGGACATGGAAATACTTGGGAATAATGATATAGTTAAAAAATCAAAGTATTATATTTTTTTAGGCAGACCTAAATTAGGTGAGGTTCCAATTAAGGATCTATTTGTGCACTTGTGGGCTAGCAAAATCCAGGCACATTTTTTAAACTTGAATTTGACCTCAGTGAAATTATTATCTCTTTCAAATTATTATACTGACACTGGCTAGTGTTGAAATTAAAGGTCTGTCAACCTTGCCATTATAAATGCCGATATTTAGGGGTTTATAACTCAGCTGTAAAAATTTCCTTTGGGCTCAAAGTTGGCAGTGAAGGCTATAAGCCAGAGCTGATTTTTCCTCACACAAAAACCATTAAAGAGTATGTTTGGACTAAATCTGAGGATATTGGATCAAACAAAATACAGGCTCAAAGTACTTTTCTGATCCTTTTTATGTCTTGCATAAAATTCAAGAACACCTTTTATCACTTTGTTGTATTTACTGAGTTTTATTCTCTTTCTCTTTAGCTGAGTTTAATGCTCATAAGAGATGTCAAATTGACCTACCTGAAAGGTGAAATCTTTCATTTACTTGCAAATGAAAGCAATTATTTTATAGGCAATTGCAATTTGAACATCTCTACAAATGTGTCTTTATCTTCCAGTAGCCTCAGGGATCATGAATTTTTAGTGATACAGAAGCAGACTAACACCAGATTATTTGTAGTAGCAGTAATAGCAATAATAATAATGCAGATTATATCAAATTAACATAGCAAAATAGCCCCCAATTTGAAATATTTACAAGACTGTGATGCAGAGCTAGAATATTTTTACTCCTCTCATACTTTAGGCATTACATCATCTTATACCTTTCACAGTCATATTGATTTTTTCTTTTAAAAGGTGTTAGTTTTGTTTGTTTGTTTATTATTTCTGTCTACACTTGTTGGAAGATAATTTCAAAAAGCTGTCATGGTATGAAAACTTTTTACTTATTTCCGGCTTTTAATGTTCATAGTTCATATCCATTTTTTATGAAGCAGATCTATCTTTATCTGGCATTAAAACCTCTAGTACAGTTGTTCTTTCAGACTGAAGTTTGAATAGGCTAATAACGGCAGGATCTTTACTCTGCCCTAATTTCATATTTTTACTTGCCTATGATCATAATTGCAGAAAAGAATAAGTAAAAAAAAATTAAATCAGGGAGTAAATAAGTAGATTCTTTGGTCATTGCTGTGTGTTGAAGGTAAGATGGTATATGTTGTCCATTCAAAAGCAAGGGGAAAATAAATTCAGTAACAACAAGGCAAGTTTAAAATGAGTAAAAGAAGTTCTTGTAGTTGTGGAAGCTTCTGCTAGAGGAGACTTCATAGTTAAAATGTACAAAAAATGAAAAAGTAACAGGAAGATTACTAAAAATAATCCACTAAGGCTTTTTGCATTAAAAAATATACTATTTTGACCCAGGAAATTCCTAATCCGCAAATTGTGAAAGGCTGGGAGAGAATTTATGGTAAGTGTTACTACATAGCTGGCTATTTTGTATACTATTATACTCTGTCCTAGAAAACCTAAAAAAGATAGAAATGTGTGTGTATGAGAGAGAGAGAAGATAGGGAACTGAGTCATAAGTTATGTGTAGAGGTACACAGTGTCCAGCAATGTTCCTACCACTTGAAACAAAATTTTCCATCATTATTTCTATATCTAGGGTAGTTCAGTTTGTAGTTCATGTTGCACTGAAGTGATTTTCAGGGTATTTACTTTGTGTCAAAACAAAGCTTACTTACAAAAACCCACATTTCCCTCAAATTTACAGCATTAAATGTTTGTGCCAGAAAATCATACTTTCCTGCTTTCTCGCATACTGATAATAGTTCACAGGGCATTTAAAGAGATTAAACATTATTTACTATCCAGAGAAATAGTATATGTGAGTTTTGTATTTCTATTTCATGTGCTTTTTATTTAAACATTTAAATTAAATAAAAATAAATATTAAAATTATACAATATTAACTTGAATATTAACACAGACATAAGAATCCAAATATTAATGCTGGAAATGTACCCATATTTCATGTCATTATATCAAGTTCTTATCTCTTGCATACGCAGGATATAATGGGACAAGTTAAAAGTAATCCTTTTGTCTTACTTTTGAATTTGATTTCTTCATTCCAAGGAAAAATTTGTTCAAATGGCTTTTGGGAAGCTTAATTTTTTATGGGCCAGTTTGTATTCAATGCTTGATAGATGGGAGAAAGAAAGAAAGATATTTTCAAAACTTTGGAATAACTTTTAAGTTAATTAGAGTCACAGAATCATAGCATATTCTAGGTTGGAATGGGACTCTGAAAGATAATCTGAACCAACTTTTCATGAGAAAGGAAGTTTAGATGAAATTATCATCCTGTCCAATCACATCTTTAAAACTTCCAGTGATGGAGACTCCACCATGTCCCTGGGGAGGTTGTTGTAGTTAATTATTAGTATTACTGTACAAAAGTTTTCTCCTATGTCAAAATAAAACCTCTTCTGTTGCAACCTGTACCCATTGTTCCTTGTCTTCAGTATGTAACTTCTTGTGAAAAGAGAGTCTCTGTCCTCTTTGTAGGCACCTTTTAAGTACTGGAATATGGTAATGAGGTCCCCACCTGAGTCTTCTCCAGGGAGAAGAGATCTAAGCCCTTCAGTCTTTCCTCATCAGGCAGGATCTCCAACCCTTTGATTGTTTTTGTGGCCCTCCTTACACCCTCTACAGTCTGGCCACAACTTCCTTGAATGTGGGGACCAGAACTGGGCCCGGTACCCAAAGTACCACCTAACATGCGCCGAGTAGAGTGTGATGATCACATATCTGCTGATAATGCCCCAGGAGCCAAATTGCCTTTTTTGCACCGGCACACTGATGACTTTTGTTCAGTTTGTCCACTGGAACCCCCAGGTTCCTTTGAACAAGGCTGCTCCCCAGCCACAGAGATGCTAGTTAGACTATTTGGTTATTCTGTCTGATGTGCAAGATGTTGCAGTTGTTTTAAACTTCATGCTGTTCTTACTAGTCCACTTTTCCAGCCTTTCAGGTCCCTCTGTAAGATGGTTTTTCCTTCTGATGTGTCCGCCTCAATGACCCAGCTGGGTGTCATTAGCTAATTCAGTGAGGGTACTTTCAATCCCATCATCCATGTAATTTAGGAATAAATTGAACAGTATGGGGCTCAGTATTGATCTCTGGGGGACACCACTTGTGACAGGCTGCCAGACTGGGTAAAAATCATTGAATATCATTATCTGAGTGGGACCTGTTAGCCAGTATCCTGACCACATCACAGATGACCATCCGATCTTCATCTTGCCAGTTTGTCCATGAGAAGGTGATGGGGAACAATGTTGAATGCATTACTGAAAACCAGATAAACAACATTCACTGCTCTCCCCATGTCAACAGAAGATCATATTTTGTTGTAGAAGGTGATCAGATTAGTTCAGCGTGATTAGCCCTCGGTAAATCCATGCTGTTTTTTCCCAGCACTGCCCATGGTTCTCTCCCCTCAACAGCAGGCTTTGAACTATATGATCTTTAAGATCCCTTCCAACCTTAACCCTTCTATGATTCAATTACTTGCTTAACTGGTTAGTAACAGTTTCTAAGTTTCTAGAAGGACTAATTTCATTACTTTCCTAGGTACTGAAGTAAATACATATGAACTAGTATTGCCAAATTATAAGACTAGCTCATGAATAATTAGTAGGGGAAAAAAAAGGTTATCAAACACATATTCTTATAAACATTTAAATTTCATTTCCTAAAATACATATTTGAAATAGCAAACAAAATTAGGTGTAACTTAATGACAGGCTGATCTGTTATCTCAGAACACTATAAATTTAAAAGAGAAATAAACAAGACTAAACCATCATCTTATTTGTAGAGACTTTAGTTCAAGAAAAGTATTTGAGATGAAATTTTTAGAAAGGCTTGGTTTATATTTTGTAAGTGTGCTTCTCTAATAGGCTTCTAGCTAGGCTCAAAATGTGTTTTTCAACTGAATCACCCAGTCATCTCTTTGATTCACAGTGATCTGTTGTTCACATGATAGACATATTTTGGAGTGTATGAACTAACTTTCTTATAAATAGAACAAAGCCAGAAGATACATTCTATGAGCACATCTACTCACACCAGATGTTATTAAGGATTCAGCCCACAATATCAGACTAGAAGTAACATCATCCCACAATGATGTGAGATCCTTACCAGCAAATGTTTCACTGCACAAATCCTTCCTCTTGGCACTAATTAAGGATACAAAGTCATAGATGTTTGGAGAAGATGTTGAGCACCATGTAAGACTCAATATGACCTGCCTTTAATTTGCTTGAAAACTGCTGATCAGACACAGAGGTCAGGGTTGGTCAGAAGGAAGCATTCCACTTCTATGATGCTAAATGTTTTGGAGAACTATTGAGAAGTTTAAACACCCTCACATTCAGCTTAGGACTTCCAGGAGTGACTCTTTTCTGGTGGAGCAGCAGCGTCACAATCCTTAGTACAGTGGACTTGTCCAATCAAAGTATCAAGATGTCCAGTGAAAGAAGGTTCAAGTTCAGTTGTATTCTGGAGGTGTCACAAGTTTCAGAATAGTTAGGCTAGTGGTCAAATCTGCAGATTTCCAAAGTTTCTGCTGGAAGATGTAAGAAACATCAGTATCTAGCATGCCCCTTGAGTATCCTCCAGTTTCAACCAGTTATTATCTTAATAGAAAGCTGTTAAGTTTGGACCTTGCTAATTGTTTTAGTTGCGTGGGACCTGTGAATGGAACTAACAGAAAGTCAACAGCTTCCATGGTTTTGACATTTGTTTTTGTTCTTTTTTTGTAATGAAAAAAAAACCTTTTACAGGAATTTGTAAAACAAAAAGTGTTGAAAGATCATTTTTTCCCACTTGTAACAGAAAACAATTCCTTACAGTCTTGCCTACCCTATCTGCTTTTCTTATTCTCTTCTTCTGTTATCTCTGATTAGGTCTGCTGGAGACTTAACTGTTATTTCTCAGAACTAAGAAAACATTGTATTGCAACAGTCATCAGAATCAACACTGAAAACGTTCCTAAATTGTCAAAGCATTATTCTTTGAAATACATTGTGTTTGAGTTTCCAGCCAACTGTAATAGTGAACATCAACCTCACAGGACAGATTTTGTGTTAGCACTTTACATGAGGGGTTATACAACTATAACTTAAGTATTACATGATGGAGTTTAATTAGGTCAGATATGAAGTGATAATATTAGAATAGTAAGTTGTACTCATCATGGAGAAAAGTTCCTTGCCTTATAGCTGAAAAATTTATGGGTGCTCTTGGAAACTTTAATGTTGCCAAGCATTTCCTAAAGAACACTCTATAATTCAAACTATGTAAAAGAAGAACTTATATACATTGGCTGTGAATTTTAGTTGACTCATCTCAGGAAAAAAATCAACAAAACTTAGAAGAAATCTGATACATTGGGTGTTAAAGAAAAAAAGTTGACTTAGAGGTTGATTTTATAAGAAATACCGTGATTTTCAGTGCAATCTTTTACAAAATATAATAAGCATATGAGAAGGTTCTTTCATTCTCAAAAGACTGCTCGACATCTGAGCCATCTGAATCTTTTGAGTTACTTTTACCTTTCAGAAAGTTACTTCATCCCTTTGTTTAAAGTGAACTTTAAGATTTTGAAGAGTGTTGGGTTATTGCAAAGTTGTCTCAGTCAGTGGTTACTAGGCAATGTCTTTCTTGCCTTTCCTATGAAGTAGCAACTGGTCAAGTACAAACAGTTGATAAAAATTCTGGAATTGATCAAGAGAGACCTGAAATTTTCTATCCACTTATGTATTCTGTGGACTCACTATATGGAAGTCTTAATGAAAATGTTTTCTGTTTTTCCAAAAGTTTGTAATTCTCATATCCATTTACAGTTATCAAAATTACTGCTTCATCAAAAGTTTGCTTAGTCAAAATCTTTTGCAAAATTGTAAATTTCTGCTTTTACTTTCATTTTGTTGATTTCTTTGCCCCTGTGTCTTATGTATTTGTAACATATTAAAAAAATAATTTATCCAGACTTAAAAAGAAAGACCACATCATCGTCCTTTAAAAGAAAAAATCTAAAACATGGACTACCTGTTCTAATTTCAAAGTACTTAATTTTAGTAACATATATATAATTTGTAACATGATTTCACTCACGCAAAATTCAGATTATTTTCATCCTTAGTTACACTTCAATAGTAACAATTAACTGGTTTTGTTTGCTACTGACAACTAAAATTAGATTTTGAAAACTGAACACTGAAACATGTTCAAGTGTTCCATTGTAAAGGAGACATATCCTTTCCTTCTAATGCAATATGTTTTTTCCCCTCAAGAAATAGTGAAGTAGTTCTTCCACTCATTAAATCACCCAAAAAAGCACCCAGTGTCTCATCATCATCATCATCACGGCTAGGCTTCACGAATGAAGATTTGGGAAGGGCTCTACCCACATTTGTTGCAAGTGCGCTGGTGGGTAAAAAGGCCAATTTGAGATAGGCACGTCCGGTTGCAAAAGGCACAGCAGAAAGACTCCTTAGATGGTATATTCTGCAAGGCTCGATTCTTTCTGTGTTTTCTTTTCTCCTCGAGAGTGATCCTGCGTGCTTTCTCAAAAGCATCAGCAGCATTATAGATAGTGTGTCTCCAGACCTCCTGACTGGAGGCCAGAGTAGACCAGTTATATTCTGATGTTCCAGAATGTGAGAGTCAATTTGGGTACACCTTTGGAGGCAGGTGTATGCCTTTGTCTTTTGATCTTTGTGTGACCGCCTTAGTAGAAGATGCCCGTTGGCCTGCGGTTAACCAACCAGGTGAAGGGGGAGATGACATTTGTTTAGGCCACCTTTTCTAGGCCCCTCTCTGAGTGAAGCAAGAAATGCTTTCCTTGAAAAAGGCTGCTTGGAGATTCAGGGTGCTGCCCCAAGAGACCATCATCTCCGGTCAGTCTCAAATGACCAATATCCTGAACCGCCTGCATGCAGGGTTGGGTCTGCGGCTTCCAGTGCACCTTTCACCTGCCATTTCGACCCTCACCCATCGCTACAGGGCTTTGCGAATGTGGGTAAAGCCTTCGATCCAGTGTCTAACAGAGATCTAACAGGTAGTATCAGAAGCACTGTGTGATACTTGCATTAGTAGGATAAGTATGGAGTATCTCTATTAAAACATTGACTTGAAATTCCTGAGTAACTTTTCAGTGACTTTGGCTCCATATCCCCAAAAAGGCTGCATGCAGATTCCTCAGACAATGTGACCCTAAGAAACCTGGGGTACCCATCCTCAGTGAATTTCCTGTATCTTGCAATGAAAAGCTGGGTTCCACAGTCCTGCTCTTCAGTTGGTCTGTTCCCCCAGATTTGACATGGGGGACGTACCTAGACCTACTCAGGCAGAAGAATCACATCTTGCCAGGGAGGGCGAAGCTAAAAATACAAATGAAAGAACAAAGTCAGCCTTGAGCTCCTTCTATCTCCTTACTTTTTGTCCTGGGTACCTTGTCATCTGCCTTGCCTTTCCCTTTGAGGATGAAAAGTGAATGGAGAAAGAAATTACTACCTGTGTCATGCACCTGGAAATATGCTTAGATCTGCTCACTGAACAAGCTATAAATATAGCCACAGCTGTTTCTCTGGGACCTCTCTTTTCCACTTAAAGCACTGAATTTGCTATTCACCATGACTATGCTGCTCTAGGCTGCTGATTTCTTCTTCTGTTGTTGCTATTGTTATTGTCGTCATCTCTTTTCCAAGTGTTAAGTCTGTTTTCAAGTGTTAAGACATGACTTTAAAAACATCATGTAATTACTTTATCTCTTTTACCCTGTGATTTGTGCAAAATCTATCAGAATTATTGCTTCTGAAAATAAACACTGCTTACAGTAAGTTCTACTTGAAAAGTGTGAAAGTTAGTGAAACTGTAACTTCTTACCTACCATAACTGTTAAAGGTATGGGAAAGAAATAAAACTCAGCAACTACTACCGTTTTCTTTTTTTTTTTTTAATTTGGATACTTATTTCTTTATCACAATTTAAAAAGAGTCTTCCTAATTATATGTGCAAAGAATCTATTGCAGTCAGAATCGGAAGAAGAGCTGAATAGGACACCATTTTAAAAATGTAGTAAAGTAGACTTAATGATTTGGATTAAAGTATTATCATTATATTTTATTTATTTGTTGACTCCTAACAATGTTCCTCTTCAACATCTAGTTGCTACTATCAACCCCTTGTTACAGCTCTCTTTAATTCCCACAGTTGACTGACTCATTTTGCAGAAAACAAACAAACAAACAAACCAAAACTAACCAAACCAAACCAAACCCCTCTTTACTGAATGTTCATCCAGAACTTGAACTCTGATCACTAACCTGGGAAACTCAGAATTTGTGCTGTTTTGTCCACATCAGGACACACCCTGCAAGAGTTCTCAGCTGGTTGGTAGCAGGATCATAGCATGACCACACACTCAGTGTAGATGTATGACAGGATGGATGTTTACTGAGTCTACACCACTGAAAATTACTCCTTCTCCACAAAAAATGCAAGAAAAAACCTCAAGCGAAACAAACAAACAAAAAACCAAGAAAAAAAACAAACAAAAAATAAAGAAAAAAACTCCAAACTAACAAACCAGCAACAAACAACACTCCACTCTTGCTGTTTATTCTGTAAACTAGTCAAGTGGGGGACTCCTAAAGAATTGTTTAGCTTTATAGCTATCTTTCCTTCTCCAAAGCACCTCGGCAGGAGAATAAGCATGGGAAAAGCTTGGGTAATAACAGAAGAAAACTTCATTTGTGCTTCACAGAGAGAACAAGAGAAACATCTGCCCTAAACACATCCTACCTATGTGTATTAGGTTTACATGCCAAGGTTTGGTAGTGGGGGCACTGCAGTGGTGGTTTCTGTGAGAAGACACTAGAAAACTGCCCCAAACAGAGCCAGTTTCCACCAGCCCCAAGATGGACCTGGCACTGGCCAAAGCCTGGCCAGTCAGCCTCATTGGTGGAACCTCTGGGACATCATATTTTAGAAAGAGTAAAAACCACCACAGAGCATCCAGGAGAGAGGAGTGAGAAAATATAAAACAAGTAGCCCTGCAGACACCAAGGTCAGTGAAGAAGGATGGGGAGGAGGTGGTCAGGGAGCCAGAGCTGAGATTCCCCTTCCCATAGTGCAGACCATGGTGAGGCAGGCTGTCCCCCTGCAGCCCATGGAGGTTCCCATGCCAGAGCAGGTGGATACCTGAAGAAGACTGTGATTCCATGGGGAGTTCATGCTGGAGCAGGGTCCTGGCAGGACCTGTGGGTCTATTGAGAGAGGACCTCATGCTGGAGCAGGACTTGTAACCCTGTGGGGGACCCACACTGGAGCAGCCTTTTCCTGAAAGACCCATGCTGGAGCAGATCATGAAGAACTGCAACCTGTGGGAAGGACCCATGTTGGAGAAACTCACAAAGGATGTATCCCATGGGAGGAATCCCATGCTGGAGCAGAGAAAGAGTGGGAGCAGGAAGAAGCAGCAAAGAAAAAAACATTATGAATTGACTATGACCCTCATTTCCCATCTCACTGCACCACATGGAAGGAGTAGGTAAGAAAGTTCTGAGTGCAGTTGAGCCCAGGATGAAGGGAGTACTGGAGGGAAGGTGTTTTTAGATCTGTTCTTATTTCTTGCTATCCCCATCTGCTATTAATCAGCAATAAATTTAATTAATTTTCTCAAGCTGAGTCTGTTTTGCCCATGATGGTAATTTGTAACTGATCTCTTCCCATCCTTACCACAGCCTACGAGCTTTTCATCGTATTTTCCCCTCTGTTCTATTGAAGTGGGTGAGAAATAGAGCAGCTTGGTGGGCACCTGACGACCAGCCAAGGTCAATACACCACACCATTATCCAGATGGAAAAAAGGAATATACTTAATGCATAAATAAATTACATTAAAAGTATGATTCCTATAGACTTGAAATAGAAATAATGTCCTCTCTATTTTTCTGTCTTATGTCTGTGTGGTTTGTTAACATACTTGTAAATGGGAAGTTGGTGGCTCTAATTTATAGAAGCAAAGCACTGTATTTGATAGAAACAAGAAAAATTGCAGAGATTTATATTATCAGAAAAACTAAAACAATTCCAAAATTTATTAGGGATTTATTTTATTTAAGCAAAAACTTCAAAATGTAGGCATGCTGCTTACCCAAAATGAGTGTGCAAATATGGCAAAACAAAATATCTCCTTTTTTTTTTTCCTGCATCCTAATTTCTACTCAAGTGCTCAGTTATGACAGGCCTTAGGTTTATCAAAAAGCAGTTTGGTGAAGTGAAATCGTAATAATGACCCTAGATAACAGGTAAATTTTTACTTCCCTATTGAAATTAGTAGTGATTTTTTTTTCCTGGCAGAACTAATCTACTTGCTTAATAAAAGGACATATTCATGTTCTTATTAAAAAAATTATTTGTTGATTAACATGGAGATGTTATTGATTTAATTAGGGTGTAGACTACTTCTGCAGCTTCTCATACTGAAAACTCAGACAACATAAATATTTCCTACAAGTGAAAACAAGTGTATTTAATATGGTAGGATATATATTTTATGCAGTTACATGTGAAAGTATTCATAAATTGTATAGATTTTCTATTAAAAGTCACATCAGTAGTAACTTTATAGTAACAGATGAAGGCTGCAGAAAAATCTGATTCTTGCTTATTTACACATGCTACAAGAAACCTTCTGGCAAACTTGCTCTTTTATTGAGTTGTATAAAATTTAGGAAAATATTCTTATAAAACACATTTTACCACTTAAAATAAACAAGGGACAGCATAGTTTGATAATTTTATGGGAAATAATGTATTAGAATCATTTGCAGAGGGACTTGAGCACTGAAGACTTGAACATTCAGGTGCCCAGTATGGTCTGTGAAATACACAGATTTCAGGTAGCCTAGGAATGTCATGCTAAAGTAAGCTTAGTTACCAAAGGTACTGGATGCAGGTTAACTGCGCCATCTGCAAGCATAAAATACATATGGAAGATCAAAAACCTAAACCCATGTTTCAGAACAGCCAGCAGGCTGGCTGGATTATAACGCTAATAACTATTTCTTCCTCTGAAGTTCAGACCAGAACAGATATTAGATTAGGAAAACCAAAAAAATGTTCTTTTCTGGGGAAAGAGAGGCACCAGACTAATAGTGAGAGGTCCCTAAAGACAGTGTTGGGCTCAAATCCCTTCTTCACACTGTATAAAGAGGATCTAAAAAAGAAAGCAAGCAAGGAAACAATATCCACCTGACCCAGACAACGAAACAAAATGATTCATAATCATTTCCAATCAGAAAGAAGAGAAGAGAAGAGAAGAGAAGAGAAGAGAAGAGAAGAGAAGAG
>NW_020897694.1:29003394-29083783 GCF_003984885.1 Neopelma chrysocephalum | reverse complement strand
AGAGAAGAGAAGAGAAGAGAAGAGAAGAGAAGAGAAGAGAAGAGAAGGAGAAATACAACCATTTAGTTATATGTGATGCCTTAGAAGCATGTAGTTTTTTTAATCCTCAGTGCAGTCTCATCTTGAGTAATAGGTAAAATAGCAAAAGCTGATCATATGGTAGCTAAGCAACATGCTGGACAAATGAGTCAAGACTGAAGGTTTTCTTCCTTTTGCAGTAATGTTAGCTCTGTAAACAGTTTCTAAGATTAGGTATCAGCCAAGGCTGCTAAGCACCACTTACATGTTAAACCTACAGTGATGAGAATCCGTGACATTCCATTGTGGGATGATAACAACAAAAGAAAGTCAGACTGAGTTGTTATATGTGTCAGAGTACATGAGATTTTGTATTTCACTTACATAAAGTTGTCAACAATATATAAATATATACATTCAAAATGGGTATAGTACTTCCTGACAATTATAAAATATGTTTACATGAGTAGGCAGGGAGATCAAAACACAACAGTAGCAATAGTGATGCATCTATTGATTCTAAATAACATCTACAAAAATGCTACAGTCTTGCAAAATCTTGTCATTGTCGCCTTCCCCAGAACCTACCTGCAGGCATTCCTTCAGTTGACTCTTGCACTATCTCCCAAGTCACACTCAGAGGAATATGCCACTGTCTCCCTGACTGTGCTTGAAACAAGACACAGTGCTATAAGGGATACAAGAAGCTTCAACAGAAGGGTATTTTCTGTTTGATCCATTGCCTGAAAAATCAAATGTGACTACCATCAGGCATAGGACGTATGATAAGATCCATGAAAACACACTTAAGGCTGGTCTTTGTTCATTACTGGCCTGATTTCCCAAAATTTTCAGTGCCTTCTTTTAATGGTTTTAGTATCTTGTCACTCACTACTCAGTGCAATGACTGTGAAGCATAGCAAAGTCCTTGGAGGAATGATAGCATTTCCTGGAAAAAAAAAATCAGTGTAGCATATACTCACTAACAGGATTTATTTGAATTTTCCTGTCTGATTTTGAAGTCCTCTTTGTTTTAAAAAGAAAATATTACTTAATTCTGGAAGAATTCCCTGAAAAAAAGGCAAAATAGACTTTCTTTATGTAATCAATTTTAGAAAACTAAGTAAATTTAAAAAAAATAAGCCTGATATGTTCATATATACCTACACGCTCATAATTTACTGTTCATATTGGAAATATAATAACTCTAACAATCATAAGAAGATTATATATTGCTTGTTTAGGTTTTTGAAAAGTACTTAAAATAATACATATTAATTGATAGATTAAATACTCTGACTTTGTTTAACAAACTCTAATATCCCTATAAATATAAGTATCCAGATTCTTCAAGGTTCTGGGCCTACTTGGCCATTCAGAACATCCTCATTGTTTGAATAAATGTTGTGTGAGTGGTTGAGAAGGGTATATCAGCAGAAAACCCTGCATGGACTGAGACCACAAGACTGATGGTGGTCAAATCATTTTCTATAACCCTAGGAAGAACTTTAGGATTTTGTGGTTGTTATTCTGTTTTGTTGGTTTATTGTTTTTTGCTTGTTTGTTTTGTTTCAATTCTCCCTTTTTAACTTGTGTTCTTATTTCATCTCCTTCTTTTTTATCCCCACTTTTTGGAAATCTCTATAAGATGTCCAGAATTTTTTTAAAACACTTTGTATGAAATTTGTCTAACATTTCTAATTAAACAATTCATAAATTTTATAGACATAGAAATTTGTAAAGTCTGCGTACATACCTACGCTTTGATAAGAAATTTCAAAGGTCCTCTAAATCTATTTCAGTTATATGATTTTTCTTTATTCCTTGAGAGTTTTGAAAAATATTGTAAAAATCTAAGAAGCCTGTTATTCATCACATTTATAATAGCACACTTAATGATAATGTATCCATTGAGATGCTAGGAAGTCACAGGATTTCAAAAGTTTTATTCAGAAACATTAAAAAGATTTATATTAATACGTGAAGCTTGAATTCAGAATCTCCAGGGATAAACTTATAATGTGCTGCAACATAACCATGCTATGACTAGAAACATTTTCAGTTAATTTATTCTTAGTTCTGTCACACGTTTGCAGTACTCTATACTGTGTAGGAAGACTGATACCTTAATTCAGACTCCTATCTTTAATAAAGTAACAAGACACAGTACACTGTTACATGAATTCTTTCCCGTATTATTCATAAAAATGAATTAACTTATACTACCAGAAGTGAGCCTCACGAATAATTCTCTTTTTAATGGCTCCCAATTCAAACTGTAAGAGTGAGAAAATACAGTTTTGCCTAAATGTTAAGCACAAGGCTGCCTGGAGAGAGTCATGGTTATTACTACCTGTCTGGTTTCGAGGGTAAAACTGAACAATATTTCTTCCACTAAGATTTCCATGTGTAAAAATGAGGTACACAAAGAAATGAGAAAGATTACTCCCACAAGAAAATACACTGAGTATAACTGTAGCTCAGTGTTAAAGAGATGGCTTTACAAAGGAAGACATTCAGTCACAGAACTGATCCCCCAAGAACTACTAAGCTTAGCTGCAACAGTAACTATCAAGGAATTTCTTAGGGTTTTTATCAATCCTTTTGGTCCTTTATGCATGTTTATATATGTAAAAACAAGGTTTTTTTGAGTTCCTTTTGAGTAGGAATATCAGGAAAGACCTAACAAATCAAGGACTTGAGCAGCTAAATACAGAGAGATGCTGAGTCTGTTTAGATGTGTAGATATAAATCTGATTTCTTTCCCTTTCTCTATACATTAATTTTTCTATTTTTTAACTCTAAGGAAAGTCTTTATTAAAATGACATGAAAATTAAGCCTGTCAGTAAATTAAGATCATAGAGCCTTATGAACATTACATTTATGAAAAGTCAACCATTGGAAATATTAGCCTTCAGAATTTTAGGACTGTATCAGACCAGTCTCTGACCAGGTTCTTTTAGATTTTCTACATGCAGAGGGTGTAATTTTTCATGTCAAATTACTTATTTGAAGATATTTGATATTACATAGTATTTATGGTTTAGTAGAGTGATACAAAACACACTTAAAACATAATCCAAACCTAAGTTACACTTAACAAAACACACAGTCCAGTCACAACATGATTCCCATTATACAACATGAGAATCTCTATAGTATGCTCACCATCATGATGCTGGCCATCCACAATTGCCAGAAAGTAAAACGTGTGTTGAAGCCTGCTCAAGCCCATCTCTGTCTTTAAAATTCTTTCATTAGTTGTTTAGTTCTCAGCCTCTGTGTTGGGCCTGGATAACACAAGGAGATATTCATACGCTTTGAATGAACTTAGGGAGAATTATTTACACCACTAGTTGATCCCCTCAACTGACATAGCTTTTTATGTAAAGCAAAGGCTAACCTCTGGTCTCTTTTGTGTTGAAGTCATCTTCTTTGCAATAGCTGTGGTCAGTCAAATCGTGGCTGATTCCCCAAGCTTCACAGGCACATCACCCTTGCACATCTCTGAGCCTTCTTCCATTAATGGTCAGTCACAGATCACAAGTTTAAGACCCGCTATTTGCAGTGCTCCCCCCAAAAGACTTTGTAACTTATATTGTGCCTTAAATGGCAAAATGTAACTTTAATGGCAAAAAGTAACAGTCATTTTGCCTGTAAATGTTCATACTTTGGGTAAATGGAATTATATTAATGGTATTTATTTGTCTACCATCTTACTCATGACGTCTGTAATAGTGTCAGTTGCTTTTCATTGACAATAATGAGATCAACTAGAATAATTATCTGAAATATACTCATCTATGTTTTATGTAACTACATATGGCTTCATGACTAAAGAAATTCTACAACCAAAAGACAGCTTCCAATGATGAGATGAAAAGTAGTAAAAGTTATGCTTGCTCCCTCTTTTTAGTCATTTCTTCTATACTCTGAGTTTTTAGGTGATGTGAGTGTGACAAATACACCATTTTTAACAAGTAAACAATAGCTCCCAGTTATTAAAGCTTCAAGTAATTTCATCTACTACATTTGAATTAAAAAGTAAGGAACTAGTACACTAGTAACACTTGTGACTGCTACTAAATGCTGGGAAATAATCAATACCAATTTAATTGAGAAGGACTAAGTCATAACCAATCAACAGATTTTGAATAATAAAAATAACCCAAGGCATGGACTGGTTTGTGTAATGTAGGCATTGAAATTTTCGATACATAACGTCATTAAGTCAGTGTATAAGACAAAAGCATTTGAGGGTATCTAAAGGAATATTCCAGTTCTCAAAATTGGATGGTGAACTGGAGGAACATAAAGACTACTTACACAACAAGGACGTATTAAGACTAGAAATAATTTAAAAACAAAAATTTGGTTAGCAGGTTGCTTTCTTTTTTTTTTTTTTTTAAACATGGTTTTAGCAATTTGTTATCAAAATAAAGGAATATTATTTACCTTAAAATTATAAGACTAAAATCCCAAATAAGTCACAGGAAATGTTCTTAATTTGCTGATTGTCAGAAAGAAAACAAACTAAGAAAAAAATGATACATTCCATTAAGTATGTCTCTGTTAGTATCCTATGTGACCTTTTGATTAAGCCCAAGAATGTTGTCTATTCAAGAAGCTTTGAACAGGGATTTGGAAAGTCTAAGCTGTTTTCCCAAATGACATGGCAGATTGCTTCAAAATCAATTACGTTACCATCAGAAATTGGATTTTTGGAGTTCTATATTCATGAAACATGAAGACTTAGTACTGAGCATAGATTTTTAAAGCCCAGTTTGCTTCCCTTTACATACACTTTCTATGAATTTCCTATTTCCCGTGCAGGCCAGAATGTCTCATGACATCCTAAAGTTAAAGAAAGGCAACCCTTTTATCAAAATTATACTCTCCTGGAACATAGAGACATGCTTTCACAGCATGGGTTAGAATTTAATTAGGAGCTATATTTTTCCTTTCTCCTCTAATTTTCCCTTGCACATTACACTATCACTTCTTGCAATATTCTTGTTTACATTATTAAGACCATATTCCCCATGCCTGTGGATTTCTCTGAATGAGGATGACAGACAGAGAAAAAAAAAAAAAGTCATATTAAGAACTGAATTAATCCCTTTTAATGTCATCTGTTTAAAAGGTCCATGAGGATCCAAGGATCCAAAGGTCCAAGGATCTTACCTTCCTCTTTAATCAGGGAAAGAGACTCTTCAACAGGACATTTGAGCCTTTGGGACCTGATATGTCTTTTGTGTAACCTACAGTGCTGGGATTCAGCTACTCACACCCTTTGTGTGTTTTAGTGCAGCACAACTGTGTGACCTTGGCTTAGCATTAATAAGAAACAATGTTAAACTGTAAAACACCATAGAAGCTAAGACCTTGGAAGATAAAGGATGTAAAAACACAGGTAGAAGTAAAACTGTTGAGGCTAATAGTATTTCAGAACTTTAAAAAAAAAAGCTGACATGAAGGAGTATAAAAGCCCAAGAAAAAAGGCAGAGTCAGAAGACAGAAAATCAGCAGAAACAAGGATGACACCAGACCTTTTCAAGAAGTACAGGAGAAAAATATTCTCTGCTTGACTGATAACCATCTGGACAGTAAAAACTCACAGGGAATCTCTGCTGATACTGCAAGCCTGATTATTCGAATAACATAATAGTCTAATAGTCATGTCTACTATATATAGCTTCTGCGTATTCTTTTATGTATTATTTTTACAAAGTCTTTCTTCACATGGTAAAAGATGCATGAAAAGTAGAGAGGTGCATCTGGAGTTTCTAGTCTCTCTCCACTTACTAGGCAGAAAATTTAGAATGTTGGTTGGCGTCAAAACTTAGATAAAACCTATATTGAGTTATCCAGAGAGTTATCCATGTTTTTATGGTTGGTTAGCAGTCTGTGACTTCTCAGATTTGCAGTGATATTTACAAATTCGTAGACCACAATTGAGGAACAGCTATCCTTAAGATTTCTGCATTGCATTAAAAAATAGAATACAGGAATCTAAAATATTAAGAATGAAAAGTAAGATAAAAGAATTTCATACTATTCCCTTGCAGAAACCGACACACTGATGTTAAATTAGCTTGTAGAGAAAAATAAATTCTAAAATTAATTATCTATCAGGTTCTATTTCATTATTTTACAGCATGTTGTTATGTGTTTTGAGAAATTTTAAGGATAATGTTCCTTAAAGATAAATTCAAGCATTCTGTGTAATGAGTCATTAAAAATGAAAAAACCCTAATGCTCTAGTACAATATAAAGCTTATCTAAAATTTTAAAATCTTATCCAAATATCTTCTTCATATATTCTGAACATGATTTTGACAAAATTTCATGTATTTTCCTGCAGAAAATATTGCAAGACATTTTATTTCTGAAATAATATTTTTCAGAAATCTCAGGACCTATGGAGCCAAAATTCAAACTGTGAATTTTGAGTTATATCTGGGAACAAAGCAAAAGTCCAAAATGCTTCTGGAATGCACCAGCATTTGTTAGATGTAAAGTGATAGTTTTGTTACTTGCTCCAACCCCAGATGGAGTTAATTTCATATACAGGCAAAGAAGTAAAAAACCATTAAGAATAAATGGTGGAGCTTTCTCATTTCTTAAAAGGAACATTTTAGTTCCTGATCAATATAAGAAAATATTTGTGTCTATTTTTGTTAACTAAAGCATCTAGGGTTATTTAGGACTTCATTATTGTAAAATGACTGAATCAAAGGTAAAATTATTGTTCCTGTGAAGTAAACTGCTCACTTCCCCCCCCCCAAGTCTCTTATTGGAAGTACTCTTTTTGCCCTAAACTGACTATCTGACTTTACCTTGAGTAGACATGCCAAAAGACACCAAAGATCTGCTATCTTTGAAGACAGGCATTAACTCAAAATAATAAATTAGAGCAGATAAGGGGTTCTTTGAAATGGAATCTATACATGCCGATCTATCAGCACAGCACAAAGCCCCACCTGATGTGTTCACGAGAGAAACTTGTGTTTCAGATAAGTGCAGATTAACCTCAAGGGAGACATCCTCCAGTCAGAGGAATTGCAAAACAGACTTGATGTCATCACCAGAGCCCTGTTTAGCCAAATGTTCCTGTTTTCCGTCATGTTCTCTTCAGTTTTCCTCACGTTATACATGCACCAGGACATACACTCACATCAAATACAAGATTATTTTTGAGGAATCTGAATATCGTTAGAGCTGCCATGAGTGCCACAGAAAGGCTTGATATTTAAAAGTGCTGGTACCAGCCCCTTCAGACTGCCTTCTTGTTACTTATGGCAATCACCAGGTTCATCCACCAGGCCCAGAGGCAGTCAGAATCAACTATCACTTCTTTGATTATAAAGTGTGTGCGAGGAGCAAATTCCTGATACAACATCTCCTGCACACCTTGGCAGGGATGTAAGTAAATATATCAAAGTACATGACTAAGGCCTTCAGAAAAGGGTGGTGTATAAACAAGTGTTACTTTGTGTTAATGACTACAGTGATGACAGAAAGTTACAGAGTAGCAAATGCAGGGCACTCGCTATATTTTACTTGGAATGGGATACTGCTTGACACAACATTCCCCAAACTTCTGGCTCAGCCCTGGCAGAGAGGCAAATACATGGGTCAGATGAGAATCTGACCTCACCTTTTCAAAGCCACTCTTACCTTCACAATTACCTTGTATTATTGCGACAAGAGAAAATAAAATTTTAACTGTGCACCCAGCCAGTAAATCTTGCAGTTGCCTGTTTTCTCTATCAATAACACCTTGCCCAAGACATGACTTTTTCAAGAAGAAAAATCCTTTAAATGTTCCAAAAATCACTAATCTTCCACAAGTCTTAAAATGCTCTTTCCCCCTCCTGGAGTTCTGGAGTCTCTCTAACTTCTTTGAAGGTTCCAAATTATAAATTTGCTCATCCAATCAAAAAATTGGAAGTACATCATAACTGTCACCAAATGATACTATAACACTCACTAAAATGATGTTTAAGTTTCATATCATGAGTATCAAATGCTTCATGATCAATATTTTTCCAGAGGAAAAAGCTATTTAGCTTGAGAAAGCAAGCTGAATAGTGAGGAAATTCAGAGCAGCTATGGCATGCTTGAAGTCTTTCAGTGACAAGCAAAAAGAATTATTTTATTTAATAGTGTGTTAGAGTGAACAGACATTACAGATTGCCTTAGGCAGAAGAGGAGCTTTTGTCCTTAGGCAGATTAAAGAGAAACAGAGCCAAGAAACTATTAAATAAGAGTAGTTCAGGTGGAGAGGAAGAGTAATACAAGAACTATCTAAAATAATCAATAGTCTTGCAGTTAGTGTGGTTGTTGAATTTTAAGCAACAGTAAAAATTTGTTCTCGATGTTTAAAATCAGAAACAGAGTCAACTCACACCCTCATCATTAACAATACTTCCCAAACCTCTATAAAAACAAATGTAAGCTCCATCAGACTTCTTCTCATTCACATTATATGAAAGTTTTGTTCATTTTTTAAATGCCTGAAATTGCAGCAATTAATTATATCACAAGGCTGGAATGATCTTGCCATCATTGCTAACTTTGAAGGCTAATATTAAAAATGTGTGAGTTTCAAGAACATGATATTTTTAATTCTCACTTCAGCCACCTACTGGGTCTCTTCAAGGCTTCACATTATTCATTTAACAATGCTTCAGACTGCTTTTTCCATACTTAGTAGAATAATTGACACACATGTTTTGAAAAGTGATCTGGGGATTGTGGGGAATGGGTGAAAACGAGTATCATCTTTCTACTTTAATAATTCCATTTGAAGAAAAACAAACTTTCAAAGAATTAATGAAAAGTTTAGGTAATTTCACAGATTGTTAGTATCTGATTAAAAATAAAATTTAAAAAAAAAGAGAAAAGTGGAAAAAAAAAAGAAAAGAAAAAAGGGAAGAAGCTTTACAAAGTTCCAGGTGACAGAAGTTCTCGGAGGAAGATAAAATTAAATACCAGATTTATCTCATACCTAACCACAGTCATACTCTTCCCCATACATTATAGCCAGCAAAATTGAACGCTCTGTCATGCTTGGGGCATGACAATTAGTCCCATTCTTTTCTCAGGATTATTCACAAGAGAGCTTTGAAAGTCAAAACTGAAGGTTCAGCTGATTTTAAATGTTGAGTCTTTCACTAAGAACCTTCTACAGAGAATTCTATCTCCTTAAATGAAAAAAATCCCAAACTAACATAGTATTCTGATTTCAGAAGTAGAATTACAACCAGACAGAGAAGACAATGAAGTCAATAGGTCACAACCAATGAGCTCCTCTGATATCAGATTTGGTTATTTGATTTTCAAGTTTACATTTTATCAAAAACTTCACTGTTTGGTTTTTGGGGATTTTTTTTTGGTGAATTATGGCATCATCTTCAGGTTATAGTCAAAGATGTTGACACCACTGTACTATGTGTACTATGCTCTATAAACGCATAAAAAAATTTAGTCCATTCCTCTCATAGTTTCCTGCAAGAGTTCAAAAAAGGGAGAATATACTTCTTTAAAGGAGTTACTTATTTTTTTATCTTTGAACTGAAGATGGTATTATAAGCCCTAATGCTAGTGATAAGAAACAGCAGTTTTTAAAGTTTAACTTTTAAATCTAAAAAGTTGGGACTGCAAATATGCTGATATTCAATGTTCATGAGGTAATAATTTCCTGATCCTCCTAAGTTATTTTTGAGACCTTCTCTCCTGATAGGGGTTTCAAAAAGTTATCCTTCTATTTTTCAGCTAAAAATTAATCTAATCTTGTATCTTGTAATCTCTCATCAGCAAAAATTATGATTGAATAATCAGATTTACTACAGACATGGGCTTTTTTTTTTTAGTTATATTTTATTTTATTTTTAATTTAGTAATAATTGATACCTTGAATTTGTAATAGACAGTGGCACTCCATCGTTTTAAAATCTTTTATACTTCAAGTACCTGTTTCTATCTGTGGTACAATATTAAAAGACACTTTAATAATGAAAATCAATAAAAATCAATACTGTTAAGAACCGATGAACATTTAACAAAGTTGCTCTCAGTCTATGCTTTTTCAGATAAGAAGGGCATTTTGGTAGCATCAAAGCATTTCATCCGTCATGGTGCAGAAGAGGAAAACCTACCCCCTTTTAAGACACACACACACACACACACACACATATTTTTCCTATTACAGTTCACTTTTATTACAGTACTAATTCTGTTTTACCTTTATATCTGTGTCAGAGAATTTCTAGGCAATCTAGACATCCTGATAGCGTGGAAGTAACACTTTATGTGATACAGTAGTTTTGATGCACAGTTACCTGTGTTCATACCAGTAATCTTATTTTATGTCACCATTCACCATTTCTTTTTCTATACTTCTATATTAATACCCAATACCTCTCAAAATGTGTATAATCAGCTGACTCCTCTGATGGTGAGAGAGTTATTTAGAATTGATACAATAAACCAGACTAGAAAAACAAAGGTTTTAAGGAATATAAAGTATACTGTCAGTAACTACGTCAGGAAGAAAAAAAAAAGATCACACTGGGCAAGAATAATTTAAAAAATATCTTCTGTTTTGCAGATACAATGTATATTTTTGCTTTTTATTTCTTTTTGAACATTATTTCAAGAATATGTTGGTAAAAAACTGAAACATACTTGTGGTGGTTTAAAAGTTAACCAGCAAGGCAAAATGAACTCAATTCAAAAGAGAGATTTATAAGTCAGAATAACAATTTATTAAAATAATGCAATAAGTACAATTATACAGACAGACAATTGGTTTTAATCCACAAAACCCAAATGTACAAACCCAGCACCCTGGGGTATGAACAAAAGTGGTGTACCTTGGCCCACCCCCCGAGTCCAAAGCAAAGGGAGAGGGAATAAACCTGCTGGTGGGAGAGCTGCTGCAGTCTGGTCAGAAGTGGTGATTGCAGTCCAGTTGAGGGTGGTGGTCTCAGCCTGGTTGGGAGCAGCGGTGGTCTGCTGTCTTCCTCTGGGTCCCACGAGAGAGAGCCCCAAGGCTCTGAAACTCCCAGTTATATACTCTCCAGTTCAGGCGGGAGTGCTCAGTCCCTCCCTCAGAGTAGGGAATTCCATAAAAGGGCATGTGGATGCTCAGTCCCTCTTATCAGAGCGGGGAATTCCATATAAGGATATCAGAGCGGGGAATTCCATAAAAGGGTACAGGAACATCTTCCCACCTTGCAGGCCTCTACTGACAGCAGTTTTTGGGAAATGGCATGGAGGCTATAGAATACACAGTTTTGGGTTACACCCATCCAGGGATGAATTGGTCCCAGCCGTTCTAACCAGGACAATACTGTACTGATTTTATTCACCATTGTCCATTTTCAGTGCTCCTTGCAGAATGTTAAAGAATGTGTAACCTATTGCATCTAACTACCAGTGTTACCCAAACAGCACTGAACAGCAGCTATGAAATATCAATTATTCATAGAAACCAAGCTCTTCTCTTGATGTTTCGTAAACTATTGAGACAGCTGTGTACTTGTTGACTATTCCTCAAAATACTCACTAAACAACGTGCATCAGCAAAATATGGTGCTGTTTTAACATGTCACTGAATACCCAGCTGGAGAAAGCAGGAAGATAATATGACAGCCCCTTCCGAACTATTTTAACTCAATCGCATGCCAGCTTGCTCTAACTGAGACTGTTCCTAAAATGTCATTTGAAAATTAGACTGAATTGATTACATGTTTGTTCACTATTTTGTGAGAGGAGAGAGAAGAGGATTTTCATGAAATAAGAGGCTTTCAGGGGTTTGTGTGCACATGCTCTGCCTCCTCTTTGCCCCACTCCTAGGAGTCTGTCAGCTAACTGCCAACTCTGATGCAGTCCAGCTCTGTTGCTTAGCACATGTCCATGATGCCTAGCTAGTCATTATATCTGCATCCCATAGGACTTTTGTTAAGATCTCCTTTCGATATTATGTGTTTTCGCTTTGGCTTTGAAACACTATTTCTTTTTAGAGTTCTGGCCTCTCCACTCAAGAATTCCCAAAGAAATGAGATGCGCCCATGTCACTGCCTAGTGTTGTGTTTTATTGTTTTGTTGTGTTTTATTCTACTTTTTTGTGGTCTGCAACTGTCCTCCATCTTTTTCTTTGCTCTCTTTAGTTGTACAGATTGCTCTTTGATGTGTTTCACATACATGACTCACAGCATCAGTTTAAGAGATACTGAGGCACTGATAAAGGTAAAACATCCAAAAAATTATTGTGCCAAGATAGGACTGTATGTATTTGTACTGTTAAATGTTCATGCTACTAAAATAAACCAATCCTCATTAATTTCAGACCCAGAAAAAAAAAAAAGAAAAGTCCCTAGATTAAAACTTGTTTTAAAAGCCAGATATAAAATATATCAATAGAAGGGAGTGTTTTGTTTTGTTTTTTTTTAAGTGTTATTTCAGATTAAACAAAATAATGTGAAATATGCTTTCTCTTGCAGTATCAATTTCTGCATATATTTTTTTCAGGAAAAGAAAGAAAGCAGCATGTTGAATTGTCTGGGGTTGGAGGGAGGATATAGGTTGAAGGCATCACATAGATTTTTTTAATTGTGTGTGTGCCTAATGGACCTAATGGACTAACAGAAGAGAAGACTAAGAGCAGTCTTGGAGAGTCAGAGGCTGTAAATATCTGCTCAGTCCTACAGGTACTGAACAACATAGATGCAGTCTATAAACTTCAATTTTTTTTAGGTACATATTTTTTCTCTCACATAGGCAGAACAAGCCCAGCAGCCTGGTTCATTTCCAGCAGCTGTTTGGAACAGAATAGTTCTGAGTGAACCATTTCAGCAACTAGAAATTGCAGCCATCTACTGGTTACTGCCAAAATGTCAATCAGTCAAGAGACATTAGGGCTTGGCATCTATTTATATTACCTCCCCAGACACATCCAGGCTTGTACAAGCAGTTGAAGTGATAGCTACATTGTGACATCTGGCCCCTTTGAACCTGTGTTATTCCACTACTGTATTTTTTACTTTGTTTTTGCATCCATATTCTGACACCATTTAAACATTTAAGACATTTAACATGGTTTATAAAAACAAATAGGAATTTAATAATATACTCTTTTATGTTCTCTCTTTTTTGTTTGTTTTTGGGGTTTTTTTCCCCAGTATTAAGCACAAGTAAAAGTATTAACTGATAAATCTGGCCCTGTGGTTTTAAAAAAACTAAGGTACTTGCTGTTTGAAAGAACAGCTTAGTGGTGGTGGTCTGATTTCTTGAAACTCTACAGAACATACATAAAAAAGTACTATCTAAGGTACTTTTATGTCCAAATTACTGAATTCTACTGCATTATTCAAATTTTTATTTATTTGCTTTCTATTAGAGTTGGGAGATTCTCAAGGTCTGAAGGTAGGAGAATCCTCATTGTTATGACCCCCAGTGCAATTCCTGTCTGGTTTTGCTGGGTCACATTGCTTATTAACCATGCTAGGAATGCAGAAAGATTCTCTCTGTTGCTCTGGGAATAACATGTTTTTGTATTTTAACAAGGAGTAGACTGCTTTGGAGGGGCTCCTAGACAAGGGAAATCTCAAGGGGAGCATGAGAGACAGAGAAAATATTTGGACCAGGTACAGGATATGAAGGAGTTTTCCTTCCTTAAGTCTTTTAATTGAATGACTGTTTTATCTCAACATTAGTCATGGCTGCCTGGGTTATTTCACTTATTTGTAGGCAATATCCATACCTTCTCTTCTTTTTCACCAGCCCCTGGATGGCAGTTTCTTCTGAAGTTATGTGTATGTGCAGTTTAGATTTTTAGTGCCCCAGAACTTCTGGTGCCTTAACTGATATCCTACAGTTAAATATTGATTCTTTTTTTTTCTTGTCTTTATATCGTATGATAAGAGGAAACAAGTACCTGTTTTAGCAGGTAAGGAAAGGTGATGAAAAAAAAGCTTTTCAATGGCAGTTGTATTGACTTGCTGCTAAATAAGTATGTGTTACTGTGCTTTGCCAGTAAATTCTGTCTGAAGTCACAGGGCACACTAACAGCTTAGTGCATTCAACACTGGTGGAAAGTTCTGTGTAGTTTAACTAACAAGCTAACTCTGTCAACTGAATAGTGGTAAGTGAGGTTCAAGACATGGACATGTGCCAATTTGAAATTTTCAACTAGGTGTACAGCAAGTTTTTGTGTCTGACAAATCAGTGGATGTCTGTTGCATCACATCAAGAGAAGGACACTGTAATATAAGTAAGGTGCTTGCTGTGGCAAAGATACACTTTTGATTCTGCTTGTATTAAGAGCAGAATGAATCCATTCCCCTGGACAGAATATCATTCACCCACGTTTGTAGTCAAATTTCCAAGTGGCAAAATATAGTTTAGTTTTATATGAACATTTCCCTTGTCCTCACTGACACAGGATCAATGTCTGCTTATAAATGAAGAAAAGAAAAATACTTTGTAGCTTAAAAATAATTCAGTTATCTTGTAAAGTGTAATATTTCTTGGAAAAATTGTAGAGATTTCCCAGATATATTCTTTTAAAGGAAAGAATTCAAGATGAAATAAGATCTCAAAAATCTGGCTTATATTTTCCCCCCTCTCTTAAATGTTTGTTACACTTAAACATGCCAACTCTATGTGTTTAGTTACACATCTTTCTTTGAAAATCTCCTATTTTTTTGTAAACATGTTTTTGTCAGAAATATAGCTATTAAGTTTTTATTCTTGTCCTATTCAGAACTATCCCATTGTTGACACTTTTCTGTTGTATAATTATCCAGTTAACAGTTTACAATGATATGGTGCATTGTAACCATCTATCTCTTGTCCAGAACAATAATTTTATGTGTCATATACCATTGCAATTTACTGAGTGCAGCAGGACTATGAGATCTTGTAGGACTGCCTAATGGAAGCAAAATCAAATATAATGAAATATTCAAAGTGTATGCTGTTTTATTTATACAGGTGTACCAATAAAGTAGACCAATATTTCCAAAACACACAATCAATATTTCAGTCCAGAAACATCATCAGTTTCTGAGAAACGAGATAGGTTTCCAGTACAGACTGAGTTTAAAATTTGTCTATGACATATGGTGAAATACAAAGCAGGTATGAAAGAATGATCTATAAACTGGATAGTGTCCTCTGCTTAGTTGTTCCCTGGACTTTCTCCTGATAAATATGGGGACTGCATTTCAAAAGTTTTGTGCACGTTTCCTCAAATATTGATGGAATTTATGAATGATTACTTGAGAAAAATATTATAGCAACGAGGTCATTGCAGCTGAATTTCAAATTTATTGTAAATAAGTGAAAAATAAAAATTATGTCAAGAGATAGCCTGATGCAATGCAAAGCAAAGCTGACCTGGTATATGGTTCCTCTGTTGGATCTCTCTCATTGTCTGCTGCATAATCATAGGAATTGTAGAGGTTTTGAGATGACTGCAAGTTTTTTTTATTTGATTCCCTCATAGGACATCAATTCTTCTGGTTATATATCTAATTAATCAGTTTTCTGTGATCCATCATTATTTGTGCATAAAGCATTTTCTTTTTATAGCAATCATATCAACATGAATGTCTTCTCTTGCAACCTTGCAATTCTATTTCCCAGCAGAAGAACTGGATTCTCAAACTGAGAAGGCATTTACCACTGTTTAGCTGAAGGCAATAACAACATGGAAGAGGAAATCACAAGGACCTCCTGTCCTGCATTGAGACCTTAGTTAGCTTCATTTTACACTACTTTCTGCCATGAAGATAGAGTAGTCCATTTAAAGATGGCTCAGGGCTATCATGCCAAGGTATTGCATAGCAGAGTGTAGATTGGATACAACTAATCTTACCTTCCTGCATCATCTCTCTCTCAGAACAGTGAGTCCATGTAATTTGTAAAGTTGCACATATCTGTTTCAAGTGTTTTTGTGCCTGAATGTCCATTTAACCTCCATGCAGTTATTTAACTGTGATAATGCTTAAAAAAACCTAATTAAATTCAAATAAAAGATCCAGAAGTAGTATATGTGAAAGCAGGAAAAATAGAGCATGTCACAAATCTATTAAATCAAAAAACTTTAAACAGAAAATAAAAGAAAATGAGAAAACGTTCTGTGCATATGAACCAAGATCCAAAACCTGTGCAGTTAATGGGAGGACTTGCTGTGACTGGTACTGTATCAAGCCTACACATGGTTCTACCGGTGACAACTGTATGCGTTGCCAGTGTAAACATAGGCAGTTAACATCAGAGAACCATTCACTGTGAAATTCTCAGTGAACAAAAAAAAAATTTCTGATTATTTAGAGCATTAAAATGCTGACTGTCCCCCTTCAAATCTTAACAGGTAACCAGCAGAAATACCTACTCATTGTATAGGCATTTATCTTACACTAGAATATTTTTAATTTATGAACATATAGAAAAAATTACGTGTGTCTGCAAATGTTATTCTCAGCTGTGAGTACTCTCAGGAAGGGCTTCCATTTGCTTTTCATGTCTGGATTTCTCTCCTTATATTTACATTTAACTTTTCCCAGACATCATTCTTCTTCTTTAGGCTGCTTTCTGCTTCATTTTTTGGTCTCTATTAACTCTTTTATTCTAGCACCGTACCTAATCCAGGATCTATCTGTGCAATGTTAAGCAATCGATCTCCCTTTAAATAACTTGTCAGTCCTCTGGTGGTGTCTACTGCACTTTTTGAATTGAGAAATCCAGTAGAAAGTCTCTTTTTAAATGAATGTGTGAGTACATGTACTGTAAGCCCAGTAAGTCCCACATAATTAAGAAAATACATGTCCATTTTTTAAGTAGCATCTTTATACAATTATTGAAATAAAAACAAACCACCAAACCACCAAAAACCCAAATCAGAAAAAACACTCAATTTTATTTTCTTTTGTTTTGCTTTACTTGATTTTATTTTACCTTCTGTTGTATAATAGTAGCTGAATCTTATTTTTTGCAGTGTACACAAAGGAAGTATGTTTGTCAGTGCCTTTGAAAAGTCTTCAGCTGTGGTGGGTCTGGCTGATCTAATGAGCTACTCGAGAAAGTGAGTCACTGCAGATGAAGGTATCCAGTACTTGAGGGAATTAGCAGTGCTGGAAATCATTTATAGTAAGCTAAGAAGGGATGACACCCCCAAAGATCGGAGGATGTCCCTTGCATGCTGGCCATGTGGAGGAAGGTGGTTCAAAGTGCCCTTGCACCATATTCTAAGAGCCTGGTAACATTATATTTTCAAAAGATGGATCCACCAAGTGTGCAGGTGATATCTTCCTGGCTGCAGAATGTAGAAGAAACTTTGAGAACCTCCTCATTCCCACAGGCCAGCAGCTCAGCTCTTAGGGGCAGCCCAAGAGACCAGTCTCCTCCTGCCCCATCCAAAGAGAAAGGAAGACCCAAGTGCAGGCCACGTGGTGAACCATAGTTCTTTCTGCATGACCAGGGGGAAGATATGAAGTTGGATGGTGAACCCACCTCTAAGCTTGAAGCCTGGGTACGTGAATTAAGAGGGAAGAGAGCTGGTAAGAAGGCTGTCCACGCAGTTGCTGCAGAGATCTCAGAAAGAAATCAACGACCTCTGAGATGCAAAAGGACTGAGATCAACTCCTTTGAACCCGGTGAGGGGACCTCTGGTCTGGCATCACAAAGGTCAGACAGTGAATACTCTGGTCAGGAACAGGAATAGAGGGGCCTTGCCTTCAGCCAGGGGGAGGAAAGGGATGACAGGGTCTACTGGACTGTGTGGATTCGATGTCCTGACACATCAGATCCGCAGAGATATCAAGCTTTAGTAGATACGGATGGACAGTGCACATTGATGCCATCGAGGCATAGAAGCGCAGATCCCATCTGGATTTCTGGAGTGATGGGGGGATGCCAGGAACTATCAGCGCTATAGGCTGGAGTGAGTTTAACAAGGGACAAGTGGGAAAAGCACCCCACTGTGACTGGCCCAGAAGCCCCTTGCATCCTTGGCATTGATTACCTCAGGAGAGGATACTTCAAAGATCCAAAGGGGTATCGATGGGCTTTTGGTGTAGCTGCTGTGGCTACAGAGAAGTTCAAACTGCCTGGCCTCTCAGAAGATCCTTCCATTTTAGGATTGTTGCAAGTCAAAGACCAACAAGTGCCAATTGGCACCACAACTGTGCATCGATGACAACATCAAACAAACCGAGACTCTGTGATTCCCACCAGTAAGATGATCCGAGAGCTGGAGATCCAAGGGGTTGTCAGCAAGACCCACTCACCCTTCAACAGCCCCATCTGGCCTATGTGTAAATCTGATGGAGAATAGAGACTGACTGTGGACTATCGTGGCTTGAATGAAGTTACCCCGCCGCTGAGTGCCGCTGTGCCAGGCATGTTGGAGCTCCAGTATGGACTGGAGTCCAAGGCAGAGAAGTGGTACGCCCCCACTGATATTGCAAATGCATTCTTCTCCATCCCCCTAGCAGCAGAGTGCAGACCGCAGTTCGCTTTCACCTGGAGGGGTGTGCAGTACACCTGGAATCTATTGCCCCAGGGGTGGAAGGACAGTCCCACCATCTGCCATGGACTGATCCAAGCTACACTAGAGAAGGGTGAGGCTCCGGAACACCTACAATATATTGATGACATCACTGTATGGGGGGACACAGCAGAGGAAGTTTTTGAGAAGGGAAAGAAAATCATGTGGATTCTCCTCAGAGCCAGTCTCACCATAAAAAAGAGTAAGGTCTCTGGACCTATCAGAGAGATTCAGTTCCTGGGGGTGAAGTGGCAAGATGGACGTCGTCAGATCCCAAGAGAAGTCATCAACAAGATCACAGCGATGGCTCCACTGACCAGCAAGAAGGAAACGCAAGCTTTCCTGGGTGCCATAGGTTTCTGGAGGATGCATATTCCTGACTATAGCCCACTCAGTGACTCATAAGAAGAACCATTTCCACTGGGGCCCCAAACCGCTGCAAGCCTTTAAACAGATCAAGCAGGAGATTGCACATGCTGTGGTCCTTGGACCAGTTAGGACAGGACCAACCGTGAAAAATGTACTTTATTCTGCAGCTGGGGATAATGGTCCTTCCTGGAACCTCTGGCAAAAGGTGCCTGGTGAGGCCTGAGGCCGACCACTCGGATTCTGGAGCCAAAGCTACAGAGGATCTGAGGCCAACTACACCCCCACGGAGAAGGAGATCCTAGTGGCTTATGAATGAGTGTGAGCAGCCTCAGAGGCAATTGGCACAGAAGCACAGATTCTCCTGGCACCCTGACTACCAGTGCTGAGCTGGATGTTCAAGGGAAGGGCACCCTCCACGCATCATGCCACCGATACTACATGGAGTAAGGGGATTGCTCTTATCACACGGCGCACCCGGATTGGAAACCCGAATTGTCCTGAGATCCTAGAGATCATAACAAATAGGCCTGAAGGTGGGAACTTCAGTCTGACAGATGACGAGGAAGGAGAACAAGTGGTACAGGCTGAGGAAGCTCCACCATACAATCAGTTACCCAAAAGAGAAACACGTTATGCCCTCTTCGCTGATGGTTCCTGCCGCATTGTAGGGATGAAGCGAAAGTGGAAAGCAGCTGTCTGGAGTCCCACCCGACAAGTGGCAGAAGCTACTGAAGGAGAAGGCAAATCGAGTCAATTTGCAGAGCTCAAAGCAGTCCAATTGGCCCTGGACATCGCCGAACGAGAGAAGTGGCCAAGGCTTTACCTCTACACTGACACGAGGATGACAGCCAATGCTCTGTGGGGGTGGCTGGACCAATGGAAGAAGACTAATTGGAAGCATAGAGGAAAACCCATCTGAGTTGCTGCTATGTGGCAAGACATTGCCACCCATGTAGAGAAGCTGACTGTGAGAGTCTGCCACGTAGATGTCCACGTGCCCAAAAATCGAGCTAATGGGGAACATCACAACAACAAACAGGCAGACCGAGCTGCACAAGTCAAGGTGTCACAGCACCTGGACTGGCAGCATAAGGGAGAGTTGTTCCTAGCTCAATGGGCCCATGATGCCTCAGGCCATCGGGGCAGAGATGCCACCTATAGATGGGCAGAAGACCGAGGGGTGGATCTAACCATGGACTCTATCTCCCAGGTTATCCATGATTGTGAGACATGTGCTGCCGTTAAACAGGCAAAGAGAGTGAAGCCCCTGTGGTATGGTGGACGTTGGGAAAAGTATAGGGATGGGGAGGCTTGGCAGGTTGATTATATCACACTGCCACAGACCCGCCAAGGTAAGCGCTATATGTTCACCATGGTGGAAGCAACCACTGGATGGTTAGAGACTTATCCGGTGCCTCACACCACCGCCCAAAATACAATTCTGGGTGGTGAAAAGCAAGTCCTGTGGCAACACAACACCCCAGAGTGGATTGAGTCAGACAATGGGACCCATTTCAAGAACAGTTTAGTTACTACCTGGGCAAGGAGCATGGCATTGAGTAGGTGTATCACATTCCATACCATGCAGCAGCCACCATGAAGGTTGAATGGTGTAATGGACTGTTGAAAACCACTCTGAAGGCATTGAATGGGGAGACTTTCAAGTACTGGGATCAGCATCTAGCAAAGGCTACATGGTTAGTCAACATTAGAGGCTCCATCAATCAAGCTGGCCCTGTCCAATCAGAGTCCCTTCACACTGTGGATGGAGACAAAGTCCCAGTAATTCACTTGAGAGGTATGTTAGGTAAAGCAGTTTGGATTGATGCCTTAAGCCCATAATGGTTTTCTTATTTTTCTACCTTATAAGTTTTATAGGTAATAGAAGTAGATTTTAGAAACAAACCCCTTTCTCCCTCCTCCCTGTAGCACCCCTTAGTTTATACATTCCTTAATCCTCTCACCCCATTCCATACTCCCCATATCAACCCTATTCCCATATCCAGTAGAAAATGTTTGGTCTCTTAGTCAAGGCAAGCCTGTCTTGTTTGGAGAACGCTTATATCTTGGCCTAAACCGCAGGACAGAGTCAAGGAACTGGGTGACTCTGCTCTCTGTACCCCGAAGATGATGAAGAATGATGAAGAGGGGGTCCCAAAAAGCCCCCCGACCCAATTCCAGGAGGCGGGCCAGGGAGTGGACCAGGCCAAAAGTTATAGGGTGGACACACTTGGGATTGGCCAGATATTGTTATAAATGTAACATCCCGGGCACAGCCCAGTGCGCGCGTCATGTAACATCTTTTGCCTTGGCACTATTAAACCCTTTCTTATCTCACCCCAACTAACGGCTCTTGAATTTTTTCGTAGCACCAGCTGAGCAGGCATCAGATTAACCCTGCCTCGAGCAAAGGCAAACCAATTTGTGGGACTGTCTTTGCTCAGGGACCAGGATGTACGTGGTGGATAATGAGGGAAGATGGGGAGACCCAGTGTGTGCCTCAAGGAGATTTAACCTTGGGGAAAGATAATTTTTATTCTGAGTTGCATGTTGCAGGAAATAAGTCACAGGACAAGGAAGACCTGAGCCCAATGATTGATTTCTTCTCCTGCCCTGAATATCCATCTTGATGGAATGAAACCCAAGACCTGGAGGGGTGGAAGACAGCCCTAAAGACAAGATCTGTGCAAGCACGGGAAATAGGTGGATATGACATAAATAGTATGGAATAAGGGGTGGAGATTGTGGTGGGTCTGGCTGAGCTGGACTTTATTTCCCCATAGTAGGCCTCACAGTGCCATGCTCTGCATTGGTAGCTAGAGGAGTGTTGATAGCACATCCATGTTTTGGCTACTGCTGAGCACAGCACTGTAACGTTCTTTCTTCAATTGAGGCCAAGATCCTGGGAGGGGACACAAGTAGGCCAGCTGACCCACACTGACCAAGGGGATATTCCATAACATATGACATCAACCCAGATATGAAAGTTGAGGCAAGGAGCAGGACTGGAGGCATTCATTGTCTCTGATGGCCGCCTGCTGACAACCATTACGTGTGCCGGAGCCCTGCTTCTCAGAGAAGTGGCGATCATTGCTGCTTATGGGAAGTAGAGATTAACTCTAGAGATTAGCTGGCTCCTGTTTTGTGCACGCGCACGCTGCTTTTGTTTTCTTTTTTTGCGTAAATATAAACTGCCTTATCACACCCCATGATTTGTGCTGTTTTCTTTTCCCACCTTACTCTCTCCCCTGTCTGGCTGGGAAGGGGAGGGATGGAGCGGCTGGGTGGGCACCTGGCATTCAGCCAAGTTGAACCCACCACATCAGCAAGGAGACATAACTTAATGTGTACTCCAAAATAGTACAGCTTTAATGAAAACTTTTTGAACAATATAGAATCTTTCCAAATAGTTCTTGTTAGACCCCTATGTGTTAGCAGCAAGTAAATCTAAGAGGTTTACTGTGTTTAAATTCCTTAAATATGTTTTTAAATGGGTTTACATTTGCTTTATTTTTTTTCATTTTTGGGAGATAAAATAGCACCAAACAATATTCTTTTTGGTTTTTATTTTTCTTACAGAAATGGTTTGTAAGAAGTAGTAGTTTGGAGTTCTCAGCTGCCTTACATAGAAACGTAGCAGAAGAAATAAAAGTATCACAGAAGTTTCTATGAGTTCATTTTCTTCACTTTTCTCAGAAAGCTAGCAATCAGAACAACCTTTCTTTAAATTTAATGATTAAACCTATTGCAACCAATGAAACAAGATAAATGAAAAATGAAGCTTCAGTCTAGCTAAAAGCTGTCTCTGTAATGATCTGCTGAAATAGCCTTCTGACGTCCACACTGCCGCCTGCAAAAATTGTAAGGCCGCCCACACCTCACACCTATGACATCAAGAAAACTCCTACATGTAACACATGTGGTGATGCAAAGTAGAAAACTGAATCTATTTTTAAAGACTTTTTCCAGGATTACAGTCTGCATCTGTAAATGTCGGTCTACATCTGCTGTAAATGTCTTTTCATTAGTCAGCCACCTGCTATATGAGAAGTGTTGCACTAGCAACACAATATCTGAGAATATGCATGAGAAGTTTGAGATCAGAAACTGCCATTGAAGGAGACGGAATTTGCTATACAGAAAAGTTGTTATTTTGACATACATACAAATTCAAGTAATTCCTTATACAAGCGTTCTTTGATGAACATTTATTATTATTCATTATCTTCTTTTGCCTGTGTACACAACGAAGACTTTCAGGCCAACGTTATTTGATTTATGAGGACCCTTCAGCACCATGGATCACAGTGTTCTGCCAGATCATCAGCCTGCCCTGGCAAAAACAGAGGGTCAATGGCCAAAGCAATTACTTTCACTGAGAACAGACTGAAATCCAAACTGACTAGTATGCATTTTCATGCAGTTTCCTAACAGAGAGGAGTACCATATATAATCTCTTGTGTACCAAATGCTAAACATTCATTGCTGATGAGCTCTGAGATGACCACTATGGCATCAGAGTTTGTTTATATGAAGTGAAGACCAAGGCAAAATAATTTTAGCCCAGTTACATAAACTTTGAAAAACAGCTTACATTTTTGAATTAATTATTTCCCAGCAGCCAGCCAGTAAGAGTGGTTCAGAGATGTCAGGAACTTATAAATCCAAACTACTGAAAGTACTTCAGTTTTATGAGTATGTTTATGTTTGAAAGAAAGTGAGTTTGCTACATCACACTTTGCTATGCCACCTATAAAAGCTGGAATAAAGTGGATTGATTCATATGCCACTGAAATCCCTGAATCTTGAAATGCCACATTCATACTGTGGGCAGTGAAAGTAACGTAGAGAAACATTTGAACTATCTGGAGTCAGGTCTGTCTTCAGATAAGAATGCAAATATAGCCTGTGCAGGTTCCTTTTTGACCACATTGGGAAAATACCTTGGGATAAAAAAAATTGACCCTAATGATGTAAGTTATAAGGTTTTCAGAAAATCTAGCTGTTGAAATTGACACTGTGAGTCTATGTAAGCAAAATAAAAAGCATTGTTAGCTTTGAAGATTAAATTTAATCTGATGCCTACTACAGAACTGTAACATCAGTGTGCACATTAAAACTGTCGTGAATGAAAAACCATAACTGAAAACCTCTGTGTTCAGGGAACAGAGCTTTCTTCTTTCAGTCATACTGTTCAAGAAATCAGGTGACATCTCATTGTCCTAATTCTTCATTTAGGATATGTTTATTTTGATGCTCTATTCCAGTAAAGTTTTGTGTTCACATAATACTACAGTTCTCTCCTGGACCTTCAGTACTGTTGGAACAATTTACTCATGATTTCTCAGTCTGTGCTTTGATCTGTTGAAAATATCTTTTTGGATCTCTTATGCAATTTTTGATGGACTTGTAATACCCATATTTTAACTACTATATCTTTCATATAAGTAATGCTGTTGCTTCTTAGATCCATACAGTGGTTTGAAAATTCTTGCCTTTGCACACACATCTTTTTGACACTGTTCAATAAAAAGAAATATTAAAATATAGATTAAAAAATCACTTTATACATGCAGTCACTCTTAATGTTTTATAATAGCTCTTGATAACTCCCATCATAAAACAATTAAACTTAAATGAAAATGGGAGGAATGTATTCAATAGATTCAAAATCATTTTACAGGCTGGAAAAATCTGTCTTACCTTTAGAATCTCTTCACTTACTGATTTGTCAGACTGAAAACTTCATTAAAAATTTCAATACAGTTATTCTCCTACAAGGCTATAAAGAATATGGAATATTTTTGCTGTTATTTAAACAAGAAAGGTATGAGGAGGTTTTGCTGTTGTTGCACTCCTAAAGCAAGCCTCTAAAAATGTCAACAGTGTCTCCATCCCCAGCAAAAAGGCTGATATCACAGCCCAGAAAGGCATGATCGGACCATCCAGACCTCAGCAGGAGAAAGTCTGACAGAGGCAAATGATTCACAATTCAGCTGCAGCTGAGTGCAGGTACCATCCACAGAAGTATATTAGACAGTGTCAGAAAACTTTCCAGGTACTCATCTGACTTGTGTCTAGTGTTATACAACTAGAACAACCCTAGGAAAACGTTAGTTCTTCGCAACTAGCATGATCCCAAGCAATATCAGGTCTCAGCTCAAGGCTCATCAGATGCCAGATCCTACTTTTCAGTTCACATCTAAGGGGCTCAGCTTTGAAGGGATATTGACCGATCCAGTAGAGTTCTGTTCCTGTAGGCCTTGAGGGCAGAGATCAGTCCTGGTATATCTAACCACACAGGCACAGGCATAGTGTCTCTTCCTGCCTAGTTTTGGGAGCTGTTAACAAAGCAGGGATTCCTAAAATCTCCTAAAGAGAGGTGAAGAAAGTACTACAGGAAGAAAAAATGGAAAATACTTTGGATCTTTCCTAGTCCCAGGAAGAACTGTAAACTGAGCCATCAAAAAAAAAAGCAAACAAACAAAAAACCCCCAAACCAAACAAAATCCCCCTAAAACTAACAAAAACAAACAAACACCAAAACCTAAAACTAACAAAAAACCCCTTAATTCAAGGAACATCCTTTTTCTAGAGAGAAGAAACCAAGAACTGTTGGTGAAACTGAATGGAAGACCTTTAGAAATTCAGAGTGCAGTTCTTCAGTGAAGTATATGTCCATAGTGGATTGCCTTGCAAATTGTATGATTTTGTAGAAACAGAGATCAAGGAAGAGTAAAAGAAAACCTGTTTAATTTGTCAGGATTCTAAAGTTGCTTTTCTTTTCAGTAAAATTCACAAAAAGGATACCAGAAAGGTTTAAAAGAGAGGTACATAAAGACAGAAAATCCCCAAGCACTGTGAGTTATTTCAAGGTCCAAATGGCAATACTAGCAAAAACTAGTAAGAACAGACCAAACACCACAGATGTTATTTCATCTGTAATGAAATACTTTCAGCAGATTCTTATAAAAGCAGTTTGACCTGGCAGCCTTGGTTATACAAAAGTTTGTATTTCTCTGTACTGAATAGGCAACACTGGTAAATAAAACGAAATATCTAATATAATTTAACAGAAAGTGGGCCTAATGAAGTCAATTGACCAGAAAATCTAATCAATATACGTTTCCATCTATAGCATTTTTTAGTTGAATCAATGAAGGACACTACAGAAGCCAAAACTGTCTTATACTACACGAAACCATCATAGTACTACATCTCTTTTGTTCTTATATATTCATTGGAGATCTGTGGCCATAATCCAGTTTAAGTGGTCTAAATAAGGGTCTGCAGATATATGATGATCCCTAATTATTGAAGTTTGAATAGATGTGTATTTAATATAAATGGTTGGCTTTAAAGGGAACAAATGCAGTAGTACAAATGAGATAAATGTAGTTTGTTTTCTTTCAATGCGTTAGTATCTTTTAACAAAAATTATAATCTGTGCTTCACCTATACTAATGTAATTATAGAATTTACCCAAATCCACTAAATACTGTTATAAAAAGACCCCAAAAATATACTTGTCCTAAAATGACACTACATCAGATGAACTGGATGTTTTCATACTAGAACTATCATGAATTTGAATCTTTTTACATGGATTGAAAGCTCTAGTAAAAAGGTTGTTAAGAGCCAGAACATACTTGCTCCCATGGTAATTCACGGAAATGAATCATATGTTTTAAGAAACTGGGGGTTCTGGTAGCTACAACATTCAATTACTGACTTGCTGTTTCCAGATCAATGGCCTTGAGGGAAAGCAAGGTTAATTAAGCCTTAATTCACTCAAGATAAATTGACATTTTTCTCTAACAGCAGCAATTGTCTGAACAGAAAGCTTACTAGTAGTGGTGAAAGTTAATACAAAAATCAATCATCTTTTTTCCTTGCATCACTATTTAATAAAGGCCTTCTTATGTTCCACTAGTTTAAAATCCTGTAGGTGTAGCAACAGTCATAATACTTGCTCATAATAGTCACCTACAAAACATTTAGAAATGTTTAAAGTTTCATTATAAAATCATTCTGAATTGCTTTAGAAATTACTCTAGAAGTCCATAGTTTGAGATCACAAGAACAAAAGAGTCTAGATTCAGGTTTACCCTTACAACTTAACTCTTTGGTAATTAATATAACTTTTGTGGGATACAAAGACAAAATTAGATAATCACAGCTAGAAGCAGAAAGGACTCTTTGAGACCAAACACTAGTGAAAGACATTTCAGTGCATTTCAATTTTTGTGTTTAGTCAGAATATTAGCTCCATCACTTTTTAAAAACTGAAGCCACTCAAAAAAATTGTGGGATATGTCAAGTAGATCATTATAGTAATCCAACTATGTAAAAGCAAACATAAAAGCATTAATTAAGTGGTTTACATCAACATCATTTGAATAGATATGTCAAGAATATTCATTTGCTTTAGAAAAAAAATATTTTCAGCAGTATATATACAGTTTCATGGATATAATTTAAATTAAGGTGTTGCAGTCTGAAATTCAGATACCAACAGAAAAGGAACTGCTAGGATTAAACAGGAAACCTTGGGCCACAGGGGCTGGAGAAAACCATCATCTAAAAGACCAAACAAGATCCATTGACATTCATTTCGTGTGGATTGTCCTGACCTCCCCTAGCAGGAAGTAGAGAGACTTTGCATGATGCTATCAGATATCTCATTGTTTTCTCCCTCCCTGTGTAAATCCTTATTTCAGGAAAAGCTGACCACCCTTCCCCAGTATAATCTTGCTTCCTGGAAATATCAAATCCTTTTCCCCCCAAATATTAATACTGGATCTGAGAAATGTAAATCGATTTTTCCCCTTATGTCACCCCTTTTACTGGAAATGTTAATAGATTGTGGAATCCCCTGTTTGGAATAACCCTACCTCCTCACTAGCATGGAAGCCCCCAAGACCCTTAAATAGCACTCACGTGTTCAATAAATCATTCCAGGTTTTGCCCCCATAGCTGGGATCACGATAGCTTTATTAAACTCTTACATTAATACATCTGTTTCTCTATTCTCCCTATCTTGTCACTGACATCTGAAAAGTGTGGATGAAAAATTCTAGGGGTCTGATTTAGCTGCAGTTCCACCTTTCATCATACAAACCTCAGGGTAAAGACAAATCAGTTCCATTTTGCTTTATAGTCTGGAAAGAGAAAAGGATGTCTCAATTTCTCTGACATTTTGTACCCTACAAAATTACAGTAGTCCTAATTTTACTATTGATCCTCTTCTAACCAATAATGTAATAAATATTACACAATATATTAAAATTTCACACAGGATATGTGAATCTTTAAGGACAGAGTTCCATTTAGTGGTCTTAATTGCAGCATCTGTTCCCTTGTTGTAACGACATGAAAATTCATTATGACACAGCAACATTACGATGCAAAAAACCATGATAGCATCATTGTCATATAAAAGCATTATAGCAAGCTACATTTCTGACAAAGATGTGAAAGGGAAAATAATTGTTTTTTGAAGAATATCAATTTCATAGTAGTAATGTTTTTTTCCCCCTTTTAATTAGTCTTTAACTATATTATTGTTTTCACGAGTAGAAATAAGTGTTTTTGTTTTTTGTTTACTTGTTTTTGTTTTGTTTTGTTTTAATTCTAAAACTCTTCTTGCCAAAGTGTTCCTTAGCAAGTGGAAGTATCTGGGTATCTTTTATTTACTTGATTTGAATTTACGATCCTCTTCACTAATCTGGTATTCTGAATTTCTGAAGTCATGGGATTTATTTTTTTTTTTAACAGTCTCTTCCATGATTTGCACATGCATTGGAAATCCATACTCATTAGTCTCTGCAAAAAGTAATAGTTTCTGAACGAAATATTTAATATAATTGATGAGTAAGCAAATCACATCTTGAATTGAGTAGAACTGTAACATCCAGTTCTCTGTGGCACTGTGGACAACAGTGTGACGCAAGAAATATGCTGCTGGCAACATGGTTCTTTACCTATCTCTCAGCCTGGATCATGAAAGCACAGTGAGTTTCCTGAGGCTGAAAGGTGTATCAGAGGATCTTGCAACAGGGTGCTAATGTCAGCAAGCCACATGTTAGAGATCTGAGCTCTTAAATCAAGTGTTAAAGAAAACTTTATATATTTTTATTGTTTTTTTTATCTTTCCAAGATTGTTATTTGCTTAGAAAAGCCTGAGAAAAATATGTAATATGGTCAAAATGTTAGCCATTATACATTTATTCAGATCCTTCTTTCTCAGGGTCTGAAAATGTTCACTGAAATGGTTTTGAGACCAAATCTTTAGTCTTACTGTCAGACCCACTTCCTCAGTTATGCTCTCCCTTAATTGGAGTGAATAGAAAACTGAACCATGAATATATTTGCAAACCTCTATAACAAACAGCCTCAGCTTGACAGAACTTCTGCCGTGATTTGAAATTATCACCACGTCTACATATGTACATAAAAGAGGGTTGAAGTGGTTACTAAAATAAAAAATAGAAGGGTAGTACAAGATAATTTGTATTTAAAATTGAGAACATTGAAAAAACTAAAAAAGAGGGGTTTCAGTGGATTCGAATACTTAAAAAAAGAGACTGATGGTGTACACTTACCCCAAACATGTTTTTCATAAGCTGCTTTATTAGTATTATAAATATTTATCCAGATGCATGCTAAACCTTCTTAGTATCAGCTAAATATCAGTATTCCTAGGAAATATTTTCTTCATATATATGCTTTTTCCCTAGATCAGTTATACTCCAGAAAGTACCTTCATATTAAAATCGTGACTGTCCTAGATTTCAGTAGTACAGTTTCACTCTCAGTCCTGAAAATAAAAAGGAGAAAATTTATTGCTATGTTGCTTTCTACTGAGTGCCTTATATTCATCATGAAACTAACAAATGTTTCATTTATTAACTATGGCTGAAGTGGAGAACACTGGACTGTTAGGATGGAAGAGCTCCAGGACTGATGGAGTGTTCCTGCAGGTGGTAGTAGCCTGTTGTCATACGGAAGAAATTTGTCTACTATTCAGCCCTATTCTAAATTGGTGATCTAAAATTAGGGATGAAAGTCAGAGAAAAACCTAATGTGCAGGTAGATAAGATGCATACCCTTCATGATAGATAAATGTGATTCTTTAAAACTTAAAGGTTAAAGACTATATTTAATTGTCCATTGTACCCTTAGTCTCAATTCAGGGGCAAAACTCAGTGTCCTGGTCCTGGCACTTGAACTGCTTTAAACCAATTTAAAAGTGGGTGTAAAAAAAAAAACCAAAAACAACAATAGGAAAAAAAACCCCAAACAAACAAACCACAAGAACTAACAAAAACCCCCAACAAAACAAATCCAAACAAAACCCCAAAATCCAAACAAACCCCAAACAAACAAAAAAACCCAAACAAAGTCAAAAAACAATCTAAAACAACCACCCTCTCTAAAATGACAAAGAAGGAAAATGGAGGAATGAAGAAACCTTGGTTTCTCCTCTCTTTTTTTTCCTGGTCAAGATCTCACATCCTTCCTTATAGGTAGTTTTTAATGGAGTTATATCCCACCCACCAAGAGGCTCAGAAAGTGCTAGTTTTAATGGAAAATTAAAAATGCAATCATGTAAACTGGGTGGAAGCACTCTTTTGGTGGCTATCATTGCCTCAAGCCCTGGAAGGGTAGAGGGATGGCAGTATCTCTGAGGCCAATAATAGATTGCTAGCCCGAATTTGTGTAGTTCATGCACTCCCTCTGGCACAGACATAGAAGGAGAAGGTTTGTGAATTAGTGTGGGACATGGATATTTGTGGCTCAGAGTACACTCCCTGACACTTTAAACTGTAATAAGACAAGGTTATTGCAGTTCTGCTCTAACCTCCTCTCCCAGCTTCTCTCTTACCTTAAACATGGTTTGAAAATGAGTTGAAGATGGCAGCGGCTGAACTAGATGAAACAATCTGCCTGTAAACTGAGTCTAAAAAAACTGAGTCAATGATTTGTTTTCTGTCTGTATATCTCTCTGAACCATCTAATTTAGTGTCTGACATGCACCTGGTTGAGGCACAAAAGAATGGTGTTGCCAGGTAGAGCTGGAGAAGGAATGATACATAGAAAGCATAACATAAGCTGGTTTATATAGGAATTTGTTTTTAATGCTCTTCTATATAAAATGGGATGGTGTCTGCTTATCAAGATTGCTGTAAGACTGATTTCAACATCTATACTAGTGATGCCCTTTGAGACCTCAAGATGGAAAGCAACATGTGTGGAAAGAATTCTTTCCAATTTTATTTTATTGAAGTTGTTACTTTCTCTTTGTAACAAAACCCTGAGATTCTCAACCTTTTTTCACATTGTTAGCAATCTGGTTTAGGAAAAATAACAGACAAAAAATCACTACAAAAGAAAACAGAATAAATCACATTTTGAAGGAGACTGCACTGAAATAATTTCATTGAAATTATTTCATTTTGAACTTTATCCCTTCATTGTATCAGCTCTGTTAACTCCAGTATGCAGAGCAGTTTGAATTTCCCTGTGGCTCAGTGGTGCCTTTTAGAAAGTTTTTTTAGGTTCTGTCTTCAATGAAAGCCTCATGGGTGAACAACAGTTATCATGGGACCTAAATACCAGAAGCCCACAGGGGCAAGTGACCCACTACAACTACAGTAAAAAGGTACTCAGGGAAAGAATGACAGTCTTTTGGTAGAGAATGTCAATAAAGCTTATTAGAGCCACACTATCTCACTGAATTTTTCTGCATTTGTTTTGTTTGCATTCTGGGATGTAGAAAAAGTCTAAGGCAGATACTGTTAGCTTTGGTCATTCAATGTGTTATGTTAAATAAATAAATAAGTTTTATGTGTCTAGGATATTCCTGAGAGTTCAGATTGCCTAATGTAGCCTGTGCCTGCATTTTTCAGTGTCTAGTATTTTTAATGCTGCCATTATTTGTTTTATGTGCAGCTTCAGGCATTTTTAAGCAGTGGAAATCCTTTCAACGTGTCTTTAGATGGACAATGTAAATCCAAGGAATTAATAATTCTTACTCATATAAAAAATATGAAAGTTTTCTATGTTACTATTTGTCCCAGAATGGATTCTTTCAGGAATGGTGAGAACTGAGTAGCGCTCATAGTCAAGTCAACTACTCGTAGTGTAAAAATTTAAACTAACTAGTTCATAGATCTGGAATGGTATTGCTGGTACAGTCTACCCATTACTCCACATCCAAGATATTCAGGAAGACTTAAATTGCTAAAAAGTCTTACTATTTACAGTTGTAAATGTACAGTCCGCAAGAGTCATTCTCAAGGAATTGGTCATTCCCTAAATAGTGTTGATTTACTTTCAAATATTTAAATCTTCTTTTGTATCAGAGTACTTGATCCTTGACATTTAAAGATGTTTTGCCTTCTTATATTCAAGTCAATGAACACGAGACACAAGATACTACTTAACATTCACATTTTCTATTTCCAAATAACAAGTCCTGAGGAGGGTTTGCATACAAAGCTTATGTTCTTCTCAGAATAACTTCTTTCCTTATTTATAGAGTACCAATACTCATGTAGAAATTCAAGATTAAAATTTACATAGTACAAAATGCACATAGCACAGATGAATATTCCAATTGATATGAATAATTACCAGATCCTACTCATAATATAGTATCTAGATACTCTTCCATGAGCATCCACAGAGACGATTTAGAAGAAACCCAACTTCCTCCAGCTAAAAATGGGATTTAACAAATTGTTAAAAACCACCTTCTACTTCTAGAAATACTGAAAGTGAAGTTTGGTCATTACTTTCTATTAAAGTGCATGAAATGAATGAACAAAATGGAACAAGATTTTATGATGGAGAAATTTTAGCAAAGAAATTTTGCGTGGAAGGAAGCATCTAAAAAGGAAGACAAACTTATACAATTAATTGAGATGGACTAACAGGCAACGTGAGTAAAAATTTGCTTTGTAACATTTACACACATATATTTATAACCTTTATTAGTAAGAAATCACTGGTACAGTATTCCTTTAAGGAGATTCTGTTTGCTATGGAAACTTTTGTAATTAATATTACAAACGTCACTGTAATAGTAATGCTACTGACACCCTGACTTTATGTAATGGCTGAATAGTGTTACATATTTGATAGGATGTCTGTGCAGAGTAGAGCAGTCAAACAGTACAATATCTAAGCTTCCACATATTTAACAAGATTCCTAAGCTTTCAATTAGTTTATGAAGACAAAGACAAAAGTATTTTCACTAAACAAATAAGAATTTTCAAATAATAATTCATTTGTGATATTATCTGTCATATATGCCAAATGCCTGTGAGTTCACAATAGAGAAATGATAAAAAAATTGCAAGACAAATGAAGAATGTTATTAAAAAATTAATTTATTCATGGAAATAAATAACACAATTGTATACAATACAATATTTGCTGATCATTTACCCTGTTTTCAAATACGTATGCATGAACTTAATTGAACTGTTTGATTTCAATTTAAAATATTAGAGTTTAGAATTCATATATCATATTTGAAAAGCACATGGAGGGGGGGCTGTGTAGGTATTAAGGCAAGAGCTATTGTGATTTATTGTGTCTCACAGGGAGAGCAATAATATCAGTAATCTTGTTGGACTATTAGAACAGAACACTACACCCAACACATGCACAATTTTTTTTTAAATATCTGTAAATAAATCTGCTGATCATGAAGGAAAAAGAGAGAGCTGCCATGTAAATGACTCTATTATGCAATCTAAATATTGTTTCCATATTTTTTTAATGGTGATCATGTTACATTACATTGGGATGATGGTTGAAAATAGCATTCCAATACTCCAGTGTGTAATAATCAGTGCAATTCACTTATCTTACGTAACACTTATCTTAAGGCTTCAGCTTTACGTTACGTAAAGACACAATGAAAACTGAGAAATATGTGAAAGCAACCCAGAGATTCTGCAAAGGTAATTTTAGCCTCAGAAGGTTGTAAGTGTAGTGGGGATTGCTACATATCTGCTTGATCACGACTCTCAACTTGCAGATACTCCTTTAGCAATGAAAGAGCAAAGATTACATTGGCAAAGAAAGATGAATAAAACCTACCAATGAATAAAAAAACCCCAAGCCTTGTGTTTTTAATATATGTGCTAAAAACATAGTGCCACTGAAATTTTAGAAGTGAAAAGGCTTTATCTAATTACTTTGAGTGGGTGAGATGAAGAATGGTAAAAAAATTACAGAATGCATTTTGAATTCAGGTAAAATTGCTGATGTTTATGTGCTTAATGGTGCTTTGAATTTCCTCTGTCAATTTTTGTTACTGAAAGTTTAACTAATTGTGTCTCTATAAAAATGAAGTAGAGCTTTGTCTTTTAAGGTTGCTCAAACATATTTTTGATGTTTAAGCATTAAACTACAGAGAATAAGCATGGTAATAGCTGAGATTTGGAAATCAGAAAGTGTATGTTTTGGTACCAAATAGAATAAACTTTTTAGAAAGATGAGTGAAAAGAAATAGAAGAAACCAGGAGGTATGAGAACTGGCCTGTGAGTGCAGGAAGCCTGTTATTCTACAGGCTGTCTTCAGAGTCTGTAGGGTGATTTAGAAGAATTCTGTAAGAGATAAGTAGATAAAAAACCTATTGTTACAGGCTTCAAATTACCTTTGGAGTCTGCTTTGTTATAAGAAAAGAAAGTAGGGATTTAAAAGCTAAAGCTATACATAGAAGTTGTACATTTTACAAACAACAAAATGATATGTTTGGTTCTTATGCTTTTTTGACAGATGATATTGAAGTTCTAAGGAAAAAATGCAGTAAATTTATTAAAATGTTGGGATTTTTTACTATCTCCTCCTCCACTGAAAAACACTTTTAGTACTTTTGGCATAGAGTATAATTGCTTTTGCATTAAACTGTCACAGTCCTGTTTTTCAGGTATGCCATATCTGTAAAGGTAAGACGCATTTGCTGAAAATACTGGTAAATTAGGCTAAAATTTTCTCTATAAGTGATAATTTCTGCAGGTATCCACTATTGCAAATCACTTTTTAAAAGGAGATACCTTTACTTCTATTGAAGGCTATTTCTGAACAAATATGTTATAAAGCAGACCTACTACTCCAAGTGAATAGGTAATATAGATATGTGATTCTATCAGTAAATGCATAACAAAAAGGAGATGTCATGTTTCTTGTTGATTTAACTGTTAGCTTTGGCAGAATCACAGAATGACCTGGGTTGGAAGGGACCTTACAGATCGTCTAATCCAAACCTCCCTGTCATGGGCAGTGACACCTTTCACTAGACCAGGTTGCTCAGACCCCAGCCAACTGTGCCTTGAACACTTTCAAAGGTGGGACACCCACAACTTCTCTGGACAACCTGTTCTAGCAGGCATCAACCTCACCGTAAAGACTTTCTTCCTGATATCTAATCTCAATCTACCCTCTCTCAGTTGGAAGTTATTTCCCCTTGTTCTATCACTACATGCCCTCGTAAATAGTCTCTCTCCATCTTTTTTGTAGGCTCCCTTCAGTTACTGAACGGCTGCAGTTAGGTAACACTGAAGCCTTCTCTTTTCCAGGCTGAACAATCCTAATTCTCTCTGCCTTTTGTCTTAGGAGAGGTGTTCCATCCCTCTAATCATCTTGGTGACCCTCTCTGTACCTGCTCCCACAGGTCAATGTCCTTCCTGTGCTGAGGACCTCAGAGCTGCATGCAGCTAGGAAATTGAACTGTGAAAATAAATTGCTCTGTCCTTTGACAGTGTGGCAAGGGCAGTTCTGTGTTCTTGTCTCAAGCACTTTCTTTGGGGCCTTAGGACTTTAGTTGCCCAGGATTATTATTCAAATGTTAGCTGAAAATCTATCTGTGACCTAATCGGCAGGCAAGAGACAAAGTCAAATTGGTTTTGCATCCTTTCTTGCCTCCAAAATACTCCAGCAAATCCATTATAGGACAGATCCATCTCTGGTATACTTGTAAACCGATACGCAGGTGTTGATCACTTGCAAGCCTTTGAGTGGACAAAGAATCCACTCAGGAAGTGCTCAACAATTCCAGTTACGAGCTCAATTATGCATAAAAAAATCCTCAAATCTGTAGAAACTTAAGTACTATGAGACTATTCTGACCCTGTGGAGAAGTATGAAAATTGTAACTATGGAATACCACCTTCCATATAATTTATATTTTAGTTTTCAAACTGAGAGAGATGACAGTGGCTGTGTTTTACTTATGTTGGTCTAAGCATATCTGTTGAAGCACTTTTGAATTCTCAGGTGATTTGAAGTGTTAAACCAAAAAATGATTTATGGCTACATTGTCTATCTTCTGAGGAACCTTCCCTAAAATGACAGGTTGCAGAAGACTTCTGCTTTTATTTAATCTGAATGGGTTTAAAGAAGTTCCAGTTGGCCCCAGAAAGCAAGAGCAGCTTCTCCCCCAGTGCTGGGAAACGACTTCAACTAATCTCAGCTAATCTTGTTGAGAGAGCCTTGTCCTTCCTTGGGTGTCATGATTTCACTATGCATATGTAAGAAGTATTTGACCTGTAAGAAGGCTTTGGCCTTCAGTTGGATGCGTTGTCTTTCTCTCTTTTCTTCTTCAGTCTTCCTGAACTTCTCTTAAGTGTGAGTTGGCTTACAAAATTTATGCCTTGTCAACAGCCTTTCTAGGTGAGATGATATCATTTTTCTGCATGTGATAACCCACACAAGGTTCTATACCTGACAACAGCGAAGCATGAAGGATGTAGGTTTTTACTAAGTGCTTTCATTGATATCAGATACATCCACTGACACCACACCCAATCTCTTTGAAGGACCTCTGAAATGAATATTTCTCTGAATGAATATTTCTCCTGTAAACACTCAGAGCAGACAGACTCTTGCAAATTATGAAAAATGCAAATTACAGAGTACTTTGATGGCTTTGTCCATTCTGGGTTTGAGTATCCTAGTCAGTGCTGTTATGAATCGCAGGCTTCCTATATTTCAGATGACATATGACTAACAAGAAGATCTCATGATAATGCTATTTACCCAGTGATTAAAAAATAAATCACAAACTTGCAGAGCTGCTGAGTCCATGAGTCCATTGTCTCCAGAATGCTTTTGGTTTTCTATGAAGGCTGTTGAAGATGGATTAACAAAATTAGTAATAAGTTGTTGCTTTTTCTGGGTGTTCTTATGACAACAAGTTCTACCTTCTCCGCACAACCTTATGTTTCTGGACTCCTTCATCATAATGTCCTTATACAAACTCATATGTTCTGAAGAATAGGGAATGTCATTTATGTCAAAGGAAATTGTTCAAGAAAACGATGGACAGTGAAAGCAAGGCTTGTTACTTGAGCTGAAACTCTGAATTAGAGCTTTCCCCACAACTAACTTATTAATACAGAACTACAGGCAGATACTATAATTACTAAATACATAAAAGGCTATTGCTGTTACTCATTTAGTAACATTCAAATTAGTGTCATCAACCATTGATATTGTCACTGGTGTCTAACTAGTTGTCTGTACAAAATGAAGCAGAACAAAACAACTAAGTTCAAAAAAAAGTAAACTATTTCCATTATATACTTCTTTTATAGTTATAATTTTCTACGTTTCCAGAGATGACAGAGGTAATAAAAATTGACTATTTCAAAAAAAAAAAGCTCATTTAAAACTTTTGTTTATTTTGCTCTTAATCTAACATAATACTCTAAGAATCTACATAATACTACATAAAATATTTGGTGGCTCAAGGGAATAGTGCTTGAGTATGAGTTTTTCTAAGAGTTATTTATTCAAATTTATCATAGGTTCATAACAAATTCTAACTCTTTCCAAGGCTTTTTAGGTCTTTGTATAGCCTGTAGAAAATAAAACATTTGTCCTATAATGATTCCTACTACAGTATATGGATGTGCCTTTAGTGACTTGGATGCCACAAAAAGAGTGGGACTGAGGTATGACTTGTCATGTTCCATTGTGGCTCTAGGCCAAATCAAATATTTATCAGGAATGAACTTCATGCTAATTGTGAATACTTGGTACAGGGCCCTGAGGAAACCCACAATGCCCAGTGACCCTGCCCAGCCCTACCTGGGACCCCTGTCCACGGCTGAGGAAAACTATTGCAACTCAGCCTAGGGTACCCAGACAAGGTCTGAGCCACACTGCAGGAAGATTAGAACCCAGCATCATCTCCTGCTTCTCCTGACTTGCTGGATAACCCTGCATGACCTGGGACCTGAGCCTTCCCCTTGCCTTTGCCTTCTTGTTGTGGACCTGTGGTGGGACCTGTTACTGTCACAGTCACCATCCCGACACTGCTTCTCCTATGCAGGTGGAACAGCATGCCACCAGGGTGAGGTCACTGTCCTGCTTAAGCAAGGAACAGCTTGTTTCAACATCCAGTTTGTCACCCTTTGTGAAGAAACCCTGCTCTGGCTCTTTCCTGACATGAGACACTTATCATATATTGATTGGGTGTTAAACAGATTTTTTTTCCCAACTCATGTCTACTTGCCATTGCTAAAAAGACCTGTACATGTGTGCCCCTTCTAGAGGGGCATGCATTTTCCTTAGGATGCTCTGCCTGGAATTTTGGTATGTGACTTATAATAGTGGGAGAGGAATAGCCTTGAGCATATCAGTGATTACCTTAGTGCATACCATTGACACCAGTAATCTTGGCCTAAAGAGAACCTTTCTAATTTTCTGACACAGGGAGACTTGTGAGGTCCTATCATGAAGACAATCCAAAAACATAACTGTGATCAGTGTTAGGAAACACAGTAGATAAGACAATGACAAAGAACACATAATGATCATTTGACATAGAAGACTAAAGGAAAGGAAAAGGAAAACATGTGGCTTTAGATGTGAACAAGTGTAGAGATAAGATGTGCTAAAGTCTACCTTCTCATTACTTAAAGGAGACTATGCACTGCGAACCATGATGGGGCACATGGTGATTTTGCTTTTCCATAAGCATTCCCTTTGAAGGATAAAAAGAGCCTTTTTTGCAGAGTCAAAGCCCACTCATTCAAAGTACAATTTTATCAAGGAAAATGCTGCTACTTAAATATCTTACATTCTTACAAAATTAATATCAAATTGTTTTCCTTACTTGATCCTTTGCAGCCCCATGCAAGTCTAAGAGACTTCAGTTATGATGGAAAAGTCTGAGCTTTTGGTAAGTCTTTCACTCTGATGTGCACATTTCTGCACACGCCTACTTCATCATAACAGGCATCATAACTATCACAATACTGACCTTAATAAAAAGCCCTTGAGATGAAACACGAGAACTGTTGTAGGAATACTTCTGCAAATATGTGCACAACCACCTGACTACATGATCTATGAGCTCGCTTCATGTAATTCTGAGAGTGAATGTCCTCAACCACCTGCAGCAGTTTTCTAAGGTGATCTGCATTTTGTACCTTCCAGTTTATCAAAAATCACATGCTAGCCAACATACTATCACAATTATCAAACCTCCCAAAGTCCATCCTTTAGCTTGTTATAAACAGCAATGAATGATGTGAAGCTGGAGCAGTGTGAGATGATCTGTTCACACTGTGCTCTTATATACAGCATCTTCATCTGTTGTTGCATGATTTTCTTTAGAACAGTGATAGTGTTAATATGTAGGAAAAAAACTGAACTATTTAGTCACTTAACAAAAACCTTTAAAATTCCAAGATAAAGCAGTCTAGCAATGCAGACAAAACTTGCAAAAAAAGAAAACAGTATAAAAGAAGGGAAAGCACAAAGTCATCTGATCTGCCTTGCCAGTCCTCTAAGTAAGATATAGAAAAATTATTAAAATCTAATATTGAAGGGAATTGATGTTTTTACTGTGACATTTACAGGGATTTTCAATTTCATAGGTCAAGTTATGAAAGCAATCTCTGGAGAATGAGAATTTTGATATAAGAGAAAAGTTCTCATTCCTTTTAATACATCATCTTTTTCAATTTTTTTTGTTGTTGTTGTCTCTAGACCAACTTTTCAGGTAAGTCTTAAATATATATCCTTCCTCCTTCCCCTCCTCATCCCCACAACAAATCATAAGTGATAACGTAAGGTCTTGACCTCATAGAATCACAAGATGGCTGGAGTTGGAAGAAGGTCAGGTCTAACCCCCTCTGTTCAAGGGAGACCCAGTTTCCCAGGATCATGTCCAGATGGCTTTTGAATAGCTTTAAGGATAGAGACTGCACAGTGTCCCTGCACAGTTTATACCAGTGCTATAACAAGACTATATTTTTTAAGAAATCTTCCTTGTATGTTGATTTTAATTCCACAAAAGAAAAAAAAGAAGGAATTGTATGGCTCTTAGCAAAAATTATGTTGACCAAGTCTACAATGTTCATCTAGTACAACTGACTCACAATTTAAAGGCTGAACAAAAGTTAAAGCACTTTGTTAAGGCCATTGTCCAGATGCCACTTAAACACTGACAGGCTTGGAGCATTGACTACCTCCATAGAAAGCTTCTTCCAGCATTTGACCACTTTCTTGTTAAGGAAATATTTCTTCATATCTAGTCTGAACTTCACTTGATGCAACTTATAACCATTCTCATGAGTCCTGTTGTTGGGACCAGGGAGAAGAGATCAGCACCTCCCTCTCTACTTCCTGTCCTCAGAAAGCTGAGGAGAGAAAGGAAGTCTTTTCTCAGCCTCCTCCTCTCCAAACTAGACAAGCCTAGTGTCCTTAGCTGCTCCTTATACGACATTCCTTACAGCCCTTTCACCACCATCTTGGTTGCCCTCCTCAGGACACATTCTAGAACCGTCACATCCTTCTTAAATTGTGGGGGCTAGAATTTCACACTGCACTCCACTGTAAGTGTCAAGTCTTTGATGTAAGTTACTTCAGCAAATCTACTGTGTCAATCCAAGATACTGAAATCATACCATCTTTATTTGTCAGTAAAATCATATCTTTCTTACTGTCTACCTATTCATATCTGAGCTCAATTAAGTTTTCAGCCTATTTTTTCTCTACAGTATCAAATCCATTCTCAGCAAATGCACTCACTTTTGTCATGTCCTGACATCTAAAATCTGACTACAGGTGATATTTCAGTGAAAGATACTAATCTATCACTACAACTGAAGAAGCCATCTGTTCTCCATCTATCCTGAATTTATTTGGCAATTAATGACCTCCTGCTCTATGCATGCAGAAGCACACCTACTGATACACACATGAAAAACAAAATGGAGCAAGTGTCTTTAGATATTACGTCATGACTATTTTTCTTTAGGTATATATTATGAATTATTTGCTTCCTTAAGAATTTAAGTATCTTTAGTAGGATTAGTGCATACATTGATTCATATTTGTTTTTTGCAGACACAAACAGCTAAATACTTTTCTCACCTCCTTTGTTGTGGTTGGAGAAATCTATAGCCTTAAAATCAGAAGGGTATCTGAGGGTCTGAGTTCAGCCTCAGAGAAAGCAGTCGTATGGTACACGTCCCTCTGCTAATCATTATGCCGTGATCTCTGCTTTCACTGACCACTCAACTCTAGAAAGGGAAATAGACTTCAGGAAGTACAGAGGATGTTGGTGAGACAGAATTGCTTCTCTGGGAGAAACAGGGTGATGTGTGGTGGTTCTAGCAGCTGAGAGTGATGAGAGACAAGAAGGACGGTGACCACTGTGTGGATTTTGTAACAGCAGTGACCAGACAACTGCCTGGCTGTAAGCAGCTAAAATGATGCCGTGAAGAGGAAGCCAGCAAGGGTCCTGAGGATGAACTTCAACATAAGTCCTGAAAAGACTTCTGTGAAAAATGTTGTTCTGTCATTCAATAGATAAAGATATTTAAATCTTAGATGTGGAAGTTCATTGGCTATAGAACTAAATTATTGTTAGTAGTTTATGTTTTCGCAGTTGTTATCTTTGTCTGTTGTCGCCATAGAGTCATAGAATGATAGAGTGGCTTGGATTGAAAGGAACCATTCAACAACATCTAGTCCAATCCTCCTACCATGGACAGGGAGATTCTTCACTAAATCAAGGTGCCCAAAGCCATGTCCAATCTGCCCTTGAACACTTCAAGCGATGGGGCATTCACAATTTTTCAGGACAATTTGTTCCTGTGTCTCACCACCCTCCTTACGAATTATTTCCTCCTTATGCTCAACCAAAATCTAGAATTTTTCAGTTTAAAACAATTACCTCTTGTCCTGTCACCTCAGGCCTTGGAAAAAGGTCTTCATCTTTCTTAAAAGTTATCTTTAGGTATTTCTTTCTTTCTCACTCTTATTTCCTCTTTCTCTTCTTCCCTCACTCTCTCCTTCCTTTCCTTCCTTCCTTCCCACTTCTTAACTATATGTGTTTATAAATCAATGCTCCAGGCCTGAGAACAAGTGATTTAGCCTGTTCAGATGAAAATATTATGTAAAAATGTGCATTTCTTATGATTAATTTCAGAATATCAGTTTCACTAAGATGGCTATATCTGTACACTACTCTCAGAAAGTATAACTAGAAACTTTTTCATGGAAAATGAAAAGAGATTTTCAAACTTTTATCAGTCTGAATGAAAAGGTTTTGAGTGTTACAGGTTTTGAAGTGAATTAATTTTCATTAGAAAGATTATTTTTCAGAAGAAAACAAACTAAAACCCCCACATATACAATGCACATTCTCACTTACCTATTCTTACACATAACAGAATAGGTGAAAACTATAAATAATAGCTAAAATGACATAATCCTACAGCAAAACATTTTATAGCTTTTTTCTTATATGAAGAGAAGAATAAAACTCTGAGAGTTGATTCTGTCTCCTCTGACTATGTAGGACAAAATTTATAATTCTGGTTTTTATATTTACAAAATATTAGGTATAGCCTGTATCCTTATAATGCATTTTTCTCTTACAATAAAGAGAAATAAATAAAAAAAAAGAAATTGAATAACTTCACCTTGATAAGCTCTGATCAACCAGCCGGGGCAGAAGTCTGACCATATCTAATATGTAATATCAGACATCTAGACAGTTGGATACAGTTTAGAAACAGGGGTAAATATTGTTTTCTGAACCACACTGATCAAAATTTTTTGAAAGATCCTCTCAGTGAAGAGTACATTGAAATGTTGTTATACCTCCTATCACTGCTTCAGAAACAAGTCTGACTTCCCTTCTAATTGACACAGCACCACCAAAGAAGTCGGGGCCAGCTAAATTGTTGGTATAAAACTTCTCTGAAGCCAACAAGGATACACCACTAAGATATTTCACTTGCAGGTGAAACCCTGTCTTTTGTTAGTGCTGAGAAAATCCCACAAAAGTTAGCTAGGTTGCTCAGCTATTACTGAAGTAGACTAGTTTTCCTTGTTTGATATTTTAGACAACAGTATTAGAAAAATAAAGAACAAGAAATCAAAATGTTCATTAACATGATACACAAACTCCCAAATAATATTTAGGGGATTTTATTTAGATCACAGATGACCATTCTTCCAGTAAAAATGAACTAAAATCAACCTGTATTATTTGAGTATTATTTAATAATATTTAGCAATCACTAAGCCTTAATTTGTATGGTAGCAGTGTAATAGAAGGAAATCCTCTAAAGAGATTTGTACATGCTGCAGTCATTTCTATAAATCATACTTAACATTTTGCAAGATGGCCTCTAAGGTTTAAATTTTGCTGCACATTTAAACACCTACATAAATTGGAATTCTAAAATCAGACGATTATACCATAACCACCTCTAAATCTGAAAAATTCTGTACTTAGATGTTCAAGCCATGTGGTTAGAGATTCATTAACACTTGATAAGTAGTAACTGAGAAATCACTAAAGCTCTTCTGCTTCTTAAAGTTTGTAGGAAGTTTAAATATTCTACTGAATCATGCAATATTTGTCAAAGCATGTATTTCTTAATCCTGCTTGTAAAGATTTTAATATCACAGGAGCATATTCACACCCAAATACATATCTGAACACAAGATTCTCCTGACTTCATAGTGAAAGACAAGGAAAAACTATTAGCAGAGATGGAAATAGTAACTCTAGAACAATATGTTTCTCCAAACAGCTATTAAGACATATCATAGCTGCATGCACAACAGGAGAGAAAGCCATCTTACAGTGTAATCAAATTATAGGACCACACAGCTGTTTCTGTCAGGACCAACAACTGCAACCTACAATCTGGATATTTTCCATTCATGATACGTAAAGCTATGCCAAGGTATTTCCCAGTTGTTTTGGTAGAATGACTAATCAGAGATTAGCCTCTATCATTTAAAATGTTAATATGCTAGAGCAATAGCCAAAAAGTCATGCAGACTTAAACGTGTGTTTCCTGCATTATCTCACTTTAGAGGGTTAATTACTTTGTTGTTCTTAATATAGAACTGCATTCAGTTGCTAAGGAAACCAATCATTTCTTTATATCTACAAGTACTTGAATCATGTTTTGGTTTCTTTGTTTCTGGGGATGTTTTCTGAGAGGTTTTGGTGGTGTTGCTGCTGTTGGTTTTCATGAATGTTAAATCAGAGAAGAAGAAATAATACCAAGGATTAAAAATGGAAAATGCAGGCTGACCTAGTAAAGGCCAGATTTGTAGTGGTGAGGCATAACAGTGCATTGTCTGTGGGCAAATCAGCTGTAGGCTCTGCCTTTAATTGTTTCCTGCCAGAAATGAGCCCTGAAATGGGTACTAGTTCACCTTCAATCAGCTCAAGCTACTCTGCCCACTGACCACAATCAATCACATTTCCTCTCAGATTCTTCTTCAAATATGATAAAAGTATATATATCGTGGTGGAAAACATTCAAATCAACTCCAACTGCAGCACATCTGCAACCAGGGAACCTGAATATAGAGAACAGTGCTGCTACACCCACTCTGGTAACATTACACTCTGGTGCAAATTACCTGAAACTCAGAAATAGTCCATAACAAGGTACTCTATTGCATACAACTAAATCATCTCAAGAGAATGCACAGCAGGCTACTAACCAGAGAGATCTGATTCAGCTGAGGAACTGTTTTAATACCGAGAGGAAAATTAAGAGAAGGGACAGGTGGAAAGAAAGGAATCCGTTTGAAGAACACTCCACTGAAAGTTGATCCTGGAAATAGAAAATTTAGAGGAGATATAATATTTTACATTATTTTGAGCCAATTTTAATTCTTTGATATCTTTTATGTTGCAGTGCTTGAAGTATTATATTACCCACTTTTCCACAAGGTAAAGAATATTATTCAAATTGCAATATATAATAAAATGTGATCATTTTAAGTTTGTTATAATTTTGCCTGGCGAGCTATAACTGGTATTTAGCAGTAAAATTGGCAACTGATTTTAGAATCGCTCCACAAGTGGTTCTAAAACAACTATGCTTATTTCTGTCTCTTACAAGGAACATTATGAATATGCTTAGCCACAGGAACATATATAGCATCAAAAGGGGAGAAGCAGAATTAGAAAAAAAAAAAAAAACAAAACGATCCCCTTACATTTCTTCTGTGGAAGCATTCACAGAATAAGAATTAGATAGGCACATTTAGCCCTTAAACTGCTTTTTAAGACCTTAAAGTTATCAAAAAACTTGTCAGTTTTTTGTCAGTACAGCCCTTTATGTGAATAAGGGTCTGAAGTGATGACATTTTTACAGGCTTACAAGTATGTGCTAGCTTAAGGGGAAACCCATTCAAGACCTCCACTTAACTATTTCTCTGCATATTTCTCCCATTGACACCTTTTTCAACAGCAGTCTCATCTCAGGACTTCTTACTGGGCAACAACCTGAGGATAACCTGGGAGCAAAAAGTGCTGTCCTAAGCACTCACTCTAAGCACCTTAACTGGCACATCACGAGACCAGCAAATACACAAATATAAGAAGAATGAGTTGAGTTCTGTTCGTTGTTCTAAATTAATACAATTTTCATCATATTCATTAACTAGATTATAAGATATTCAGGTTGAAATCCAAATGGCTCTTACAGGAGATGTGGGGATATAGGTCAATGACAAGTCGAGTATGAGTCAGCCATGAGCCCTGGGATCTAAAAGGGCCAGCTGTGCCCTGGGAGACACCCAGCAAAACATCATCAGTTGTTTGAGGAGGGTGACTTTCCTGCTCTACTCCTCAATGGTGTAGTCTCACTTCAGGTACTGTGTGCAGTTTTGGGCATCACAATACAAGAAGGATATAAAACTATTACAGTGTGTTTAAAGGCAGGTGAAAGGCCTAGAGGGTAAGACTTAAGAAGAGCAGCTGAGGTCACTTAGCTTATTCAGCTTAGAGAGAAGAAGGCTGAGTGGATACCTTGTAGCAGTCTCCAGCTTCCTCACAAGTGGAGGTGAAGGTGCTGATCTCCTCTCTCTCTTAAAGAGTGACAGGACTTGAGCAAATGCAATGAAGCTGCATCAGGGAAAGTTCAAACTGGACATTAGGAAAAGTTTCTTCACTGAGAGGGTGATTGGGCACAGCAACAGGCTCCCAAGAGAAGTAGATATGACACTAAACCTGTCAAAGTTCAGGGAGCATCTGAATGATGCTCCTGGTCATATGGTTTGGTTTTAGATAGTTCTGTGAGGAGCAGGGAATTGGAATTGATGATCGCTATAGATATTCTATAACCTGAGATATTCTATGATTCTAAATAATTTCACTTTGTGAAATGGTTAAATCTTTTCAGGGAAAATGAGAAAAAAGACAAATGTAAGACACTAAACAGATTTATCAATTGCAGCTGAAGCTATTTTTTGAAGCTTGGCATTCATGGAAGTTTCTATAAGCTAAATAATATTTTTAGAGGTGAGATTTTTCTAGTAATGTGTGAGTATTTCATAGGGTGTTGCTCAATAAGCAGACTTTTGTGAAACCCGTTTTTAATCATGTAAGATTCATAATTTGTAAGATTTTTCAGAATTATATTCAGAGCTGTTACTTGTAATGAAAGGCTTAGCTTTTAGGAAAATTCTTTGCAGAGCTGCTACAGAGGTTGTCCAGATCTCTCTGGGAACAAATTCCCTCTGGTCTGCTCCATAGCTGCAGTTATGGTGCTCGTGAGAATGATTCCACCCACTCATGATGTTTTCTAAGTATAATATCCATTATAAAGGATATATTTCTTTTTTTCTATGATTTTCTTAAGTTTAATCTAACTTCTCTTTACATTTTGGTAGCTTATTAGGCCTATTAATAATGAATTACACATCAAATGATGTCTTTCATTATTAGCCCTTTTAATGCATTAAAATATTATACAGATCATACATCACAAACACCTGGAATGTACTTCCTTAGTATTTTCTAAACAAGTTTTAGAATAATGTATGATCACAGAATCTTCAGAATGGAAAGGTAAAGGCAAATGAGAAAAGTACAAATATAAAAATCACTCTTAAGAACTTTGCATGTAAAGTCTTTGAAAGTGGATATTGCTATTTTCACTACATAGAAATTTCTCAGATATTCAGGATAGGAAAAAATATAAACATTTCAAATAGATTATGTAATCAAAGGTCAGATTTACTTCTGCATTCTGGATGCTTTGTGTGGCCCCAGTGACACAAAGCAGTCACAAACTCACCTTTAGTAGCTATTTCAAAGATGTTTACAGATGATTTGCAGAATGCTCCCAATGTTCATTTTAGCTGCAAAAATTCTTGAGCAACTACTTTTGACATGGCAGTCACCATTAAGTAATTAATTTGAATCAGCAGCTGCAATGCAATATGAGATTGCACATGCCTACATTCTCATAATTGATGGTTAGATAACTGCAGTAACTCAGCCACCATGGTACAAACTGTGTTGAATGTGATATTTTTTTTGTGGTGAGAATGAATGGAGCTGCTATAGGATCTCAAAGAATTCTTCTGTTTCTGCTTTTTCTTTTATGTGGTAAATGCAATGAGCTTTGTGACTGAGTACTTACTTGGCAAACTGAACCTGTCAGATAATCTCTGAGCTGTTTTTCTTGTTTTAATGTGTATTTTAACACTGAAATAATAAACTGCAGTGACTTTAGATCTGTTTAAAATATCTTCCTTTACTGGAAACCAAACCAAACCAAAAAACTTAAATTAACATGAGTTAATTCCATTGTCAAGAATGGTGGCAGATATCAAGTTGAGAAACAGGTAAATAATATGCATGTTCCTGCCTTTATGCCATCCAGGACAGAGAAATATGGGTTTTCATCCTCCACAAGAAAAGAAAAATGGAAACCTGAAACAATGCCATTCTGTTTACTGCCAAATAGAAAATATTAATTAAAGTAACATGAAAGTCTTCTAATTCCAAATTTACAAAGTGTGTGAGACTTAAATCTGCCATACTGTTTCAACTCTACCATTAGTTCATTTTTCTCCATTTATACATGGGCTAAATGAAGCATCTAGCCCAGCTGTGAATTTCATCGGTTTTTCTGTTCAGGGACTGAACAGTCTTAATTTTATTTAACGTTATTTTTTATTGGATTGACCACAGCCACAGTGGAGAATTGCACTTGCTATTTTACGGAAACTTTGAAAGAAGAGTGTTCCTTGACTTACACCCAATTTACAAATCCAGTCAATAATTCAGACTGGTCAATAGACAAAGCAATTGCCTGCAGCTATTGCAGTCATGATTGAACAGGAAAAGCAAGATCCTTGCTTCAAATAACTGCTATCACTATTTCTAGCAAGTCTGTTACATATGGAATGCATTTTGAAAATTTAATAAACCATCATCCTTCATGTGTAGCTTGACACTTCTGAATTATGGACTCAGAGACTTAAGGCTTGAAAAAGGAAAGGTGAGGTCTGCAAGCCAAATAAGGTTAATGTAGACAATGCATGTATTCACTCAAATATATATAAAGTGTTTGCAGCAGACTGCCTCTGCATTCTGAAGTAAATAATACTTTTGAACCTGTCTGTTCACTCTGATCATTCAAACAAGCAAACATCCAAAAGCCTAATAATAAAAAGCAATAGAAATATATAGCATCAAAACTTAAGATGCTTACAAATACGGAATGAGAACCAGTCCACTTAATCTGGGACCAAAGAGTTTTTCAAAGATCTTCTTGGTTACTTCTTACTTATTTGGGAAACTGAGGTGTTTACATGTAACGTAGCTCCCATTGGACCCAACAGAGCAGGCACAGAGACCCAGAAGATGAGTCACAAGATTTCTGGCAGGATGAACCAAATTACTCCAAGTGAGTCACATGAATCAAGCAACATTGCCATCTTTCAAATTGTTTCCTTTCTTTCCAGACTTCATGCCAAAATTATGCACCTAAATTACCCTCTCAGGCTTCTAAAACATTTAAATGGCTTTTTTTTCATATATCATCTCCAGATAAAATGTCATCTTGTTTCAGGGCTCACTTTCCAACATGAAGTATTTCCTTTTGCCTTTTTGAAAGATTATGCTTATCTCACTGGAGAGCTGGTTTAGCTAGCTGGTGTGTGTTTTTATGTCAGTGGGTGAAATTTTTATCTCTCTGGAGGCATCTTGGTTTTTCGCATGTCACAAGCAGAAAGCATAATAGTCAAGTGCTCTGGACTAGTTTACCTATAAGCTTCAAGCTCTTGGTCCTATCATGGACTCTGTGGCTCACAGCAAGAAATTCTTGTTTTACTCCAGAAAGGTATGAACGAATGTATAAGCAACGTGCACAATTAGAGTGTCAGCAAAAAAGGAAGGGAGTGAGGTGATTAGATTATACTACTGAACTTGTACACAAACCAGGATTAGATTTATCCTCTCATAAATTTAGTCATGTAAGTAAAATGCTTATGACAGGAGTGTCATCATTCCATGCTATGTGGGCATTCAGAGAGGAGAAGCTGACAACTCTGAGAGGATTTTGTCCACTAAAGACTGTCTTACAAGGCTGATCTTTCCCTTCAGATGTGATGCAAGGCTGACAAGTTCTTTTATATTGGCATGTCAGTTTACTCCTTAAACTGTTTGTGGTACGAATATCAGTTCTTCCCAGCATTAGGCTCTTTTTTAAAAAATGTGTTTCATAAAAAATATTCTCTTTTGTCCACTATTTCTACATACTTACTCCTATTTGTGTAATTACATTTTGACCACACTGAAGACAAGGCTCAAAATTCTCAGGAATTCATCGAGACCAAAATTTTGAATTTTATTAACAACATTAAAGCATATTCTGAAGGGTAGTAACATATCATGCCAATAATTTATTCATTGTGATTATGTGATACAGGTTTTTCCACTGAATGCTTGAAATTAATTTACATAGAAAGAAGAAAATTCTTAAAATATATATAGATGTGTCCCAAATAGAAAATTTCACCTTGGGAGTTTCTACATTCCTGAGCTATAAAAAATAGCTGCTGGTTAATTCTGTCCTTCTGGCATGACTCAGTAATAGAGTAATGATGTGCTTGAGATATCATTAAAAGTCTGAGCAATAGTTCTGGAAGTTATTCTCCTATTTAAATAACCTGGAAAAAGAAGCCTTGAAAATCCTTATTTCTTTTTGTACCTCAGTTATAATCTTCTGTAGAAATAACCTGGGAAAAATAAACTGTACCTTTTTTTTACTTTTAAAGTAAAGAATTTCACAATATTCAAGAAGTCTTGGGCCATACTGTATACATCACTATTTTGAATCAGAACTGGTACGTCATCACAACATGCCATGAAGTGTGCTTTCTGTGAGAATTATACTTCAAAATGGAAAACTGATGGGAAAACAGTTTTGAAATTTGTCCACAAGAAATATGAAAGAATAAGAATTCTAGAAAGACATCTACAGACATTTTTATTTTGCATATTTTAAATTTATAGTTATCTGTAGAACTCTGAGTAAGAAATAACCCCTGGCTTAATGTATTAAGAAATTAAATATAATACAAAAAAATATATCATCCATTATCTAAAGAACAGGATAGATCCTCTGTTTTATAACTATAAAGAGAAATACTGAAAATTAGATGTACTTTTTGCAAGTCTATATGCATCTTCCCACCTTAGGAGGAGTCACAGTCACTATTTGGAATTAGACAAAACAAGGGAAAAACCAGTATTTTACTTTTTTATATTGGTCCATTCAAAGGCAAATGGTTTCATCTTCTTTCCCTGAAGAGATACATGAAAGAATGTCACCTTATTCATCAGTTTTTTTGTTAAATCTGGCTGTTAAGCACTAAAAGTCTGTAGCAGTAACCTGAGACCTAGCAGAAAAATGACAACACAAAGTCGAAGAAGACTGTGCTATTTTGTTTTCAATATTAGTTCTCTTATTAATTTAAATTATGTAAACATAAGAAGGAACATGAAAAAATAAATAATTATTTTATGTCAAACATAGAAAGACTAAAAATATTTTTCCTTGCTTTTGGGAGGAGAGGATACAATTATACAACTGCAGACAACCAATTTTAGCAATGAAAAACATGTTTCTCACAGTGTAGGAGCTGCTATAAAATTGAAATATAGGTTTCAAATGGATTCTAAGTTTAACCTAAGAATTTCACCTATCCTCACTCCTTGAGTGGCCACCAAATATTTTTGATTCCTTCAGATATTGATTCCCTCTCGCTTTCATTGTTTGGAATTACAATAAATGTGAAAATGTGAGTCTTGGGAAAAAGTAACAGCTGAACGCTTCCAGAATATTACTAGCATTTGTGCAGACTTCACTGAATATAAGATGAGCTCAAGCTGTCATGCTCTGCAGTATGTTTAGTACCCACAAGACTCTCAGTGTTGTTTGATTTTACTGCAGTTAATAATAAGGGAATTTATTCTAACATTGCTGAGGTTTTGGGTTGTTTTTTGGGTTTAATTCTTTGGGGATTTTTTTGTTTGCTTTGTGAGTTTTTTTCCCCTCGAGTATGTACATTAGTTTTGTTCTGAGGTGGGCAGAAAAAAAATAAAAAAGCTTAATATTGCTTAGGTGAAAGTGCATTAGAAGGCAATAGTCAGAAATAAAAAATGCAATGAAAGTCTAACCTGAATTACAAGTATATTACTCACTTTTCCTTGGTAATAAATAGTAAATTCCTGAATCTGTCCAGTTTATGGTGGGCCCAGATTCCTGTTATCAACTCTGTTGATAACAGAGTTATCAGTTATCAGTTCGTCTGACATTTGATCCTCTTTTGAATGAACATTTTAACACAAATTTTTGCTTACTCAGTATCTCTGACTACTCTTAGTAGTAAATGGGTTTTGATCATGAAAGAGGAAGCAACCAGTATCTCAAAAGTTAAGCAATGCCCCAGCCCTCCTAGCCAGGTCTGGTAAACCTTATAAATATTATCAGCAAATAAAGGCTCTTCCTGCCTACTCAGCTCATCATGCCTAAATTGTAGTATAGTCTGGAGGTTTTAGAGCTCATTCCAAGCCACAGTGTCATAACAAAGACACCCGTAGGGTTCTCCACTTGGCAGAATAACTAATTTAGACGAGGAAAAAGTCTTTGAACATAATTTTCTGCTGGAGCCTCAAGCTACCAGTCAACCTGGTGGTTGGTTTCTACGCTCTCGAAGTGAGCAGCTGTGCTGCAAATAAAAGTTGAACTATTTATTGATCCCCAAGTAATATTCCACTCCCACTTTTTGTACTTTTGTGATTGAATAAAAATGTAGTCGTACAGGACCATAGGTCACTGAAAATATTTTCATTCCAATAACACAAGTACAATATATTTTCAGAGTTACAGATAAATATCTGCTGTAATATCTACTAAATATCTACATAATCAGATATTTAAATACCTGAATTCATAGAGCAGCTGGACAGATCTCTCATTAAATACAGTATTTCCCAAGATGTTTTATGAAACATTATTCTCTTTGGTGCCAATGGCATATCAAAACCTTTGAAAAACTATTTGTAACCATGCAATTAACCCCAAAGAAATGTTATGGGACAAAGCAGTAAAAAAAAAAAAGCATAGCTTTATTAAGTGATTATGACTAATGCAGGCTCATTACAAATGTGTTCAAGGAGCTGAATAGTATAAACACCAAAAAATGAGGAGATCCCCATTAAGTGAATACCAATCACTTTTGGAAAGACTAGTTTTTATAGTAAGAAGTGTACTATTTCACAACCTAGATGAAAGCTTTTTAAAATGCTCATTATGCACACTGTGTTGTTGACCTTTGTTCTGACAACTGTCTAAGCATTTACATTAGTTAATATATTCTTACATTTGCCTCAGTGGTAATTACAATAAACTAATTATGTTCACTAAGTAACTACTGTTTATTTTCTGCTTGAGTTTTTTATTGTTGCAGTAGAAGCTCAACATTAAGAAAAGATGAAAATTAAGTAAGATTTAGGCTAAATACAAGGAATCAAAAGAAACTGGCCACAATTATATAACTATGTAGTAGGAGCTACAGTCCTGTACCACATTTTAAATACAAGGAAAATCAACAGTCTGACTTTCAGGTTTGCTTCTGATCTATTAAATTTTTAACAGACAACAGAGCTTAAAGATTCTTAACACCTTTCAACATCACTCTGCTTTTACTTGGGTGCCCAGATAAAGATTAAGGAACGCAACTTCAGGCATCCTGCCGTGACAATTTTCACTTCTGTCCTTTTTACTCTCTCCTGTTATACCTAATGCCAGCAAAAACCTGGAGGAAATATAACAATTTAATAAAGATAAACTACAGAAAAAAGAAGTTGCTCAGAATTCCAGCTGGGTTTTCCACTTTGCTGGTAATTATCATAAGTGCCTCCCCACAACTGGAAATTAGAAGAGAAACTGCTGTTATTGTCACTTCCCTGCTCTCTATGTTGCTTTTTTTATCCACAGTAGCCCCATAAACAAGTTATCCAAAACCAACAAGCTGTGAGGTTCAGCTACTGTGCACTCATTTCAAAAGCACTTTGAACACAACAGTACCCACGCTCTCCTTTTCCTCTCAGCTATTAACTGCTCTGCCACTACATAACATACCAAAGGAAAAATGGTATTTCACAGAAGTGGGGACACCAAAAATAAAATTAAGAAAAAAAGAGATCAAAGAAACAATGAAATATTGCTGCAAAAGTGTGTGGAGCTCTGGCTAGTTGAACGTTGCATAGGTTCCTGTTAACACATTAGAGTTTCTTATTGTCCCACATGCTGGAAATCTGTACAAAGTTCACCATTCTCATATGCCAACTCATTGGCAGTAATGACCTGGACAGACAGAAAGGGATGAACAATGGATCAGTTTGCTGCCCAGCTATGGCAATACACAGCTTGTACAAAAATAAATAATCTTATAAACGTAAGTATCATCTAGCATTCAGTACTAGAAAGGATATCTAATGTCTTATAAATTAATTTAAAATGACCAATTTATTTTTAAGCAGATGAATCTCTTTGGTTAGACCAAGAGAAAATGATATTATAAATAATTATTAATCAATTTAAAAGTGAATTATAGGCATGAGCCTTTTTAGGAAAGCATGAAAAATAGTCAGTATTTTCTAATAAACATTGATTCTTTTTACAGGCAAAATTTGAATTGTTTGAGGGGAGGTCAAAAACCACAAATGCAGGAAGTGCAGTTCTGCAAACATAACGAATCCACATTTTAGCAAAGCATTTGGTAAGGATTCTTGTGAAATATTACTCTGAAAAATCAAATTTCCTTGGATACGAACCGTATGATATAGCATGAAAATAGCTCAATAGCCATAAACAGTAGTTAATGATGAACGACAACTTATCAGATAGGGAGAGATGTCTAGGGGCATACTAGTGTAGAAGATTTCAGCCTCCTTCTTTATCTCACATCTTCATTAATAATTTAAAGGGAGTTCAAATATCACATTAATGAAACTCACAGATGATGTTAAATTGAGATGTGATGCAAACAGAGAGAATGACAAAGAATAAAATAATAGGGCACTAGTCATGAATCCACATAAATAGTAAGTATCTCACACTTCCTCTGATTTCACCAGGCTAAAGTTTGTTTTGTACTCTACATTCTACACAAGTTTCTTGAAACTTATTTCCCTACTTCTAAATCGGTCCTAAATGACTTTTCATTGTCATCAGAGAATAATCACTAAGAAATACAATGGCATTTTTTGCATAACCAGAAACAAATTTATGGGAAAGAAGATAGGTATCAGTATAGGTATCTATATAAAGAACATTTTAACAAATTACTTGTTGTGCATTTAATATGTTTAAATATGAAATAAAACAAAGAAATTGTCATATAATAATACATTTTACATGAAATATATTCTATATAATTAGCAGTACAAAAAATGCTGGAATTACAGGGAAGAAAAACCCAACTCATTCACTCCTGTTCTTTGCACATTGGAAGATTAGAAGTAACTTAAATTTATTTACTTATGACTGAAACATTTGATGTATTACCATCTGATACTACACTTCATATTCAGTTTCCTCATTTAGGCTGGATTTTTATCTCCTAGTGACACACAGTGATATATTTCTCCTCTGTCTAGAACTGCCTTTGCACCCATGTAGAGCTATTGCCTTCAGTCAGGTTTGCTGGGGAAGCAAAATCACTTTTTTTTTTTTGCCTCTTTCTTCCTTTCCCATGAGGATCATATTGCAGGTATTGTGATCTTACAATACCAGATCAGTGTTGCTGTTGAAATCAAATGCCATTCTTAACTAACAGAACACAAGTACTGAAGATTATACAAAGAAAACTAAATTCCAACAGAACTATTTTCCTTTGTGAATGTTTAAATTTATTGGTGTTCTCTAAACGTAGATTTTGGGTTTGTTAGATTAATTAAGATTGTTTTGCTGTTTGTTTAGCGTATTCTCATACTTTACTCAAGTAAAATGTGTTACACACTTTCTGTCTTTACTCTACTCTTGAAAATTTTCCACTCATACAGAATTAGAATTATTTTGCTACATGGAAATCTTTCAAATGTTAATAAATCTTTTTGGCTTTAGAATAAAAGCAACAAAGAAATATTTCTGTAAAAAGTCTTAGTTATATTCTTCCACTGATTGTGTTTGCTTTAAATTTTGTGAACTTCAAGGATTCTGAAGGGTGGAAAATTACTAAAATAGAAGGAAGATGTCTAAAATAAGGAACTTAATTAATCTTAAATTCTTGAAAGGCTTTACACTTTTCCAAAACTTCTATAAAAGTCAAACCTCCTGTATCCTTGTTTGCAGAATCAGCAGGGCAGGTGTGTCCTTCATACTCTAGAAGGACTTATTGTATGGAGGTGGGACCATCACTGTCCTGAAACTGTTCACAACAGGAATTATCCTAGCGTTCTACTTGATAATTTTGGACAGCTGATAATAGCTATCATACGCTTTTGAAAATTGTTTAAATTCACATGTCATCATGGACTGTGTTAGTTCCTCTCTAGACATTAAGAAATATGCCGCCCTATAAAAGCAGCTTTTCATGCAGTTATAAGCAGGATTCCTACCAAGTATCCCTCTTCAAATGTATGAAGAAGTAAGAAGTATCATAAAATGATGCGTGACTATAAATGGAGATAATAAAAAGTTTTTCAAAGTTCATCCTTTTTTATTATCAGACAATTATGAGTGTAGGGGATTAGTCAGATAGGCCCGATTATACAATTTCCAAACGTTCTTTTGCAGGAACAGACGTAGCATACACATTAATAAGATATACTGCATATATAGCTTCTAGTTTACATGCTTTTGTTATAAATAGAATGTCATGTCTTAGGGGACAGCAAGATGGCATTTATGTTACTAGCAATAAAATGCAGGAACAGAAAGAATGAACATTTATTGGCTTGCACTTTCACTATCTCAACACTTTTTAAAATCTGAATGTTGCCTCAATACCAGCAACTATCAGCTGAAATTAAGGACTCAGAAATCCCTATAGATTATAACATTACTTTGTTACAAAAACAATTTACATCTCAATTCTTAGGCCACTCAAGAGTCTCAGATCCCTCATTACTGAAAGTTAAAACATGTAAAATGGGACCTTACATTTTAAACTACATGATGGTTTTAAAGTTTGTTAGATTTGTCATTATGGTGATGGACAAGTATAACTGTCATGCAAGGTATATTTTAACATGAATAAAGTACACTTTAAACTTGACTACGTTTCATCAAGAAATAGAAGGAAATATGACAGTTGATCTTGCAAAGATGCAGTTTTAATGTTGTAAGTATCTTTATTTTTTCTACATAACCTAAATTGATAAAATAGTGACAATAAATAAGAACTTAACTAAATAATCTTTTCTAATTGCTGTCATCACATATTCTAGAACACAAATATAGTTGAACACACTCCTAGTAATACTAACTCTACTTGTTATTCCTACTGTAGGCCACGTTGAAAAGTTTACTTGACCTTGGCTTTGCATTTTGCACTAATATTCTTATACAAATCACTAGCTTGGAAAATATGACAAGACTGGTACAAACTCTGGAGTTTTGTTTTTTTGGGTTTTTTTATTTCTAAAATATTTTATACTCAGGAATAATAAAAAACACTCCACTAAAAGCAAAATAATACTTTAAATACAGATTATTAAGATTGCAAAGTCAAATATTAAAAGCTAGGTAATATTCAAGTTAAATTTATCTTAAATTGGTGTTATCAATTCTATATGTTCTGATAAATTTAGCTGCATACAGTAAGCTACTGACTTAGGTAAAATATGTAATATGGGAATGACTACAGTAAATTTGACCAACGATCCATCTATCTTAAACTTTTTTATCTGACCATGATCATTTATTAATATCTAAAGAGGAGTGTAAGACTAGTATTTTCCTCTAATATTCCTGCAGTTTTGAGCATTTTTTCTTTTTGCTACCACTTCCTCAATTAAAACCAGCATCTTTGTATTTGAAACACAAAAACTTTCCCCATCCAAAATCTTCTATGAAAACTAATCACATCATCAAAATGTGTGTCCTTTTGTTTGTGTTTGTACCTGTTCTTTTGAACATTGTTATGGTTTTAATTCAAATTTTTTACATGTATTATGGCAGGTAAAGTCAAAGACCGTGAAGTGCAATTCCTGACCCATCAAAATAAATGAAACAGTTGTCGTATCTCTGCCCTCACTGGTGGGGATTGATGTATTAGGATGATATGAAATAGATGCAGGTAGAACTAATGTGGAAAAAAAAAAGTGTTAGAAGAATGGCCATATTCCATCTGTGACAATTTCAAAATGATTACTTGGGTCTTGATGCTGCCATATGTAAAACATCTCACTTAACACCTGAATCAAAGGAATGAAAGATAAGAGATTCTCCTAATCAACAGTAGTCCAAGCTTAATTAGTTCTTACGTTTTAGCCAAGAAAACATGGACTTTGTTTTTAATTTTACTCCATGATCAGGAAAAACACTGAAGTACATACTCAGTTTTTAACATTAAACGGCTCATTACACAACTGTAATATTAGAGAAGTTCTTAGGGATTTTGCTGGTCCTAACTTTTTTTTGCTTCGATGTTTCCTACACACATAATGAATTTCTAACCCCTAGGATCCTTCTATTCTCCACTGAACTGTAAGCTTGAAGTTCAAGTCTACTAGAAGGTCTATTTATTAGCACTCAGCCTAGCAGTATCATACTGGCATCATGTTGATTTTCTCAGAGCGAACACTTAGTTTTAATAGCTACTGAGATGTTTGGGAATTTCTTGAAAGCTAGAGCTAGAGTGTTTTAGAAATATTGCTTTCCCTGTAATGGTGTTCTTTTATTTTAATTTTGTTTCTTTTTTTTTTCCGTGGTGAAGAAAATATTACTGCAAAAGCTCTTCTAACAAAAACATTCACTTTATTTTTATTGATTTCTTTTCAACAAATGGCTAAGAAGTCACTTTTGATAAAACACTTAGTAAGGTCAAATGAATCGAGTGGACTTTGGACAGAATGATGGAGGTCACTTCAGGTTGCTTTTGAAATTATTAAATTCATGACAGTACCATTGACTTTTATTTATAATTAATATACATATACATAAAGCGACATAACAAAATAGTCTAAAGTATCATGAACACATCTTGCTGTAAGACCCCAAGCTTGGCCCACAAGCTCATTGAGGAGGTTTTACACAAAAAGACCCCAAAATCCACATGACGGATTTATTAAAAGGACCTTTGGTTCTTTTATACCTTGAGGGCACGCACAGGAAAAATGCCACAGCAATTCTTTGAGGTCAAAATAACACACTTTTACTGAAAAACTTTGGAAAATAAGGGCATTTGGCAGAAGTTTAAAACAAGTATTCAGTCACCATAAAGCATTTCACAAAGCATTGACAGCAAATTCCAGCCCATCCAGGTTTAAGCTACCCAAATATCAAGAAGAGGAAATTAGGAGAAGAGGAAGAAGTAAAGAAGAGATGTAGAGATAGACGAAGAGAGAATTATAGCTGCTGCCTTAGATCCAGCATAGAACCAGCTGCCAAAAATCCAAGAACAGTAGGGCCTCTCACACTTGCCATCAGACATAGAAAACTCTCCCCGATTTTCCTAAAAATGTTGATGTGTTTCATGGCAATATTCGCCCTGATGAAAAATTTTACAGATGAATATTTTTCCTCAAAAAAAAGCTTCACTTTTTAATTTTATAGTCTGGAAATGGATTGCAAGGAACAATCTCTTTTTTAAAGACAGGTATTAATGTAAATTATGCAAGCATATCACATTTAATACACAGTTTTCAAATTTATATTAAATGAACTTAAGAATAAAGTATTTCCATTAAAACTGGGAAAGACTGAGAGATTTTTCATTGTAATAGGTCATTGCAATTCACTACATGAAGGGAACAACTGTAAACTGGAAATACAGAAGGTCCCTGAAGCATTGAGGTCTTTGTTCAGTAAGGACCAGAGTTTTCCATTTTCTTCCTGCAGCTCTTTTTTTTATGACACTACTGACGGACAGCAAGGAAAACACAGTACTATAAGAAGGTATTTGACACAAAAAGAAACATAAAATCTGTGCAGGATCAGCGATTTGCTCCTCAGGTCTAGAGCGTAAATTCTTGAAAAGATTCCTGTTTTTAACAGCTATAGACGTTTCTCTTTAATGTATTAATCTGAAGGCCAAGAATCCTTTGGAATTATAAATAAAATAAACTCATATAATTAACTGTATCTTCAGAATTACATGCTTTCTTACTAATACAAACTAGACTTAATTACTCTAGAATTTAGAGGATTCAAGTCCAGGTAGTCATGTAATACAAAATGTATATTTTATTTACCTGATAGTCATAATGAAATCTTAATCTCCTTTGGTGTGCTCAAAAGATCCTTTAGGTGTCTGTAGTCCTTATATAAAACTGGGACATAGTTTTGTCCATAGGTGTTTCAACAGGATATATACAATATCATTCATGGTAGTTGAGCAGTTTTGTAACCTTTACAAGGTGTTTGCCACACAGTTAAACAGGAAATTATGTTCCTTTCCAAATCCCAGCAGCATTCATGGAGTTGAAGAGACTTTTCTTCACTCAGTATTCAGAATCTCCCTTCAAAAGAATGACTAAGCAGCTACTAAAGAAAAAGACATTACACCATTTCCTTTTTTTTTTTTTTAATACTACTTAAAGAATTTTTGCAGGAAAAGAAAAAAGAGAGAGTTCAGTATACTCCTGAATCTGAAGACTTCCAGACTGTCATCTTTCACTTGACAGAAGAGTGTCCTAGTCACTGGACACATCTCTTTACCCTACATTTGTTATGACTGACAATTTTAAATGTTGAATTTGGGACAGTCTCAGACAGATAAATTACTCTTATTTAGACATATCAGAGTTGTTCAGGTACAGGTCAAACACTTGGTAGATGATCAGCAGCCTTTGGTATGAGAGATATTACGTTCACCTGATTTATTGGTCTGTGCAGAACAATCCTTTTTTGACATTCCAACACTGTCAACATTTAGAAATGCTGCCAGACACAATGGGACTACTGGAAAAAATAGGCTTAACTACTTAATCAAATGAGGCTGGGATTTTTAAAGTGCAGACATCTCATAGAGAATACGTGGTAATACCACCTACAGAATACTGGAACACACTGGAAAAAAAAAATGACTAACAGCCTACAGGACTGTGATTCTCAGTGATACACAACAGCTTTTTCGGTTAAGCATGACACTCTTCCTTGTTTAAGTAAGCACAGCAGCTTCAGATCATCTGGAATGCCTTACTTTAAACACATATAAACCCATTGCTCTCCCTTCTTTTATTAAGCTTGGTATCTATGTGCCGCGCAATTCAGTTTTAAATTAAGGTTCAGGAAAACGTCTAGCAGATTAGCAACCCTGTTTTTAGTGGTTGGGTTTGAATTTTTAGTGTTCTCAGTAGGAACTAAATTAAATACTGAAAATAGAAATGAAGCTAGAAGGAGGGACTAGAATGAGACTTCTAATAACTTAGCAAAGTAATGCTCACCACCTGTTCATTCCTCTTCCATCCCTATGTATGTAGGACTGAAGTCTGCATAGCAGCACAGAAGAAAAAAGTAAGGTGAGGACATAGTTTCAGAAAGAAAGTGAAAAAATTTTTTGCATCTGTGCTGAATCCTACCTAAATGGTAATCTACTGATTGGAGTCTTCTTTCTAAATTGTTGAAAAGGGAGTCCTGGATTCTCCTCAGTCTAGAAAGAGTAGCATATGTAGTTCTGAATGACAGTATCTTTTTTAGTCATCTTCTATAATAGAAATAAATCCTCATTGGGATGCTTAGTCCTGGCAGTGTCCTTCAGAACCCATCAGACCTACATCTGCAGTCTCAGTGTGATAGAGTATTCCCACACCAGTCAGTCTTATCTTCACACCCTAAGGGATGTGGGCAGGAATTAAACAGCTAAACCTCTAAAAGAAGAAAAATTCTGCATATGCATGCAATTTTGGACTACAAATGTGTTTGTGCAGATAAACAGCAAAAACTGAATAAAGTTGACTTTTTTTCCATTTTTTTTTTTTTTGCTTTTAAACTTAGATGTCAAAATTCTTCAGTTGTATTTCAGACTCTTATCTGGTCTTCTGGATTTGAACATCATTTATTATGCCAGACTAGCTTCTGCAGCAATAAGAAACATTACACTTCCTGCTTACCAGTTTGCAGAATTTTTCTGTATCATTCATATAAGCATTGATTATTTATTCTCTGAAATTTTATTTCATATTTTTACATATGTTTATTTTTTGAATAGAAAACATATTTTGGCAAATGAATTATTACCAATAAAGTAATATTTGTTTCTTCTTCTTTTGTTGCTTAAGAGAAACTTCTTTTTTTTTCCCAAAGTAATCAGGTTTTCCAGGGTTTGACCTTTCTTTCCTCCAGCTTGATAACAAGGAATAGAGAGCTCTTTACACCAGGTATTTGAGAACAAATCACACATTGCTGCTCTTCACTAGTCAGACCCGACTTATTCTCAGGAAGCTACACCAGGGTAGCTGTGGAAGAAGTGCAAAGAGAGGTGTGATTACAGAAAACTGAAGCTAGTTTTGAGTCAATTCAAACAAGGAAACAAGCTGAATGACTGAAAAGATGATATCAAAATGTGGTCATGTATCTTTGCTGTGACTCATAGGTCTTTCCTGTCATTCAGAAGAAAACTATGTGACTGGACCAAGGATGGTGTATACCAAGATAGCCATGGTTGTTCTGGAGCAGATTATAATAATTATTGTCAAAACTACTAGGAACAGTTGTTCACTTGTCTTTGAATAAATCTTGTCTACCTGCAGGAATAAAGCTCTATATGCTAGTTTTCAATATTTAAAGCAACAAGGAGTAAAAATATTAAAAACAAATAAACAAACAAACAAATAAAAACTACTTCTTAAAAAAATTGAAAATTAAATATTCAATTTGTTCATTCTTTTATGAAGAATGTGATTTGAATAAAGAAGTAAACAACTATTATTTTTTTTCAAGAATTCATGTATGATTCTTAAACTTTCAGGGAGATTGGATCCAAAATAGAAACATATACTTGTTAGTTTCTTACTTAATTCAGTTCCATAGCACAAAGAAAATAAATCTTAATTTCTGATTTACTTTCAGTTTAACACACTTAGTGATCATCCATAAAATAAATGTGCTTTCTCAAAAACAAAACAAAACAAAAACAAAACCAACAAACAAGCAAAAAAACCCACAAAAAAACAAACAAACAAACAACCAAAAAAACAACCAAAAAAAAACCATGCAGAAAACAACCCAAGCCATAAGCAAACTATGTAATATCCAGGTAATGCAAATCTCATATCTTCTATTTAGAATCTTTACAAGGGCTGATAAGATTATATTGCAATAATCATGCACATTCAATATCTGAAAAAATTCAATGTTCTTTGTTATTAATATAACTTCAGCTGTTTGTGAAGAGGTTTGTTAGGACTGTTTGACCACTTCACTTTGATGGAGATATACCTGATTTCTACTGAAAGAAGTACTAAAAGAATAACATTCATGGTGAAAAATTGTTAAAAGCAATTACAAAGGTTGTGTTTTTTTGGTTTTTTTTAAACATCTTTATGGGTTTTAGGTTTTTTTGTAAGACAAAAAAACCCAAAAACCTACAAGTATTTTAGTTTCTTGATTTTTTAATCCTTGAAACTCCACAATTCTTAGAGAGATATTCTATTTTAAAAGTTACTCGTTATTACTTAACTCAGTCTTTCATAATGGAAGTTTTATTTGAGAAGATAGATAAAATTGTTTGATACAATATATATTATCTCTTTGTTCTAAGGTGCATTGTGATATGTGAACAGCCTTAAGCAAAGTTCCTAAATTGTGTATTTTTCAAGTCATAATTACTTCTAAGAATTAAGGTTCAAATAGACTTCAGTGTAATCCAAAGTGACCCATAATAATATTATCTGCATTTCAAACTGTGAGATAGCTGCTTACATTAAAACTAAAAATGAGGCTTATTTTCTTTACTCACAATTATTTGCTAGTGTGCAAAAAAATTTTTTGAGAAAGAGCATGATGTTAAGCAGTTATTTAATGTGAAGGATAAGATTTTCAGTGACAACTAAGAAAACTTAGCAGTAGAAAAGGACTTGGGGATCTTGGTCAGCAGCTGCCTGAATGTGAGCCAGCAGGATGCCCAACTGGCCAAGAAGGGCAATGGCATTCTGGCCTATTTCAGAAATAGTGTGCCCAGCAGGACCAGGGCTATGATCACATGATTATCCCCCTGTACTTGGCATTGGTGAGGCTGCACCTCCAATCCTGTGTTCAGTTTTGGGCCATCCCTTCAAGAAAGATATTGATGTGCAACAGCATGTCCAGAGGAGGGCAACAGAGCTCGTAAAGGGTCTGCAGCACAAGTATGAGTGAGATGGGAGTATTTTGTTTGGAGAAAAGGAGGTTTAGGGATGCCTTATTGCTCTCTACAACTACCTAAAAGAAGGTTATAGTGAGGTGGGTGTTGATGTCTTCTCCCAAGTAAACAAGCAACAAGACAAGAAGAAAGAGCCTCAAGTAGTTCCAGGGGAGGTTTAGACTGGATATTAGTAAAATTTTCTTCATTGAAAGTGTGATAAGGCATTGGAACAGGCTGCCCAGTGAAGTGGTGGAATCACTATCCATGAAGATATTAAAAAATGCATGGATGTGTCACTTGGAGATATAGTTTAGTGACAGTGCTGGGTCAATTGTTGGACTCAATAATCTTAGAGGTCTTCTCCAACCTAAATGATTCTATGATTTCAGAATGCACAATGTATCTAGAAAGAAATTTCAAAACAACTTGTTAATACCTCTCTATGTTTTGGAATAAGTTCACTTGAATTTTGGGTATCTAGACACCTAGGTGTATTTTGTCACATATCAGTCTGACTATGGCATTCTACCTGAAACCCATTTTAGTTCAAGGATTGTAAACAAAGAGGAACAGATTTCTTGCACTTTTCACAAAGGCAGGCCAGTCAATCCAAGGTGCACATGCTATCTATCCATTCAGGATTTGTTTAGCTGGAAGAAATTATTTTTCCTTCTAATGAGAGCATTTGACAAACTGTTATGGCTATCTACACAGAAATTTTTTTAATGAGTTTCTCCCTGGAGAGTGGTAAATGACAATGACTAAGTGAGACAAATTAGTCACATTGAGAGGTACTCAAATTTTTTATAATTATGAGTTCTGGATCCACTATTCCCATTCAAACTCTGTCCCTTTCTAAAGCCTATCATGCTGAACTCAAATAAAACTGTCACCCCTTGACTTGATTGTTTGCCTTTTTTTTTTCTGAGATATGCAAACTGTTTTTCTAGTTTCTGTGATTTCAATGTGCTAAACTACTCCCCAAATACGTATAAGATTTTCTATGATGTCCTCAAGTCTCCAATACACAGTATACAATGTTTATTTCAAACATACCAGGAAATACTTTGGGTAACAGATCATTTCTGTTTAATTAACATAATTTGACACAATTTTAGGTATAAATAGTCTATAAATTCCCAGTAACAGAAGTGTCAAAAAATGTGTTAACTCCATCTGCTGATATTCTATAGAACCTTAAAACTAATGTGGCTCGTGAAAAACAAGGAAACACGTTCAGGTCACCTAGAGAGCTTAAAAAATACAGGTTTGTGACACACTGGGAACACATACAAAAATGAATTTTAAATCTGCATATGAAAATAGCCTTTTTGAAAATCCTGTAGACTTATCTTTTCAAAAACGATGGGAAGGGAGTAAGGGCTAGGAAATTTATTGAGTAAAGCTGTGTATTATAAAATATATGAAGTAACAAACATTTAGCTCAGACTGTCTGTCCATTACCTAAAATGCTTTTAAAAGGAAGGAAAAATAAAAATTAAGAAAAAAAAGATGAATAAACAAAAATCTTAGGTTTAAAATAGTCAAAAGGCAGTAAGATACTTTGGCAAAATAAAATAATACAGGAAACAGATAAGACTAAAAGATATTAAAATTAAACCCTATTCATTAACACAGAAAAGGAGGATATGCTATAATGTTAATAAACCCTTTTATATTCCTAATTTGATAACAATGGAAAAAAATCTACCCGAAACCCCAAAACCTGACTAAAAGTTAAAGCATGTTGTTAAGGGCATTGACCAAATTCCTCTTAAACACTGACAGGCTTGGGGCACCTTTCTAGGAAACCTGTTTTAGTGTTGGACCACCCTTCCAGTAAGAAAATGCTTTCTAATGTCCCATTTTAACTTCCCTGGCACAGCTCTGAACTATTACTCTGTGTCCTATCACTGGGTACCAGACTGAAGAAATAAGCACTTCCTTCTCCACATCCCCTCCTCAGGAAGCTGTAGAGAGTAGTGAGGTCACCCCTTGGCCTTCCTTTTGCCAAACTAGACAAATCCAAAATCTTAAACTACTCCTGATAAGGCATTACTTCCAACCCTTTCACCAGCTTCATTGCATTTCTTTGGGCACATTCAAGGACCTTTACATCCTTCATAAATTGTGGGGCCCAGAACTGCACACAGCACTCCAGGTTAGGCTACACCACAGCCAAAAAAACAGGATAATCACCTCTTTTGACATGGTCATGATGCACTCCAGAATGAGGTTTTTCCTCTTGAGTACACAGCTTTATTCCTATAAAGCTGCTTCCAAACAGCAAACCCCAGATCCCTTTTTGCAGGGCTAGTCTCTATCCACTTCTCTCCCAGTTTATACTTTTGCCTGGCATTATTCCATCCTGGGTGCAGAATATAGCATTTCAATTTGTTCAATTTCATCCTAGTAATCATTTCCCAATGCTCCATTCTATCTAGATCCTTCTGCAAGGCCTCCTGTCCCACAAGAGAGTCAACAATACCTCCCATTTTGGTATCATCAGCAAGATTTCTAATGGTCTGTTCAACTGCTACATCCAGATTGTTGACAAACATATTGAACGTATATGGCCCTACAACTGAGCCCTGAGGAACATCCCTGGTGGCCAGTCACCAGCTAGATGTAGCCTTAGTCACTACAACCCTTTGAGCTCTGCTTGTTAGGCCATTCTCTCAGTTCAACATGAACCCACTCATCTCACAGCTGGACAACTTTTGCAGAAGGATGCTGTGAGGGACAGTATAAAATTCTGACTAAAATCCAGAGAAACTACATCCACAGCCTTCCCTTCATCTACTAGGTGAGTGACCCTGTCATAGAAGAATATCAAACTAACTAAACAGAACTTTTAATTCAGAATATCTGTTTATTCTGAATATAGCAAGGAATGAAAATAAGGTTGTTGAGCTGAAAGCCACTATTTATTCTTTCTTTATTTATTTTTTTTTTAGTAAAAACTTTAAAAGCGTTTCAAGGTGTTAAATTTCAATAAGCATTTGAAGTGTCTTTAGACCAAACCTTGGTGTCCAACTACCCAACATCAGTGACAGGACCATAATAATATATTTTTGGTGCATGGGATATTTTATTAAACCTCTAATGCTCAAAATCAACTATATATCACTGCCATAATATGAGGTATCAATTTTTTTTACCATAGTAAAAACCAATATATAATAAATTGGAGGGCCGAAAGCATTAGTGTCAATGTTCTAGCTAAATTAGAACTCTATAAATTTTAAAGGCACTAACTCCCCAATAAACAGAGGAGGAATGCAGCAGGGATCTAACTTTTTCAGCCCTATTTTCTTCAGACTTTATCAGGATCCACCAGCGTCAATGAACTTCATGTCCTATATCATTTCACTCCCACATCAGAGATGGTAGCTAACAAAGGCAATCAGTAGGTGCAGCAGTTTACGCAGCAGTTTCTGAACACAGCTTAGGGATCTTTTGAGAATATCTTTTGGGATTATGAGACTCCTGGAGGAATCTCATGAAAGGATACAGCCAGAGGAGGCTGAGACTTCTAGAAAATTCTAGTTGCTCTTAAAGAGCTGACAACTGCTCTTGATCAAAAAGTGCTTTGAGTATTTTTTCCGCCTGACACCTGATTAAACAGGGTCAAGCATCTCTTCAGTAGGTATCAGGCAGAGTCTTAAAGCACAGCAAAGAAATGCCTGGCCAGTGCCCTGGTAGCAGATGATGTGATGGGAGCAGCATCCAGAACCAGAGTGGATGGAGCCACATAGCAGCTCCAGGGGAAAGATGAAAGGATAAGTCAGTGAATAAGTCTGTTGTGGGGGGTGGAGGTATGGAGGCCCCCCGTCTGCCTTGAGTCCTGTATCCAGGTCTGGAGTTCCCAGTAAATGAAAGGCATGGATAGGTTAGAGTGAGTCCAAAAAGGGCCACAAAAATGATCAGAGGGATGGAGCACTTCTATGCAGAAAGGCTGAGAAAGTTCTGTTAAACCTGGAGAATAGAAGGCAACGGAGACCTTGTTGCAGCCCTTCAATCACAGAATCACAGAATATGCTGAGCAGGGTTCATTGAGCCCAACTCCTGCCCTTGCACAGGACCATTCCCAAGAGTTGCATCATGTGCCTGAGAGTATTGTCCAAACACTTCTTGAACTCTGTCAGGCTTGGCGCTGTGACCACTTCCCTGGGGAGCCTGTTCCAGTACCCAACCACCCTCTGGGTGAAGAACCCCTGACACAACTTCAGGCCATTACCTCTGGTCCTGTCACTGGTCACCAGACAGAAGAGATCAGTGTCTGCCCCTCCTCTTCCCCTCAGGAGGATGTTGAAGACCTCTGTCTCCTCTTCTCCAGGCCAAATAGACCAAGTGCCCTCAGCCGCTCCTCATACGGCTTCCCCTCCAGGCCCTTCACCATCTTCGTTCCCCTCCTCTGGAGCTCAATATCTTTCTTATATTGTAGTGCTCAAAACTGCACTGACTGGTGATGCTTTTCCTGATGCCCCCCAGGACACAGTTGGCTCTCCTGGCTGCCAGGGCACTGCTGACTCCTATTCAACTTGCCATTGACTAGGACTCCCAGGTCCCTTTCCAGGGCACTTCTTTCCGGGATCTCATTCCACAGTTTGTATGTACATCCAGGGTTGCACCATCCCAGGTGGAGAATCTGGCACTTTCACTTGTTGAACTTCAATGTGTAATGTGGGATATAAGAAAGATAGAGAGACTTTTCTATCAAGCCTATAGTGAAAGGATATAGGGAAATAGTTTTAAATTGAAAGAAATTAGACATATTGGACATAAGGAAGAAATTTTTTATGATGAGGCTGGTGAAACACTGGAACAGGTTACCCACAGAAGTTGTGTCCCATCCCTGTAAGTGCTCAAGGTCAGGCAGGACAGGACTTTGAGTAGTTTCATCTAATAAAAGATGTCTCTGCACATGGTCACTATCCCCTCAATCCCTCTAAAAGTGATGGAGTAAATAATCCTGGAAACCATTTCCAAACTTCTTAATTACAAGAATGTGGCTAGGGGAGATAGTCATGGATTTATGAAGGGACAATCATGCCTGGTCAACCTCAAAGTCTTCTGTGATAAAAGAACTGCATTTATGAGTGTTAATCAATGTCATCAACGCATCTAGTAGTTAGAGAAACTTTTTTCACAGATATGTTTATGCAGCACCAAAAGTATCGAAAATGCCTTGTGCTGTGTTTTTTATAGTTTCAAATAATAAAATATTGCACACATTACAGTGTGAGGAAGTAAATAATCTAATCTACATTGTCACTTTGCCACACATAAGGGTAAGGAAACTCCTTCCTTACCACATTTGGTGCTACTCTTTATAATACAAATGCATCCTTGTACAACATAGTCATCTTTATTTTACTTCCGTGACTTTTCCCCAAGGGGAAAGAAATAGAGAAGCAAATATTTAAGAAGAATGAAATAAACAGTATAAATATAAATTAACATTTCATAATGAGAATTTAAACAGGAGACTGTCTGAGAACACTCAAGTTAGCATCACACACTAAAAAAATCCTCTCTCTTACATTAACATTGTGCTTCTGAAGGGCACCTCACAGGGTGAGGATGAGCTGTTCTTATTAGGACTAGCTTTAATAAGACATCATTACTCTTATTCCAACATTTCACCCAAGAGGCAAGGTTAAAACCCTTAGAGTGGGCTTTGCAAAAATGCTGTTGAAGAATGATTGTTAAATCAAGTGCTGATAGAAAATGGAGGAGGCTTAAGAGGAAGTTGAATGACATAAAACCTCCCTTTCAGTAGGGTGCAGAGGATCAAAAAAATAGTAATTGAATCACAGGTCTTGCTTGACCAGGATTAATTTGTTGAGTTCAAAAGCAGAGGGAAGTTGGTTGAGGACTCAATTTTTCTCTGTCAATTTTCTCTCACAGCTTTTGTGTTGTTATCATTCTTGGTCAAAAGTAAGATTAATACTGAATTTTCACTGTTATTATTACTATTCTTGAGTTTGCATTTATTTACGAATATTTCCCTTAGTCTAGAAAGCCCTATTGAGTTTTATTGTGCCTTTTTCTAGAGCTTTTTGTTGTAATGTAAGTAAAATAAAAAGTTAACTAAATATTTTATATATGTATTTATAGGTGGTAATGAAAATTACATGCACAAACACAAATAAACACGTTTTTCTGCGAGTTTGTTCATGATTTTGTAATTTAAATGATTTTTTTCTGATAAAAATAAAAAAACACAACCGCAAGAGTCACAATAAGATGATGCCAAAAAGTCAGAGAAGAAACTCTCCAGACTCTTGTAGAGTATAGAAAGCCAAAAAGTACACACGTTTATTGCAGCGCTGGTTGGATTGGAAAAGATTCCCCAGGATGCACCCTGAATCACATAGGTTTCATAAATTTATACAACTTTCTAATTACAGATTCAAGGATTAGCTTATCTGTCCCACCTCATTTTCCCCCACAGTATGGCCCCCTCAAATTGCTTGTTTTTCTCTTGACTCCTTGGTTCTGGCATGGTTTCCTGCCTTCTGGACCTGGTTCAAGGCCTAAACCCAGTCTCATCTCGTCTGCTTAATCTTCTTTCTCACTTTTATCAAACTCTTTCCCAGGTGCAAGCCAATGTCTCTGGTTTCATCAAAATCCTTACCTGTAAAGAATCTTCACAAGAAATGGTAAACTATGCACTTTCCCTTGAGATCTTCCAACCTTACATTCTAAGTTAGTTAGTTCTAAGTCTAACGCTCTCCTTTCAAAATGCTTATTCTAAAATACAGAAATTCTATGGCTAACAATTTCTAATAAAAAATTTTATGGCTACAAAAAAAGTAAAATAATAGATAAAAAATAAACAAATAAGCAAGCCAGTCCCTGTTAGTCTATGAGCTCTGGCAAAGGAACTTTCTTAATGAAAGGGGTGATCCAAAGGTTCTTTTCATTTTTGGACTTCATATGTTTAATGATACCCTTATAATACTTTCCAGAGTTCATGAGGTGTTCAGATTACTTCAGTGTTTAAAGGAATCCCTCTGCATTGTACTAAGGACAGATTAAATTTAAATTTTCTGTTCATTAAATAAAATTAATGCTGCTTGAAAATGGTAACATAACTTACAACATTTGAAATATAGTTGTGCAGTCAGTTTTCCGTTACATATCTAAGTCTAAAAACTATAAAGAAGTTACCAAATATTGTTAATGGAACAACTTATAAAAACAAGGTAACAATTGTACAAAATTTACTGAATTATGAATATGGCTTGACTATTGTTAATGAAATTATAACTATATAATGCACTGTTATTTACTTGTATAATGGCTATATATATAAACATATTTAAAACAATATACATATCTATTCTATAATCTTTAACTAGTAAGAGAATTTTCATCTCAAACAGGAAAAATCCATCAATAGATAATATTGGGAGATACTTCAGAATTAATTTGTACGTATTCCTTCTTTGATACATGAATGATTAATGTGGTGTTATTCCATAATGAAAGATAATTTGCAGATATACAAAATGACATCTATGCTTCCTTAGGCAACCATCAGTTTTCACAAATATTTGATCCCTTACAAATTATCGTGGTCTTTGTGAATTTTTTAAATGTAAGAAGAAACAAAATTCAAATACAGGTTCAACCAGTCATTAAAAGATAAATTATGATAATTTTTGCTATTTTTAGTTATATCTTGGTTGAACAGTGTTTATAGTTATTATCAGTACATACCATATATAAATATTCTTATTTAATACATCTTCGGCAGCTAGAGAAATCAAAGAGAATTTAACAAAAACTTCTTGCAAATTTAGTTAATAATATGGTAAACTGAGGACTAAGTATCTTTTGGAGAGTTTTTCTGCCAATTTGGGCAATTTATTCTGCTTTTCATCTGTATAGTAAAATGGCAGTGAAAGCACTGGTGTCTGTCACAGAATTTTGTTGAGAAGAAAAGTTTTGATCATCTTGAGATGTTCAGTATAATAATAGGGGCCATGCAAAGTAAGTATTGCTGTCCCATTTCAAATATAGTCTTCCAAATCCTCTAAGCAGATGCTGAATTCTTAGCATTTACATAAACCCATCACTTCTATAGAAGGCAAGTGAATGTTTTCAGTAATTTAATTCTTACAGGACTAAATCTCAACAGAAGTTACTAGTATAAACAGAAGCTGTAAACAGACTTTTTTAATGAACCTGAATGAAAACTACTTTCTTTTGGATTCAAAATCCCCTAAATTCCTGTACTTTAGAATTTGTGATAATCATATCATAGCTGACATTCTAAAGAGTAATTCTTCTGATATTCCTGAGCTTTCCCTTTCTGATTATCCATTGGTGTTTTAATCTTTCTGAAAAAGAAATTGAGTTACAAGCTAAAATCTGTTAATGGATATGAACAAATGGGGAAAAAATGTGACAATATGGTAAATCTGAGATCCCACTCATTCCTGAACAATAGTATCTTACTTAAACATGAAGAAAAGTTATGATTCTAATGAATGTCACATGGTACATTTTTGACATTACTTATAAAGTCAGAAAGGTGACTCATAGCAGAATCTGACAAAGTATTAGCATACATTATTGCCATCTTTTTTCGTGGCTGTGTGTGTAAGGCAAAGCAAAGTTTGATGAAAATGTTAGTCATGACAGTAAGCCCCTTTGAAAATGTACACTATAATTATTTTTCCTTTTGTTCACTGGTTCAACAATGCTTTCATTAATCATTTCTCCAGTTCTTATTTTCTTTTCATGAAACCATCTCTGCCCTGTATTTATGCCTAAACAGACTTTAATGCAATAAAATGAACTAAAAATGTCACTTCTTAAAATAAAAAGCATGTGTTGCCACAAGAACCCACTTATGTTTATATTGCCAAGTGTAGACTGATGACTGCCACCATTGCTGGATCAGAGTTATTTCTGCTCCAAGTGGTATATATGGCAGCTAGAATATGATTCCAGTTTGGATTTTTTGTGAGCATGAAGTTATGGAGCCATCTTTTTTTTTTTTCAAAGGAAAACCCAAACTTTTTGTCTGAGATGAGTTGCCAAAATAGAAACCTGCTGCAGTAGCAGATGAGTGATTGTATAGTGATTTGTAGCATAATTACTTATGAGAGACCGAATGGTTTATGTTGCTGGCTTGATATCAGTAAACTGTTTTACATAGTCTCCTACCCTTTTGCCCATTTTAACAAACTTAAACCTTTTCCAGCCTCCTTAACTGCAGGTCCTAGAGTGTTTACTATATATTAAATAGTCAGATAAATAGAGTGCATCTTCATTATTCAGAAAGGAAATCAGCAGGAGTTACTGTCATTTCAACTGCAAAGAGGAGCATAAGAATGAATATTTAATAGGATGTCCACTTAGGATACTCTAAACATCATTACTGGCACTTGTCCAGCTAAGAAAAACAGAAGGGGGAGGAAACTACACACTGCTTATTTTAATTAGGTGAAATTATGTGGTTCAATAAAGCATAACAGCCTGCATAATGAAAGAAGAGACCTATGTTTATGAGAGAATTATTGATGACAAAAATGTTGGCAACATGCATGTTTTACTGAGGCAGTTGAAAGCCATTTTATTATCTTTTCATTCATAATTTCCTGCAACATGCTTCAGTGTGTAAACTGATAACACGACCATGTGGTGGGGGAACCTTTTACTATTTTTTATAATAATGAACAAGGCCATTTTTCTTCTTCACTTCAGAACTAAATGTTGTTGACCCTTTCATAAACTGATGTAGAACATGGCAGAAGTAAGCAAGAAGACAGGAGAATATTTATCTTGAAAGGTGTTTATTATATGAACTGGGATAATACATGTTGTTTGTAGAGGGGGGGAGGGATTGTAAATGTAAGAAATGAAGGCTGGATTCTGACTGGCACAACAAACTGTATTTTTTGCCCTTCACAGAGAATAGTTGTCTGACTATAATTTAGAACAGAACTAGAGTAAGTATTCTGCCTGCTGTATTTCACCAAAATTTGATACAAGGATAACGAAATTTTTACATGGAAAATAGATACTATATTGGAAAAATTAGCACTTAATTTTTTTGACAAGCAATGTTAGAGGTTCTCTAAAATTTAGGGAAGTAAGTAGCAGTGCAGGAAGGAAAGTAAAAGCCAACACATGAACTATGTCATAATATGTCTTTTTAAACAGGAAAGAATAAAAGTCCTTTGAAAACACGAGTCAGTAAAAAAAGAAAGAAGAAAGAGAGAAAGATTAACTTTTTTAAAGAAATATTGTAAAAAAACCCAGTCTAAAATAACATTTTGAATAAAAAAATCCCCTTTGGGTAATATGCCCTTTCACTTAGGAAAAAAATATTTAATATATCTGGTCAAAACCAACTTTATTATTTTTATATCTGAACATGAGCCAGCAATGTGCCCAGGTGGCCAAGAAGTCCAATGGCATCCTGGCCTAGATCAGGAACAGTGTGGCCAGTAGGACCAGGGAAGTGATTCTTCCCCTGTACTCAGTGCTGGTGAGGCCACACCTGGAGTACTGTGTCCAGTTCTAGGCCCTCAGTTCAGGAAGGATATTGAGGTGCTGGAGCAGGTCCAGAGAAGAGCAACAAGGTGAAGGGACTCGAACACAAGTCATATGAGAAGAGACTGTGGAAGCTGGGGTTGTTTAGCCTGGAGAAGAAGAGGCTCAGGGGAGACCTCATCACTCTCCACAACTCCCTGAAAGGAGGTTGTAACCAGGTGGGGCTTGGTCTCTTCTCCCAGGCAACTATCAGTAAGACAAGAGGGCATGATCTTAAGCTGTGCCAGGGGAGGTTTAGGTTAGATATTAGGAAGAAATTCTTTACAGAAAGGGTAATCAGACCTTGGAATGGGCTGCCCAGAGAAGTGGTGGATTCTCCATCCCTGGAGGTTTTTAGGGTGAGACTTACTTAAAAATGTGGCACTTAGTGCCATGGTCTAGTAACCAAGGCAGTAGTGTGTCAAGGGTTGGACTTGATGATCTCAGAGGTCCCTTCCAACCCGGCTTATTCTATGATTCTATGACAAAATATCTGCAATCAGCCTACTTATACTTCTGCTGGAAACAACTGAAACCCCTTACCCCAGGCCACCTCCAACAAAACAAGGGGCATCTGTCCACTTTCAGTGGACTTGGAATGGATTTTAATATCAGTTTTGTCAACATCAGCTTATGGAGTATGATCTAACAGCAAAAATTCTTTTGTTCCTGCAAGAAGACTGAAAAAAAGGCTGTTCCCTTGAAATATTTCAGTGATGGTCCATGCATGCATACAGGTGTACCAACAAAGTATTCTCCATTCAGAGAAACTGCTGCCCAGACTAACCTTTCACAAAACCTTAACTGAAAAATATGAGGGAAGGCAGGCAGAAGAATGAGAGAAGAAGGTGTTTGTGAGCTCAGAAGGCAAAGGAAGTTGCATCCTCCAAGGTCTGACACAGGAGTTCAGGGTGTCATTTCTTATTGTGGCCTAAATTCACGGTAAGTGAGGCAACATTTTGCAGAAAAAACCCAACCCGAACCAAAACAAATATCTTACCCATATGGAGGCAGTTGTAGTGGATGGAAAGACAACTACTTGCTTTGTATCCTAGGCACCATGATATCCAGCTGCTTTGATCCTTACATTCTTGTTTTCCCATTAATTTTTTTTTAAATTTTGCTTTAAACTGAATAATAATACATACTTCCAAGAAAATCTTTGTTAAAGTTATGACATAATACTGTCTGAAAATATAATCTAGAGGGTAAGGCTGATTAATGAAATTAACCATTCATGACAAAATTTGGTCACAAGATCTTTTGAAATAATTGACTACAAATAAACTCTTAGTTATACAATATAGTGACTGTCATGACCCACTCATAGGAGATGTGATGTTCATTACAAATCCTCATCAGGCTGAACAAAGACACCGGACTGACGGTTATGAAGGGAAAACAGGTTTGCACACTTCATGGGTGAGAACGAAATGACTCCTTTATTAACATGGCTCCCGCCTTATAAAGGGTGAGCAGAGAACCAACTAGAAAAGGGGCATGACTAGGGAGGAGCATGGGAGGAGTATGTAAAACAAGGGGTTGGTAAAACCATATAGGGAAAACACTGCAACGCAGTAAAATCTAACCAATCAGGGAACATCAAGGGCATAAGGGACAGAAAAGGGATTTTGTAAGAAACTGGGGTACAATGAAAAGGGAATAATACAATAAAACATGAAACATAATATAAAATCCAAAACACATATCCTCCAATACTCCATAAAAGTCCTTATCCACTTATAAAGTCAGGAAGAATGCTGAATTTGGTGTTTTTTGTAAGTAATCAACTGAAGCTGTTTTTGGGGTTTGGGGTGCCATCTGTCCATTTCTGGTAGCCAGTTTTTGCTTTTAGGAATAAACTCAACAACTATGTTAACAAAAATGTAAACTTTAATTTAAATAAAGTTATAAATTATTTTAATGTTAAATCATTAGATAAGAAGAAAAACAGTTTAATTACTTTTTAAACATACAACATTAAATAAAAAACTATATTACGATTTAACTCATAATTCATATTGTGAGGAAAAGGTAAAAATGAAAAGAGGTTTGGGTTCTGTTTTGTTTTGATTATGTTGACTTTAATTTTGGTGGTTTACATAAGGAAGAGTTCTGCCCTGTCATTCCTTGTTTGGTGTTTGTTGAAGGGTTGCGATACTTGTGGTTCGCTTCCGCTTCGTTTTCCCTTAGGGCGGCTCATTTTTTCTGCCGTTGTTCTTGTCGCTTTTATGTTTTCTGGCCTGCTTTTGTGATGACTGTTAGGTCAGGTGTTGTGTGCTCTTCATTGTTGCTCGGGTTCCAATGACTTTCAGTTGAAGGTGTTAAGGTAGTGGCATGGTTTTGATGGGTGCCGCCATTTTGTCCTTTGTTTACTTCCGGTGACCTGGAAGTAGGCAGAGTTAAGTCGCCATTTGGGGTGTTGTTTACTTTTGGCTGGCTGGAAGCAGATGTTAGTATGCCGCCATTTTGGGTCTGGGTGCAACTATTTTGAAAGTCAAGGTCACAATCACTTTGAAGGTTACAAGAGCAGCCATTTTGTAAGTTAACATTGGTACCATTTTGAGATTGTAAGTTAACATTTTGAGATTCATTTTGTAAGAGCACATCTGTTATTTTCTCCATTCCCAATGTTAGTTCTCGACCTGACATTTTTTCCATGAATCGACCGCAAGTCCTCTCTTCATTTACAGTCTTTTTTAAAATGTTGAAAATGGATTTCCAATCGATGAATGTTTCAGCTGCTAGTTTATCTCCTTTAAAAGCAGCACCTCCCAGTGAAGCCCATATTTTCACCCAGTCCAAATAATTTAAGTATTCTGGGGCAGTATCATTTTTATAGATCCATTTTGTCAGTGATTTTAAAGAGTTTTTATTCAAGGGATGCCCTCTCTCTTTTATTAATTCCTTCATGCTTTTGTATAGTTCGGCTTTGTTTTTAATAAATTGGGCTTCCATATTGATGTTACTTTTTGATGTTAGAAATTTGGGATAGGTATGGGGGATATTAGGAACAGAAATGACTTCACAGCTGCTCACCTCTTTTCTAGATGCAGGTGTTTGGATCTGCCAACTGTCTGGTCCGAATCCCCAGTTTGGCTGTGTTGGTGTTGGTACTGCCACATGGATGGTCTGGACCTGGGGCAAACAATGACAGAAAAAGAGAGGAAAAAGAGAACGAGGGGGCCTGATCAACTCCCTTTTATATTTAACCCAGTGCACACCTCTTAGGTAAATTAGATTTTTTGGGCTCTTTTGTTCATGCATGCACAGACAGACCTTCTCTGGGAAATGAGTTGTAGCGGGGGGGAGACTGAGCACAAGTTTTGAGATGCGGAGGAAAGTTAGCTCAGAACAGCATTGCCCCACCTCCACAGGATCCTCTCCTCCCATCATACCTTTCCTATAGCAGTACTCAGAATGTTTGAGACAAATGCTTAGGTTTAGTCCTCTACAGTGACAACTTCACCTGTCTAAGAATGATTAATGTATACTAATACACTTGTTACAGCCATCAAAATCTTCAGACAAGACAGTCTGTTAAATTCATGGTGTTCATTGTTCAGATTTTCCTGTTGAGCACCCATGTTTGTCTTTGGCTTCTTTGTAGCTAACTCCTTTTTGTATTTCCAGTAGGGAGGCCCAATGAGTATTAATACGTTCTTGAAAAGGATTCTGCCGCTGGAAGCCTTCTCTTAATTTTGTATACAGCAATCAAAACAAAAAGTCCTGGCCTAAGCTGAGTAGCTAAAAGATGTTCTGCTATCACTAATTTTAATCTTATATTTAGCTACCAAAAACTGTGAGCTTTTGCCAAAGAAAATGGCTAGTATAGCTAATTGGCTTGAGATTTAAAATTATAACAATAATTGTTGTGTACTTCTCATGATTAGTTTAATTACCCCCATTTCCTCTGAAAACCTCAATATTAATTCCCATTGACTGTAATGTTAAAATTACTGGCAGGGGCAGAGATGTTCAAATGCTGGCTCATGCTGCAAAGTGAAATAATTGATAACTTCACCAGGTGGTTCTGTGCTTTAAAGAAATGCAATGTTAACCTATCATTACTCCCTCTTTTCTTTTTCTTCTTTTTTAAGGGAAATTATAAAAAAAACCCCAAGAATAAGAACACAAAGTACTTCTTTTGATACAAGTGAAGAAAGTGTTAAAAATATGTTTTCAAATACTTAGCAGGTCTTTTTGGGGTGGCAGAATTGGGCACGATTAAGGGAAAATAATTGCAGTCCAAATAATTTCATTTTAACTTGCTACTCCATTACATTCCTCATATCCCATCATAGACATTTGTTTCTCATCCTGACCTCAGCACTGACCAGAGTGGCAGAAAGAATCTTGCAGGTTCAGCAGGGCTGCTATTGCTGAATATCCTGCTGTCTCCCAGAGGGAGAGGTGTTCATTTGAGATTTTAGAGAACAAGAGCCTTTTCATAACCTCAATTACCACAAGGTCAATCTGCAACTGAGCGTTCAAGTGGTACTTAGATTGCCTGGTAAGCAGCTGTGGCCCAAGAGCTGTGCTGAAATCAAGTTAAACTGTCATAAATGTCTATCTGTTAGTAACAGGAGCGAAAGAGAATCTTTCTGATAATTGGCTTTTTGAGGAACTAGAGAAGGGATTTGATTCTTGAACAAATAAAGCCTTGTCAAGATTAGACATTTATTTGTAATTCGTAAAAAATGTCTGTTTTCCTCCACCACTCAGTCACATAAACATATGTACATGCATGTGTATTTGTATGTATATGTGTACATATGCATATCTACAGGCACCATAAACAAAGCATTTTTCTCTAGGCAACAACTTCTGTATGTTACAAAATTTCAAAACCATTATGCATGCATTCTGCTAGCCATGAATTTTATTGCATTTTTTGTGATAAATATATTTATGCTCTGACATGAGATTCATGCATAAGAATTGAAAATTACTGGGAAGGTGATGGCAATCTGTCAATTGATTGAGAATCCTTCAATCCCCTCAACTTCCTTTCTTTCAGTAAGGTCTTACTGTAGGTCAAAATACTGGGGGAAAAAGAGAATTACAGTATGATGAATAAAGCAATTCAACTAGATTAGAAACCAATGTTGAGCATGGCAATGCCTAAATTGGAATGTTCTAAATCAAAACCCCAAAATGAAACCAAATGGTCTAACTTAATGCCTATTACATACCATGGTACGGCACTAAACGTGTTGTAGTCACTGCAATTTGAATGCTTGTGATGTATTAGAAACATATACATTTTAAGCAGTATGTCAACTCTCTTTGATCCTGCTTCAGAACTCTAAGCCCTTGCTGACAGTTACTTAAGGCTGACAACTTTCTGGGAAAAAAACCCACCCATTATTGCACACAAAAGATTGTATACTGTTATTATTAAATTTTACTTTTTTTACCAGTACCTCTTTCAAAAACCTAGCTAGAAGATATATTGATGAAGCCTTTGCTTTTGCCAAGGAATGAACAAGAAAAAAGGTAGGCTATGTATCCACTCCATATGCTTAATTTGACCATAGCTTTTACTGA